>NC_067222.1:9558387-9893541 GCF_019924925.1 Ctenopharyngodon idella | reverse complement strand
GTAATACTACAAAATAATTATAATCATAACCTTTATCTCCATACCAAAATTCCAGATTGCCAGATAGTGATTCATCTTTTATAAATCGTTAAAATATTAATGTCTGTGATGCTGTGAGCACGGAGACTGTTGTGTAGATTGTAAGTATTTAAAATGTTTAACTTTTTAAAATGTTTGATGTTTAATATGAATAAATAGCGCTCATAAACGGCCGTCAATGCCATTTGCAAGTGAAACGAGTCGAGGCTTGGACCCAGAAACGGCATTCCTTACGTCACGACTTAACAAGCGGATAAGAATGTTAGGAGATAATGTTCTAATTAAACATTTTTTTAATGTTTTTTTTTTTTATAGAATGTTATCCTACCTTTCCTATCCAAACATTCTGGGAACAAAAATAAAACTTGCCTCTGAAAACCAGATCATTGCATCATGTTTTCAGAACATTTTTAGAACAATGAAATTTCTAGCTGGGTTTTCAGCTGTTTTGTAGCTGTTGTTTAGCTGTTCTACCTGTTTTTTTGTTAAAAAATAAATGCATATAAATATTTTCCCTCCTCTGATGTTTGTCTTTAGCATGGATTCAGTGGGAGTGAATGTGATTGAAACAGCAGCTCTTGGGAGACCCTTTCAGCTCGGCATGCTGTATGACTGCAGAAAAGAAGCTTTAATACCAGGTACAGTTTTTGAAAATATGTTGAAGTCAAAGTCAAGATTATTTCTAGAGCACATTAAAGACAACTGATATACTGTATGTGAATAATCAAATAAATATTTAAAACTGTGAACTAAAAGCAAACAGAGAATAAAAGACTATTGGTGCTTTTCCACTCTGTGGTACAACTAGGCTTGGCTCGGCTTGCTTTACTGGCTCGGTTTGTTTTTCCACTGCATTTTAGTACTGCTTCAAACTGGGTGGGATTATAGACTTATCACTATAGTTGCGCATATTGATAGAATGGTGTTCTAGATAGAATGGTGTTGATTCTTGGCATGTGGATGTTTTTTACTGCAAGTAGTGATGTGACGTTTGACACCGAAGCTTTAAAATATTAATGTCTGTGACGCTGTGAGCATGGAGACTGTTTTGTAGACTGTAAGTATTTAAAATTTTTAACTTTAAAATGTTAAATGTTTATTATGAATAAATAGCGCTCATAAACGGTTGTGGAGATGGCATTCTCAAGTAAAACGAGTCGAGGCTTGGACCCAGTAACACGTTCCTTACGTCACGACTTAACAAGAGCTTAGAACCCAAGAGGCGACACTTTGATACTTTTTGGGTTACAGCCACTAGATGGCGCTTCAGTAGCGCGGCCGCCATTATGGGGTGAATTTTTTTTTTTTAAATGAAGTCACCATTAAATTGTATGGCTCCTACAGTAGCCAAAATGTTGTATTGTCTTATATATGTTTTATTTTACCAGTTGTGGAATGCAACCATTCAACCATCCGAGGTAGCATAGTTAGCCTACTTTATTGAGTATTTCCATTTTATGCAACTTTACACATTTATTAATAGTAAATTTAATATCATCATGTTTGCAGCTAACAATATATTTTAGACCTAGTGGAGTAATAGTAATAATATCTAGGTCTGATTTGAAATAGGCTATATTGCAGTGGCGAGCGGTGACTTTTTTAACCGGGTATGCCGAATGGTGCATCATGTAAAAAATGTGGTCAATGCAGTTACGTTGAATGGTATTGTTAACTTAATAATAGGGACATTCTAAAACTCTTAATGTGAAAAACACTTAACGTGGCTAAATGTACAAAGACAATGATATTAACAGACCAAACTCAGTACACATCATACTAATAAACCATACTATGACACTATACTAGACACTGCTAAGTGTATTACTTCCCTCCTCAGGTCAAAGTCTGAACTAATTGTTATATACTTGCAGTAGCATATTGTATATGACAATTTAGTTCAAACTTTGACCTGTGGAGGGCAGTAATACACTTAGCAGTGTCTACACTGCTGGAATTCTAATAGAGAAGAAGAAGAGAGCTAGTTCAAGATGAGCATTTATGGTTAAAATTTAAAAAAAAATTTTTTTTTTATAAAATGAGTGATGGTTTCTCTAGATAAGACCCTTATTTCTCGACTGGGATCATGTAGAACGCTTTGAAGCTGCACTGAAACTGTACTTTTGACCTTCAACCGTTTGGAGGCCATTGACTAGAAAACTAGAAGTATTTCGCATTTCGTGGAGAGAGAGAATGATTGAGTACAGAAAGGTCTTAAAAACTGCTAGATCTGCCTATTTTTCTAAACTTTTAGAAGAAAATAAACACAACCCTAGGTATTTATTTGATACAGTGGCTAAATTAACAAGAAATAAAGCTTCAGCTTCTGATGTTTCCAAACAGCACAGCAGTAATGACTTTATGAACTTCTTTACTTGAAAGATTGACAATATTAGAGAGAAATTTATAACCATGCAACCGTCTACAACAGTATCATGTCAGACAGTGCATTGTAGTGTCCCTGAGGAAAAATTCAATTCATTTACTGCTTTAGGAGAAGAAGAATTGTCTAAACTTGTTACAATCAAAATCAACAACATGTATGCTAGACCCTATACCGACTAAGCTATTGAAAGAGATGCTTCCAGACAGGCACGTGCACACATAGACATAAAAAGGGGCTTGAGCCCCTGCCCTTTTTCTTCCTCGAAAGGAAGTGCCCTTTTTTCTGGGGTGCTTTTTAAAAAAATAAATAAATAAATGCATATATATTTCTGTTTACGCACAGCTTCCCTGTCAAAAAATATATTTACTGAATTAAAAAAGGCTATATATCAGGTCGGCTTTGTCGAGTTCAGCAGCCCTCCCTCCGCGACACGCCATTCATTCCCGAACGCGCGCGCGCCACGCCCCACTTCATGTTTGCTGCTGGCTGAAAACTTGTGACAACTATTCCCGGGAAAATACAACTGCTGTTTGGCGATGAGAAACGAAAAAGAAAAAAAGCGCTAGATGGATCCATCCCGTGCATTTCTTTCAGGTAGCCTATGTATGTTCACAAGAATGTGAAATTTGTGAAACTATTGTGAAACTATTTATGGGTGAGATTATTTATACGTTTAACGCCGCGTTAATAGTTTGACCACCAGCAACGCATCTGCCTGATTTGATACTAATGTAATTTATGTCATTATAATTTCAATTATTTTAATGCGTTGCGTTTTGAACCATGTTAAAGATATCTGTAGGGATGTCAATACCAAAAGAGGAGCATCTATCAACTGCATTATTAGACAGTTTTCTAAGGATGCACGATTTATTAAAACTATTTAAAAACCATAATACAGCATTACATAATTCTACTATTAAATCTACACTTACACAGGATAATACATCAATAAAAGTTTAAACCCTTGCTCTGTCTTTGCATGTTTGATGTCCATATATTCTTGTTGAAGAAATTACAGTGGCTTTAGCATTTCTATAAAAAAAAGTGTCCGAATATTATTATTTAACTAATAATATATTTTTAATTATGGTGGTTGGCTTTGATCGTGGATTTGATCGTGCTGTGTAACAACAAAAATCAGCAGGCTTTTGGCGCCCTCTGCAGGCATTTGTTATAATATATAATGTATTTATAACATTTCAGTGGGAAAAAACTCTTGATGTGTTTAAATATGCATATTAGCTTGTTTTGGTTAATTTAAAAGAAATCTACAGATGCAAACAGATGGAGGGTAGTAGGCTTAAAACAAACACCATCTAAATGTGTAGGGTTAGGGTTAAGTTTTCTTTCCATTAGAGTAAAAGAAGACATTAAAGCAAAAATAGACCAAAATCTTAAAATTGTCCACTACATGAAAGAAGTATTCCAATAACACCAAAAGAATTAAAATGATTTGATTTGTGCAAAATAAACAAATTATTAGTGAAACTATGTCCCTTTCCTCTGTGCAGTCATTTATTCTAAATATATAGCTATTCGAAAATAGTTGCTGTTGCCTTCTCTTGTGATAAACCTATTGAACACTAAAGAAGATCATAGTCTCTGTGTGAACTGATTATTTTGTAGAAATCTGTGGAGTATGAAACAATTGCGTGAGTGAGAGGGAATTAAAATAAATTGTTAAGGAAGTCAGAGTTGTCTTAATATATTTAAGGGTTTATTATTTTTTTAAATAAATATTTATGAGAAGTGCCCTTTTTTCCACTTGAGCCCCTGCCCCCCAAAATGTCTGTGCACGTCCCTGGTCATATACACCTAGGATGGCTTGAGGGTGAGTAAATCATAGGATAATTTTAATTTTGGGTGAATTATCCTTTTAAGAATTAAATGGCACTTTTGGAAAAGCAAGAGGCAGGTTGGAACAGAAAAAAACAAATGTCTTTATTGATTTTCAACACTACAACATATATTTCAATTATTACAAAATTACCAAAGAGTTTACTTTAGAAAACAGAGCGTACTACAGTACTACTAAAGAAGTACTGTAATGTATGACCAACCCAGCTACATTTCTGATAGTAAAAAAAAAAAAAAAAAAAAAGAAAAGAAACCTATCCATAATGTGAATTTTAATATCCAAGTAGAAAATGTGTGTCTTACATGTGATTTAAATATATGGAAAAAATGCATGACAGAAAACATCTGATTCTGTTTTGCAACAACTATTGCACCCTTTCTGGATTGCATTTTTAAGAAACATACTGTGTAATTAAAGTACACATTCTTAGTTGAATTCCTTCATAGGTGAGTATGATGGGTTTTCTCTGTGTTGACGGAATCGATTTGCAAGACGTATAAAAAATTTAATGAAACTTTGTCGGAAACGCTTAAATGCTGATGTTCTTGCACGGTCAGAGTATTGGCTTTCTCTATTCCTTCTATCCTGTGGTACAAATCTCAGTGACTCCGAAAATAACGGATTGTGGTACTCTACGCTATATTCTGCTTTCTCTATATTTCTTCTCTCTTCTTCTCTTTTTATTTTCTCTTCTTCCTCTTGTCTGAATCTCTGAGCATCTTGAAACATCTGATTACTGTAGTATTCTCCTTCATTCTGCTCTATCATTGTGTCAATCTTCTGCAGTAGATCATTCACCTGCTCTCTGTTATTCTGATCTTTATTGTTGAAGACGTGATACCCCTGACAGCTCTTAACAATTGGTCCTAATATGTTATGCTCATTTACCTCTGACTTAAATGTCTCTGGGTCAATATCATCCCCATTTGTGAAGAGGATTATAAGATATTTCAGTACATCGACACCATAAATGTTTTGAATTTCTGTCAGTACTTCTTTCTCCTGCTTTGTGAATCTATCTACAGGAAGTGCAAATAAGAATGCATGAGGTCCTGGTGCAGACAGAAACACACTCTTTGCCATCTCTTCTGCCATCTCTTCTTCTGGAAGTGTTGTGTCAAAAAACCCAGGAGTGTCAATGACAGATACACATCGGCCTCCAACAACTGACTCCCCAAACTTACATTGCTTTGTTACAGAGCTCAAACTTTTTTTACATTCAAATTTGTTCTCTCCCAGTATAGTGTTTCCTGTTGAACTTTTCCCAACTCCAGTTTTCCCCAGAAGGACGATCCTTAGTTCAGTGTTCTTGATGTTGCTCTGTGCCTGCTCTCGCACTGGTGAGAAAAACAAGAAACTCTTGTTGGTATACAGAGCATTTATGTTGCATTTCCTTGCTTGTAAGGATCATAATAAATAATAGCAAAACCATTTCATGGCTTTGTAATGTCACAGTCTTCATTAACGGCTGGATTGAGTATACAAAAAAAAAAAAAAAAATATATATATATATATATATATATATTAAATGACAATGTTTAGGCTTATGTCAGAAAGTTTAAAGTCAGTCAGTCTGACGTTATTTCAACTGACAATCGGGGTCCCTATGGAAAGCGCCACACCCACTGAACTGTGTTACATCTTGCAATGCAGATGTTGGCTGTAGTGTGCCTGTTGGCAACTGCTTTTGCTAAGCCGACACTATAATAAAACAAAATTAAAGCTGCAAGCAGCATTTACCAGGGTTCAAGCATTGAAGCCTGTAAGCACATAAAAAGGTATTATATTTTATTTAGCAAGCATGTAAACATTTAGATCATAGACAGAAAAGACCATTTACAGCCAACACAGGCAATTTAGTAAGGAAAAATGTGTTTTTTAAAGGTTTTTTGACAGTTATTGCCACCTATTGTCCGATCTCCACCACATTTTGGGTGTCCTCAGAGTGTATGTGTTCACTTAATTTTGTGGAGTTCTGAGTTTTTGTTTAGGATTTATAAGCTTTTGAGTATATTTTGCCACGGTTCTTTTTTGATAATTATTGATCTAGAGAGTCCATAGAATTGTCCTGCACTGGTTTCAGTGGCGGAGCCAGGATTTTTTCATAGGGGTGGCCAGACAGGGGCCAGCAACCAGTCTGGGGTGGCACAGAAATATTCATTATTTCAACATAAAAATGAGTCTGAGACTATAATGTATTGGACTGTGCCTACCTCACAACTGAATACAGTTCATTTGTACTTAATTGTAATTAAGATAGTGAATTAGATCATGGAATGCTGAGTGAATTTGACCTTTTTTCTTTCTCTTTTTTTTTTTTCTTTTTTTTTTTTTTTAAATCATTCCTCACTTGCAGGCATATTAATAAAGGGGCTCACACTATAGCTGAATTGTTCAGTCAGTTCTGGTTCTCAAAACCCCAATAGCTTGTTCTCCATTGTTGCATCTCCATGGATGAGACATGCAGATAACTACATACTGTACTTCAAAGATTATTCAACCTTCATTGAATTTTATGTATAATCAATGAACTTCAACAATTCTGAGTTTGTCTGTTTCAAAAACTAACCAAAAAAGTAAACACTAAATGTTTAACTTTCTATATTGTCAAAATAAATAATTGTAACAGTTTTATCATACCTAAATTAAACTCAGTACAAAGAAAAAAAATGTGTGCTCTTTTGAATTCCCATTTGCTGATGCGGAAGCGGAAGTCAACAGCACATAAATGCCAGAATGTAAAATTAATTATGCATTTAAATGTGATACATTTTTGTTTGTATTTTACAAATTAATGCAAAATTAGCATCTTCTAGTACAAATGCACAGTTCTCACATTTATTTATACATTAAAAACTTACATATCAGCTTATGCCTTATATAGTGATCTCACATAGCAGAATATTTTAGTCCAGTGACATGTGACGCATATATATATATATATATCAAATAGGCCTACATGCATGCACAGTTTTGACGCAGCTTTAATCGCCATTTTGGTTATTTCATGACTTAATAGACCACAGAACTACGACGTTGCATGCTCGTAGTTTCTTTTGCGTTTTATTTATAGTGAGAAATTTAGGCTACAGCACGCCGTATTTGCGCGTGATTGAAAAGTGCGGGGTCTTGCAACCCACCAGTTGAGAAACATTTACGTAAGCTATATATAATGTTTGCCATTCACAGCTCATTCGGCATCTGTATCATTTCCGCGCGCGTTTGACTTGCGCCTGGCGCTGAGGCGAAGTTGAAGTGCGCGTCTGAAAAGTCTCCCGTTTTTGTGGTCTTAAAGAGACGGTTCTGCGTTTAAATAAACGCAATTCTTGTCAACAAAAAAGTAGACAGAAACAGCAGTTGTGAGTGGGGTGGCCAAAGGGGTGGTCAAGCTTGACCCCCTGGCTCCGCCCCTGACTGGTTTGGTTCTGATCGGGTAAAAAACCTAGGACTAGTTCGTAAAAGTAGGTTTTTCAGATATTTGGGAATAATTAATTAACGATTTGATTGACAGCATTGGTTCTTGAAGCAAAATTGTTCAGCATGAGGAGATCTATCAAATGATATGCATATATAACCTCCGTTAACCTTGTCTAACAGGTGCTCAAACTTCATTGGCTGATGGCGGCTGTGTTTCGAGATACGCCAATGTCCTTATATACCATCATGCCCCCTTGGACCAAGACACCACATGCCAAATTTCAAGTCGATCGGACTAAGTGTTGCATAGTTACAGCCGTTTTCATGTTTTTTCAAGTTATAACGCACCCAAAAAAATTGGTGGAGATCGGGCAATAGTTGGCACTCTAACTGTCAAAATAACCTATAAAAACCATGTTTTTCCTTACTAAATTGCCTGTATTGGCTGTAAATAGTATTTCCATCTATGATCCAGGTGCTTACATGCTATAATAAAATATAAATATAATACCTTTTTACACATGTGCTTAAAGGCCTTAAAGTGCTTGAACCCCGATAATTGCAGCTCGAAGCTATATTTTTTGATAATTATTGATATTCAGACTCCAGAGAACATTTCTGCACTGGTTTCAGTTTCATTGCCTTAGCATACCAGACAGCTTGGAAGACCTCGATGTTGCAACAGAAACTATTGCCTCTGTCTTTTCCAGCACATTAGACTCAGTTGCTCCTTTGCGTTTAAAAAAGATTAAGGAAATTAATCCAATGCCGTGGTACAATGAGCACACTCGGGCCCTAAAGGTAGCAGCCAGAAAAATGGAGCGCAGCTGGAAGAAAACAAAACTGGAAGTATTTCGTGGAGAGAGAGAATGATTGAGTACAGAAAGGCCTTAAAAACTGCTAGATCTGCCTTTTTTTCAAAACTTTTAGAAGAAAATAAACACAACCCTAGGTATTTATTTGATACAGTGGCTAAATTAACAAGAAATAAAGCTTCAGCTTCTGATGTTTCCAAAGAGCACAGCAGTAATGACTTTATGAACTTCTTTACTTGCAAGATTGATAATATTAGAGAAAAAAGTATAACCATGCAACCATCTACAACAGTATCGCGTCAGACAGTGCATTGTAGTGTCCCTGAGGAAAAATTCAATTCATTTACTGCTTTAGGAGAGGAAGAATTGTCTAAACTTGTTAAATCATCAAAATCAACAACATGTATGTTAGACCCTATACCGACTAAGCTATTGAAAGAGATGCTTCCAGAGGTCATAGATCCTCTTCTTAATATAGTTAATTTGTCTTTATCACTAGGATTCGTACCAAAAACCTTTAAGCTGGCTATTATTAAACCTCTTATTAAAAAACCACAACTTAATCCTAGAGATTTAGTCAATTACAGGCCAATCTCAAATCTCACTTTTCTGTCGAAAATACTAGAAAAGGCAGTTTCATCACAACTATGTTCCTTTTTAGAAAGAAATAGTATCTGTGAGGATTTCCAGTTTCAAGTTCAAGTCTCTACGACTTGCGGTTTGGTCTGCCTGATCACTTTTAGGGGAGAATGCTGATCCTTGGAAAATTTAACAATTACAATAGGGTTTCAATGCTATACTCTTGAACCCCTAATAAAAGCTGACACTGAATATTTGGAAAATGTTCTCATAACAAAAATCTGTTATATGGGGACAACAAACTAAAGCCAGGGACACACTTAACAACTAGCTGAAGCATTCTAAGACTGAAGTAAACACACTATATGATTTTAAATGCTGACTGTAAAGAATGTCTAAATGCAACTGGCACTGACCTGGCGTTTTTGGGCATGATCAGTTGTAAGTATCAAATTACATTCATAATCAGCCTTACAATCATTAAATTTGTCCCTGGCTTAAGAGTCCATAAAACTAAGAATAAACAACTGAATAAATGTGAAAGTGTGTGTGTGTGTGTTTGTCTGTGGAAAGTACATCATTTAAATTATGATTATTGTTGGTTAAATTACCTGCATTATTTAAAGGCTGATGAAATCCTCTTTGACGCAGATGAGTATCCTATATAAGATTATTAGATTGTCAGACATATTTAAATATTGTTATCATTTGTCTAGTTCCAAAAACATAAAATGAACAGGTACGTCTATAATATATAATTGAGGTTTCTATACCTACCATTGTCTTCCTTTGTTTTGTTCTTAGGTGACCTTCAAGACCTGTAAAAGAGATCCACTTTAACTTGATTCTATTCAAAAACTGAATAAATTGTACAAACAATAGTCTGCAGTGTTTCTCTGCTCTAAACTAAGTTGTTTGAATTAGACTTATTTTATCATGGTGTGATTTAATCTGGTTTGTCTTTCACATTATATCTGACACCATTATCCCACTTTATAGGTAATAAAGTCAGACATACTGCAATATTTGCACATTAAATCACACAGTGCACAGGCTTAAAACATACTTTATGCAAACAAAGGCATTAATCTGATTTTTTCAACAGGAAAAAAGAAATCTGTAATCACAATGTACAACTTGCTTGATTAGTTTTGAAATGTTCGACATTCAACAAAAAGTGTAAAATGTGACAGATTTCTACAGAAACTGCAGCTGCTGTAAACTGCAGTCAGTTAGGTTCTCCAGACCCTTTTAATTACATGTAATCTTCCTCATTCAACTCTAACTCAGCTAACAGGGAACATTCTTCTAATGTTCTGGCAAAGTTCTCTCAAACTTATGAACAAACATTCATCCAGTAACATTAATAAAACGTTTGCTCCGAGTTGATGTAAAAATAATAGTAATCCAAGGCACTCAAATCTTGTTGAAAAAGTTATAAAAAGCCTTTATTGCATCATGGCTATGGGCCAGATTTACTAACAGCTTGCACCAGTGCAAACCCTCTTTTAGTGATAAAAAACTACTAAAGACACACAGTGCAAAATTAGTGCTGAAAAGGCGTGGACTGAATTGTTTTTGTGGCTGACCTTATTGCATAGCTATGCATTTGTAGGAGATTCCCTTTCAGACGCAAAATTTATGGGAGGAGAATATTTAAATGAATCACGTAATGCGATTTACTAATGTTTACGCTCGTCAATTTACTGGTGTTTGAGCCATTATTTAATGCCCAAAAAAGCATGTCTTAACCCATTTTGCGACATGGCTGCAATTGTTGCTGATAGGAAGAGACACCGCAGAGAACAGAGAGCACGTGGTAGAAAGGAGAAAATATTTTCCACTTATATTCATTTCTTTGGAATGCCAGAGGAAGACGTTATCTGAACATATGTTTGCAAAGCCATGTTGGTATATATTAGGGGTGAAATGGTTCTCGGTAAAAAAAAAAACAACCGTACCGTTCTGCACACTCGGTTCAGCACGCACTTGCACCGCGGTTCATCTCTATCTGACGACACATACGCATCTATAATATGGTTTGTAAAAAATAAATAAAACAGACAGACAGACAGAGTTAGGCTAATGCTTGTTTCTGTCAATGGATACGTATTCAGGCTTCCCCTAAACTTTGTTCAATGCAAGTGCCGTATGCTCTATATGACCAGTCAATTCGCCGTCATTACCCGGGTGTTGATAGCGCGCGAGTGCAGGTGAGACTTGAACAGCACATGTTGCTATCCATCTGCATTTAAACTAAACTCATTTAAGCCTTGTCAATTTAAACATTCGAGTGCAAGTTGCGAAAGAGAACGCATGCGCTGTGAGAAGATATGTGCAATTTTCATGAAAAATGCATTTTACAAAATGGCTGCTGCAAGGTTTCAATCCACATGTTGTCAATCATGGTATACTCACAAAATTAAGTAATTTAATCCATTTGTATTCTAGTTTTTTTTTTTTTTAATTCCCTAACAATAAAGTAGGTCATATCAGTGACTTCAACTAAAAGCTTCATATGAAATTATGATTTTCTAATTAAAATTTCTGATAACTGAAAAGAGGTAGTGGACTTTCCATTGGCCTTTCTTAATGAATCTTCAGGAAATAGGAAGAAGGAAGTCAAGTGATGTCATCAGTGTGATTTTTTATTTCAAAATAAGAGATTTTTGTTAAAGGTAGGTAACAACAGTGAACACTACATTTATTATATATTTTATAATATTTATTCGGCATTTGGTTTTTTCATGTCATTTACATTATATACTTGATAGTTATGCATACATTATTATATTTAAAATGGTAGAAAAACCTGTTTCTGAGCTCAAAATAAAGCACTTTCCCTCTGTACATGACTGTGGGGACGAGCACTTTTGTGGCGCTTGGAATTTTTATAATTAATTAAAAAACAAATATTGCCACATTGATGGCTCAAGAAGGTTTATTGTTCAAATAACATATTGTTTCATATTAAAATATAAAAAAATTGTAATCCTAAAGTGTTTTTCAAGTGTAATATTTCTGTAAAGTCTAGGGACAGAAAAGTGGACATTTCTGTATAATGACCCTATAATTCAGACCTAAATATTATTACTATTACTCCACTAGGTCTGAACAGGGGCCCCCAAGGGGTGGCCTGTGGTGGCCACGGCCACCCCTGTATAAACTCTGGCCACCCCTGTGACCAACCCAGTATGATTTTGCAGTGGGTACTATTAATTTAAATGCATAATGTAAATTCACGACTTCATGAAGTGAAAGATTGTAGATTGATTGGCGCCACCAGAGTAGCCTATCTGTTTCACTGCCCCCAAGAGTCTAAATAGAAATATATACAGACCTGAATTTCAAATATTATTAATTACTGTGAAGAGGGTAGGGGTGTGCGATATATTTAGCCTGTGATTTTATAATAATTGTTGTTTTAACGATGCACAATTGATCTGACATCCCTGTATGTGATGTTGTCTTGTAGTGTCGGTGCGCATTTAGAGTGCATGCTTTCACTGTGTGACTTTAATATAGTTAATAAATATCACATGAAGAGTGCCGTTTTTCTCCAGATATCAGCATGATAATAAATGTTATATTAATTTTATTCATGTTTACATTTTAGACACCATTGTCTGTTTTTCCACAATTTCGCCAATGAATATCAACATTTGAAGTGGATCAAAAAAGTTAATCAAAGTTGTCCTAAGAAGAAGGTTTTAGGACAACTTTGATGAAAGGTTTTGATCCACTTCAAATGTTGACTACTAATTCAAAACAAATCCACGGCACTGTAATTGAGTCCCTGAGCAACAAATGGCTGTGTTTGTTTACTGAATTAATCAGCTTTTTGAACGAATCAGTTGAATCAATGAAAATGGGAAAAGGTAGGCTACAGGTGACGATGAGGGAGCTTCAGTTGAACAACAGTGAACTGCGTGAACAGATGAGATGTTGTCAGGCTATGTCAGTAAAATTCAGAAAAATGAACTTGACTGTCCAATCAGATGTTATACTGTGCTCACGGCACACACTCAAGAATTGCATGCGCAAATGCGGCGCGCACAGCATATTAGCCTACTTTTTTATAGCTTAAATGAAGCGCAAAAGAAACGTCTCGGTTACGTATGTAACCCTCGTTCCCTGAAGGAGGGAATGGAGGCATACGTCAGTAGTGACCGACGAATTGGGATATCGCTAGAGAGCCCTATCAGCTTCGAGAGAACTAAAACAGGCCAATGGAATTGGCGTGCGATATTTGCATAATGCGCACCACCTCCGACAGGTGTATATAAATAGGAAGCAGATACAATCGCACTGTTTTTTGCTGAGGAGACAACCAAGTCTGCACTACAACGAGGGTACAGAAACTGTGGCGACGGGACGTACGTCTCCATTCCCTCCTTCAGGGAAAGAGGGTTACATACGTAACTGAGACGTTCCCTTTCAGTCGGTCACGTTCGACGTACGTCAGTAGTGACCGCCGAATTGGGATCCCAAATAAAGTGCCACAGTTATAAACCCCTTCCAGTGCCCAGCGCAAGCTCTAGCCACACGGCGCACCAATGGGACGGGGAAGGGGGCAAGCTAACGAGAGAGTCTACTGCTGTTCCGAAATACCCACTAAGTAAACTAGACTACACTGGGGAAGCGAACCCATAGGGGACGCTGCGGAGACCACTACCTACCATGCAGGGGAGGAATTTACACATATGGACTGGCCGTGGGCAGTACGCATATGGAGTCCCTGGGATGGCTCCACCTGGCATAGGGGGAGACTCATCTGACAGGTGACAGCAGAGCTGGCTCTGTTAAGGGAAAGACACGGGCTCACCGTGGGGGAGTTAACCGTGGACAATACACATATGGGACCACTCACGTGGAGGGGAGGCAACAAATGGAACCCAGCCAACATCAACGTAGGTGACGGACGTTGGCCTGGCATCAGACACTCCTCAATGTCCGAGCCGAAAGGGGAGGCGGAGTAACTCGACAGGGTTCGCCAAGCGGGGAACTCGACTGGACTAAGAATGCACGTAACCGGCCCAGGGGGCAGGAGTGACATTGCAAGCCGACACTTAGAACAGGCACTTTGCGTCTAACGGCTGGTGGAAGCGAGTACACGGGAAGATACCGGTTCTACACAAAGGCTATAGAACCTAGCAAACGTGTTAGGTGTCGCCCAGCCCACAGCTCTACAGATATCTGTCAGCGAGGCGCCGTGCACCAGCGCCCAGGAAGAGGCCACTCCTCTGGTGGAGTCTCCCTCCCTCAGGAACCTGACGATCAGATCGTGCTTCCCCAAAGACTTGCCATCAACTGCATAGTGATGTGCGGCGATAGCGGCAACATACACCTTGAGGGTGGAGGGAGACAGCCTTCGCTCCAACCCCTCTTGCAGGAAGGAGAGCACAGATCTGATTGAGCATGATCAGGGGTCCTCTCGGTGAGAGGAGCACCATTCAACGAACAGGTTCCACTTCAACGCAGGTTTCTCATAGAAGGTGCTCTAGCGGAAGTGATAGTGTCTACGACCGCTTGCGGGAGATCACTCAGAACCTCCGCATCCCGTCCAGGGACCACACGTGGAGGTTCCACAGGTCGGGACGCGGGTGCCACAGGGTGCCCCGTCTCTGAGTCAGAAGGTATTTCCTCAGAGGAATGGGCCAGGGAGGGGCTGTTGCGAGGAGCGTCAGATCCGAAAACCAGGTCCGAGTGGGCCAATACGGAGCCACTACCAGGACCTGCTCCTCGTCCTCCCTGACTTTGCACAGGAGCTGTGCGAGAAGGCTCACTGGGGGAAACGCATACTTGCATAGACCCGGGGGCCAGCTGTAGGCCAGGGCATCCGTGCCGAGCGTGCCGTCGGTCAGGGAATAGAACCACTGGCAATGGGCAGTCTCCGGGGAGGCGAACAGATCTATCTGAGCCTCGCCGAAGTGCTGCCAGATCAGCTGGACCACCTGGGGATGGAGTCTCCATTCACCCGGAAGTAGAGGCTGCCGTGAGAGCTCGTCGGCTGCACGGTTGAGCACACCTGGGACATGAATGGCACGAAGCGACCTCAGATGCTTTTGACTCCATAGTAAGAGATGGCGGGCGAGTTGCGACATGCGACGGGAGCGTAGACCACCCTGATGGTTGATGTACGCAACGGTCGCTGTACTGTCCGAGCGGACCAGTACATGCTTGCCTGTCAACAGCTCCTGGAAGCAGTTCAGTGCAAGACGAACTGCTAACAACTCGAGGCAATTGATATGCCAATGCAGTTGAGGTCCCGTCCACAGACCTGACACTGAATGCCCGTAGTACGTGGCACCCCACCCAGTGGCAGAGGCATCTGTGTGGACCACAGCATGCCTGGACACTTGTTTGAGGGGAACTCCAGCCCGCAGGAATGAAGGGTCTGACCACTTGGTGAGAGTGCGACGGCAGTTCTGTGTCACGGGGACATGGAATGTACCGTGCTGCCACGCTCATCTCGGGATGCCATATACCCCAGGAGCCTCTGAAAGAGTTTCAGTGGGGCCGCTGTCCTGTGCTTGAGCGTACTCAGGCAGTTCAACACTGACTGGACGCGCTCCTCTGTGAGGTGCGCTGTCTGAGCGACCGAGTCCAGTTCCATACCGAGATAAGAGATCCTCTGCCCGGGGGCGAGTTTGCTCTTGTCCCAGTTGACCCGTCCCTCCTCCGGGGGTAGGAGAGATGCTGGAACTCTCTCCTGAAGAGCAGAATCCTTCCCCTCCAGGTCGCCCATCTCAGGACTGTGACTTCCTCGATCGTTTGCCACCTGGCTTGGCTTGAGCGGGCTGGGCACCGCGTCCGCGACCGGCTCCCTGCTGTTTGGCGGGTGTGGGCTGCTGCTTGGCCGACTTAGCAGGGGCGGAGGACGACGCAGGCGGGCGCCCTCGGCGATGAGCAGACTGATGCTGTGCAGCCGGCGACGGGGTGGAGGCAGCAGCGGACCGCCGGGGCAAGACATGTTTGATAGCCTCAGCCTGCTTTTGGGCGGCAGAGAACTGCTGGGCGAAGCTCTCTACCGCGTCGCCGAATAAGCCGGCCTGAGACACGGGGGAGTCCAGGAACCGATATTTATCATCTCCCTCATGTCAGCCAGGGTCTGCCAAAGGTGGCGCTGCTGGACTACAAGCGTAGCCATCGCTTGACCAACAGAACGCGCCATCACTTTAGTCGCACGGAGGGCGAGGTCAGTGGCGGCGCGCAGCTCCCCGAGCAGCTGTTGATCAAGACTCCCCTGGGGCATGTCCATTAACGCTTTTGCCTGGTAAACCTGCAAAAGGGCCATGGCATGCAGGGTGGAGGCAGCTTGTCCGCAGGCTCTGTAAGCTTTCTCTGTCAGTCCTGATGAGAATTTACAGGCCTGGGATGGGAGACGCAGTTCACCACGCCAGCCGGCGGCTGTTGGACACAGCTGCATCGCAACAGACTGCTCGACTGGGGGAATCTGCGTGTATCCGCGTGTATCTCATCCAGGATGGTGACGAGTCTGCGTACAGACTGGAGGTTGAACAGCTGGCTGTCTGGTGCAGTCTTAACAACCTGAAGCTCAACACGCTCAAGACAGTGGAGATGATCGTGGACTTCAGGAGAAACCCCCCTGCTCTCCCCCCACTCACCATCATGAACAGCACTGTGACTGCAGTGGAGTCATTCAGGTTCCTGGCACCACAATCTCCCAGGACCTGAAGTGGGACAACCACATTGAGTCCATTGTGAAAAAGGCCCAGCAGAGGTTGTACTTCCTTTGCCAGCTGAGGAAGTTCAACCTGCCACAGGAGCTGCTGAAACAGTTTTACTCTGCCATCATTGAATCTGTCCTTTGCACTTCTATATCTGTCTGGTTCAGCTCAGCTACCAAATCTGACCTCAGAAGACTACAGAGGGTAGTCCGGTCTGCTGACCGAATCATTGGTACAACCCTCCCCACTCTCCAAGAACTGTACATATCCAGAGTGAGAAAAAGGGCAAAGAAAATCACTCTGGACCCCTCACATCCAGCACACTCCCTCTTTGAACTGTTGCCATCTGGTCGATGCTACAGAGCTCTGAGCACCAGAACGACCAGACACAGGAACAGTTTCTTCCCTCAAGCAATTCATCTCATGAACACTTGACAACACGGAACACACAACACTTTTATATATTTACTTAATAACACATACTTTTTTATATTTCAAATTTGCACACATAACTGTATATACAAATTGTCTATATTATATATTGTTTTTTGCACTTTTTCTATCTTGTATATTTGTATATTATTCTTCTATTCTTTATGTTATCTGTGTCTTGTCTTGTCACTGTCACTCTGTTGCACTATGGAGCTTCTGTCACTAAAACAAATTCCTAGTATGTGTAAACATACCTGGCAATAAAGCTCTTTCTGATTTTGATTCTGCTCCCCTAGCCTCTCCGCCATCCAGGGTGGTGAAGGCAGACGAGGGACCCGGCCTAGAGCGAACGCTATACGGCGTCCGCCAAGACTTAGTCACCTCATCATGCACCTCCGGGAAGAAAGGCATCGGGGTGGGGCGCTGGGGACCAGCGTGGGCCGCCCTGAGGTACCAATCATCAAGCCGAGAGGGGCCGGGGCACGGCGGAGGATTCCACACGAGCCCGACCTTCTCGGCCACCCGGGAAAGCATAGATCCAACGGCAGCACCACAGCCTGCTGTGCTGGAGAGGGGGCAGGGGCCCGCGGAGCGGCGCTTGGCGGGGAAGCCCTGACTGTGATCCTCAGATCACCCTGCCTACACGCCGATGCGCCATCACCCTGGCCGGAGCCAGAGAAAACGGCAGCATGGGGCATAGGGGAGGGGAACCCCGCTCCCTGAGAACCAAGGAACGAGAGTCTAGATCTCAGCACTGAGATAGTCATGTTCCCACAATGAGTACATGAACTATCTACAAAAGCAGCTTCAGCGTGCTGAACACCCAGGCACGTGATGCAGCGATTATGACCGTCAGCGGGGACCAGTGAACGACCGCACCCAGTAATGCACAGACGAAATGACATCTTGATAAAGACGCAGGGTTCGTCTGTGAAGCTTTTTTAGAGGAGAAAAACAGCTCTTCCTCGTGCTGAAGCACACAAGGAGTGTCACGATGTGTTTCGGGTACACCACTCCCCGAAACACAGAAGGAACCGGCCCAAATCGCAACCGACAACAGGCTTTATGCGACAAAGTTTTGCTGTGAAAACAGCAGTTGTATAAAGCTGGCTCCTCGTAGCTCGCGACCTCGCTGTAGTGCCGTCTCACCAGCACAGGAAGCTGGAATTCTCTAAGGCTTGCTTTAGAGTTTCACTCTCTCAGTCTAAAGCTTTTTGCTGGAGAACACCAAGTGGTTGGCTCCGAAGTGAAACACAGAGTGCGATTGCATTTGCTTCCTATTTATATACACCTGTCGGAGGCGGTGCGCATTATGCAAATATCGCACACCAATTCCATTGGCCTGTTTTAGTTCTCTCGAAGCTGATAGGGCTCTCTAGCGATATCCCAATTCGTCGGTCACTACTGACGTACGTCGAACGTGACCAACTGAAAGGGAACTACGAGCATGCACTGTTCGTTGTTTGTTTGTAAATTTTTTTTTTTTAAAAAAGTCATGAAATTACCAAACATTCGACTAAAGCTGCCTCAAAACTGTGCATGCATGTATGTATTTTTTGACATGGTTTTATCCAATTTGTTTGAAAGGAACTGTATTGCACCAATTACTACTACGGTGCCAACCGTCTCAGAGAGTCGATTACCACATCTGATGTCCAATGGCCACGAGAGAAAGAAAGAGGAGGCAGTGGTACTAAATTGTACTAATTTACTCTTTAAGATGTTGAATATCAATAATCAAATACACTGTGTACATATTCACCATCAAAATAGATCACAAAATAGCAAATAAAACATACATATAAAGAGCGTAGGCCTACGCAAAATAATAAACTGAATTATTTAACAGATTTGGATTTCAAGGATACAGATGGAGGCTGGTTTCACAAATATGTAGTGAAAACAATGAGTGCAACAGTCCGTGTTGGTCTCTGCAGTTCTTTAAGGCGCTCAGATGTCAGGATAGCGATGTGAAGCTGGTCGTTAAGCTGCAGTCTCAGGTGCCCTGATGCACGATGTATTGTCGGCGATGAAGATTGCAAAGTCTATGATGTGCTTTATTGATTTATCCCGTTGCTGTATATGACTCTAAATGTGGTTCTATAATAAGCAAATAAACTTAATCAGTAACAGAAAACTGCGTAAATGTGCGATGACATTAACAGCACAACAGAAATTGCTGCGTCATTGTAGTTGTATAATTGCCGATCATTCTCGCCATCATAAAAATACTATACTTCACATAATCAAGGAAACACACTCATATTACATAAATTATAATCTAGCAGCGGTATATCAAGTTAAACAGTGAATAAATGGCATAATAATAATATAATGAACACTCAAAATGAAACTCACGGTCTTCAATGACGCACATTCCAGAATCGTCATGAAGGAAACTTCAACGAGAAGTCTGAGACAATTAAGCATCATCCACTGCCAATCGAGATCACAAATATTCTCCCTGCAGTTCACAAAGTGAAGTCGCTACAGAAAAGATCTTCATTTGCATAATTTTGCTGCTTTTCAGAGAAGACTGCAGGACCTATGCTTTCACTCTGCTGATCACGCATTGAAACTAATCCGCTCTCGCGCGACCGCCAAACAAGCCACGCCCTCTCATTCAAATCAATGACCAACATAACAGCTGTACAGCCCTTATAAGAAAAGAACACAAACTGAACATGGGCTTTTTTACACAATTTGTTGGCTTTAAAACATCTTAAAATGCACATGTGTACACCAGGGAAATCTAAATTTTTATGAAAGTTTATGAAAGTATCTCTCCACAATACAATAGCAAAATATATAAGTATAGTATTTTTATGTTACATTAATCAGTGTCTAGCACACCTCCCTAAGGAAAGGATATGGACCAGAAGACATTGCAATTACTAACTGATATTTAGACAGACTTAAAGAAGTTCCAGATCTATACTTGTGCTCTTATTATTTAAGTTATTTTGCCATTAATGTAAATAAACATGTGCAAACAATATACTTGCTCTTGTGAATTTATTTGGATGTTAATTACATTTACGAGCTGTTTCTTTAATACCGTGTGGTTTATATGCATGTTGATGCAGATTGGGCTGACATTTTTGACACACCCACCAAACAAGAGAAAACGTAGGCTATCTCAAACCTGTTGCACACCGTTTCCAGGAAACATGTCGTTCAACCTGGAAACCGCAGCAAAACGTTGCACACCGGTTTGAGCTTGAACGTGCCCCTGGTTGTGCTACACAGGACAAACTGAAGAGAGGATGTAGCCTACCAGAGATGTTCACGAGTCTTTTATCTGGAGTCTGAGTCAAGTCTTAAGTCTTTATCACTGGAGTCTGAGTTAAGTCTGGAGTCCTTTGTCACGAGTCCGAGTCGAGTCTCGAGTCATTAAAAAAAAAAAAAAAAAAAATCTCATAATCAAATCCTATTTTTTCCCCTAGTTGTATTATATAGACAAAATAATATAATCTTTCTATCATCTGTTTTATTAGAAATTAAGGTCCTATGATGTAAGGGATAATGTACATCCAGCTTGTTACTTTATAATCCATTACAATGTACAAAACAGTCGTCCTGGTGTAACAGGGTTAAAAAGGTGTTTCCACTTCCTACACATTTTCATGTATGGTCCCTTTAATTACACTCCACCCATAGAATGAACTGATTCCGGTAGGGTCATTTAGATTCGCGCCAGCCGAGTGAGTGTTCCGTGATAAAAGTATATTGTATTATTTGTATAACCATTTTATGGACTAATATTGATATAGATATGTGTTTAAATGTATAGGCTATTGTATGATTTGTGTTCATGCTTCATCACATTTGTGGTAACATCAAGTTTGTCCACCTCATTATAGAACACGCACGAGGGTGATTTGCGAATCTGATCACCGCTGTTTAATATGTTGTCAACAGGTACATATTTCTCAATTGTGTTATTGTATAACTATTCATATAAATGTTAATCAATTTAGATTCGCGCCAGCCGAGAGAGTGAATGGCTGCGAACACGCACGAGGGTGATTTGCGAATCTGATCACCGCTGTTTAATATGTTGTCAACAGAATAAAAGCCTGTCTTCAAGCGCGAATTGGTGTCCATCCTGACTTTTACACAACACAACGCAGAGACAGCCCCGTTAGACTGGCAGCATGAGTAGTCATTTTCAATACAGTCGCTAAGTGGACGCAAGATGGCGCCAGTGAGTCACGGTTTGTTCTACAGCAGTTTGTTATACAGCTTCGTTGTTAGTGACGACAGTCATTATCAGAAAATATCAAACTTTGGAATGTTTAACCCTCTACTGCACACAGGTTGATGGCACATGAAAAAAAAATATTCCACATCTTTTTTTGGTTCATTTGGGAACATTTTATTGATTAAAAAAAAAAAAGTTTGCCCCCCACCCTTCCCCAACCCCAAAATATTAATGGTACAGAATCATAGAGAAAATTATCATCAAAATCAAACATTTTTTTAAAAAAATTCAAGAAATCATTAAGTAAAAAGGGAAAAAACACTTAAAAGACATTGATATATTGAATTTGATACATGCACAGGTCTGTATCATTTAATGTGCTATGCCATATTATGTACTTCATGTACTAAGATTTCACTCTGTACGAAACTTCAAAAAGCACTTCTTCTCTGCTGTGAAATAGTGGTGTATGTTACAATTTTTTCACATCACTTTGGGTGTTCCTGCACACCCAGGACCCTGCATCTTCCCTTCTTATAATACATTGTGGCCAATGTGAGGTATTGTCCAAAACATCCTCGAAAAGTACCCCTTACTGGACTGTTCTCTGGTACTTTATCAACCTTTTTAATTGGTTGTAATCATTTAAAGAAAAATGTACAAAACATAGGGCTTAAGAAAACTTTCCGTTGCCTGAGGGCAACGCTGTGCTGTAGAGGGTTAAGAATGTCAATAGAAAACTCTACACATGCTGATTGTGATACGTTAAAATATGAGCTTTAAGTAATAAATGGATTATCATCTCTTTCTATCTCTCTCTTATGGACACACATTAAGAAATAGAAAAGCTGCATATAATACGAAAAGATTGATAAAATGTAGTGCTAGGTTTAAAGTCTAGTTTTGTTTTTTTTTTGTTTTGTTTTTTTCCATATTTTAACATGCTGGCAATTCATGCAGCTACACCACAGTATAATAGCTAGTTGTGTGAGTTCATGTGACTAACCTTTGTGGATATGATGTCTCATAAAATTTGATAATGTTGTTTCGGTGTCTTTAATTGTTCCCCCAGATTCTGTGCATCTAGCCGATCTGACGTGATAATAAACATATCTCACGGCGGCTCCCGTCATGTTTCATGGGACTCTTATGACATTTTGGAGTTTACGCGCACGGACATATGTAATCAAAATGTATGACAAGAGTCCGATCTACCACGACATGTAAGGAAATGAGACGCAGATATTATAAAACTATTTAAACACAACACAAATTATTTATTTATTCTATCAGTAGTCGTTTTTAAAATATTCCGAGTCTTTTGTGCCGAGTCAAGTCAAGTCTGAAGTCATTTAAGGTCGAGTCCGAGTCTGAAGTCTGTTAAAATGCGACTCGAGTCAACAATACTGAGATACCAACAATATATCAACAATATATTACATAAAATTAAGTATGTTACGAGTTATCTGGTCTTTGATCTCAAAATGTTAGCGCAAAATTATATATAATTTTTTCTGAAACAATTTAATTGCATGTTCACCTACATTTAATTAAACATTAAACATTAAATGTTACTTCTTGTTTCAAAACATTCAGAGAACATTCAAAATAAGCATTTTCATAATGTTTGAAGAATTATAAAATGGAATGTTCCCTTGACATTCATAAAACCAAGAATTTATTTTTATAAAAACAAACAAACAAAAAAAAAACAACACTTAATTTATTCTTAAAAAAAAAAAAAAAAAAAAAAAAAAAACCCACCGTAATGCTGATCTTCAGATGCCTGGACTTTCTTCGGTTTAGTTTCACTTTTTAACAGTCAGATTTATAAGCGCTTCAGATGTCATATGCTCCGCCCATCAGAGGAGGAAATAGCTCAGAATGGAAATTTACTGAATACAAAGAGGTGGTTGTGTTTCTGTGACAGAGAACAGACATATTTCTCATAATTATAAATGTTAACTTGATATCACTTTTATATATAAAATTCTGTACTCATGCAACATTAGTGACTGGGTGTAATTAACATCTTATTTCACAGTGACTATTTTGTTATGTATGATATGACGTTATCTATCACAGTTTAATACTGTATGGCTACGACCCGTCAGCCCAGAAACGGATTCCGACGGCCTGGGCGAAGGTATAATGTGTGTATGTCTTATCAGTGCCCCTGTAATCACTTAATTTTTAGAATTTAGTTTCAATTTTACTTTACTCCAATCTCAAATGATTATTCCTGTGAAAAAAAAAAAAAAAGTATGCTACATATACTTGCAGCCAGACTAATTAATGTGTTAATGAAAAGTTAACTTAGTGTGCTATATATTTTAGTTGTAATTAAGTTGTATAAAAACACAACTAAGTATATTTAGTGTACTTTTGTGTGCTAAATTGGAATAACTTCAAGTATACTTAGTACACTTTAAGTTTATGCCTGTGTAGGGACTAATTACATGCTTGATTAGTGATATTAAAGTGTACTTGATTTGTGTTATAAGTATACTTTATTTGTGTTATAAATATACTTTGTGTTATAAGTACACTTTATTTGTGATTTAAGTACATTACAAATTAATTACGAGTGTCTTCTGAACACACAAGCAATATACAATGAATATATTATTTTACAGGTAATAGTATATACTGTATGCTCAGTACCTTCGGCTTATTCCAAATACTAAAAATTACACACTTTGCAGTCAATAACAATACACTTTGTTATTACTTATACTTTGTATAATATAGTCAACATTTGAAGTGGATCAAAACCTTTAATCAAAGTTGTCCTAAAACCTTCTTCTTATGACAACTTTGCTGAACTTTTTGATCCACTTCAAATGTTGACTACTCTACTTTGAATTACATAATCTCACACAATACAGTATTATAATTGTGCTACTCTTTAAATACAGTTTAACAAATTACTTAGGTGACATTTTCCCAAAGTTGAATGCTTTTTTTTCAAGGCCATTAAAATAAATAAAATGTAACAACATCACTAATGAAGAGACATATTTCATTAACAAATCCAATGGTTTTTATTTAAACTTAACATAGATTCAGCAAAACTTACCATGTTTTTCATAAAAGAAAATAATTATTGGACCAATGGTGACCCTCTATACACACATACAAATTACACATTATATTCCATTTCCTGATGAGCTTCTCATTATTGTGTCTGATGGCCGCTTACACAGTTGTCTGCAGAAATTTGTGAAGAACAGCATCTGTTAACAGAATATACCAAAGATATAAGGTCAGACAGCATGTTCAACTTTTTATTCGATTGCTCCTGTCTGCCTCGCTGCTCAGAGTGGTTTGCGTCTGTAACTCCGTATAGCTTTGTTTTGAATCTCTTACTTTTATTAACTGTTGCTTATATTATTATTACCGTTTATATAATATTGCCTACCACATTAATCTGACGTCGCTAGCTTGTAATCTTTGAATCTCTCGCACGCTCCTTTTTCAACGCGTTCATCAAACAGCTGTGTTAAGTCGGATCAGTCTACAAACACGGTGAGTCGTGTCATCCTCTCCCAGCATCGTCTCATGTTCTATTTGCAACATGTTCAGCATAGCTATCTCTGTCAGCAACGGGGGATTTACATGTCATAAATGTAGAGAAATAGTCAGGCTGACAGAGAGAATCTCAGAATTAGAGACATGCATCCAAACTTTAATTGAGGACAGTAAGAATGCAAGAGCTTCAGATACTGTTTTGGATGCAACTAGCTTAGTGAACTCTGTACAATGTTCGGTTCCGGCTGTAGAGCCCGTGCAGCAGGGCACTTGGGTAATGGTGAGGCAGCCTAGCCGCGGAAAACACCACTCTTCTATTCCAGTAAGAACATCAAACAGGTTCTCCCCACTCAGTGACGCACCCACTGAGAATCCTGTTGAAAGTGCCCTAGTTATTGGCAATTCAATTACACGGAACGTGAAAACAGCATGGTCACCAGCCACCATAGTCACATGTTTGCCGGGAGCCAGAGCACCTGACATCAAAGCAAATTTAAAAGTGCTGGCTAATGCTAATCGTAAATACTCTAAAATTATTATTCACGTCGGCACAAATGATTTTCGACTTCGCCAGTCAGAGATCACTAAAATTAACGTTAAAGAGGTGTGTGAACTCGCAAGTACAATGTCAGGAGAAGTAATTTGCTCTGGCCCTCTTCCTGTTCGTCGGAGTGATGAGATAGCAGATTATCATCACTCAATGGCTAGCTGTATATATGGTGTCCGCAGAATAATATAGGTTTCATAGACAATTGGAAAAGTTTTTGGGGCAGACCTGACCTGTTGAAAAGAGATGGTATTCATCCCTCCCGGGATGGTGCTGCTCTTCTCTCTAGTAATATGGCACATAGTCTTAGAACTAAAACATGACAAACTACGGCCCAGGTCAGGAAGCAGCAAACAAACTGGCTAAACCAACCGTCTGCTAGCTGCCTCACGTTACAGAAATCAGATAATTCCCAACACCTAGATATTATCACATAGAGACTGTGTCTGTACCCCGAATTAGTAAAAACAAAAAACTTCCAAACCCATTTAATGGTAAAAATTTAATTGATGTTCAACAAATAAAAAATAGAGATAATAATGATAAACAAATGATAAAACTTGGGTTGTTAAATATTAGATCCCTTTCTTCAAAAGCACTTATTGTAAATGATATTATTACAGACAATAATCTAGATGTACTGTGTTTGACAGAAACTTGGCTAAAACCGGACGATTACATTACTTTAAATGAGTCTAGCCCTCAAGGTTATGATTATCGACACAATCCTTGTCAGAAAGGCAAAGGGGGAGGTGTTGCTGTAATTTATAGTAATATTTACAGTATTAGTCAGAAGTCTTTCAAATATAATTCTTTCGAAGTGATTGTGCTTTACGTAACATTATGTAAGTTGACATTTGTGCTGGCTACTGTATACAGGCCACCAGGACACCATACAGACTTTATCAAAGAATTTGCTGATTTTTGATCAAAGTTAGTATTAGCTGCAGATAAAGTCCTTGTTGTTGGTGATTTTAATATCCATGTAGATAATAAAAAAGACTCATTGGGATTGGCATTTACAGACATTCTAAACTCTATTGGAGTTAGACAACACATGTCAGGACTCACTCATTGTCGTAATCATACTTTAGATATAATATTGTCACATGGAATCGATATTGATGCTGTTGAAATTCTGCAGCAGAGTGACGACATCTCAGATCATTATCTAGTCTTGTGTATAATACATTTAGTCAAGGCTGCCAAACTGCCTCCCTGCCATAAATATGGTAGAACCATCACTTCTACCAGTAAAGATCGCTTTATAAATAATCTTCCTGATCAGTTTCATCGCCTTAGTATACCAGACAGCTTAGAAGACCTCAATGTTGCAACAGAAACTATTGCCTCTGTCTTTTCCAGCACATTAGACTCAGTTGCTCCTTTGCATTTAAAAAAGATTAAGGAAATTAATCCAATGCCATGGTACAATGAGCACACTTGGGCCCTAAAGGTAGCAGCCAGAAAAATGGAGCGCAGCTGGAAGAAAACAAAACTGGAAGTATTTCGCATTTCGTGGAGAGAGAGAATGATTGAGTACAGAAAGGCCTTAAAAACTGCTAGATCTGCCTATTTTTCTAAACTTTTAGAAGAAAATAAACAAGAACCCTAGGTATTTATTTGATACAGTGGCTAAATTAACAAGAAATAAAGCTTCAACTGCTGATGTTTCCAAAGAGCACAGCAGTAACGACTTTATGAACTTCTTTACTTGCAAGATTGATAATATTAGAGAAGAAATTACAACCATGCAACCGTCTACTACAGTATCGCGTCAGACAGAGCATTGTAGTGTCCCTGAGGAAAAATTCAATTCATTTACTGCTTTAGGAGAGGAAGAATTGTCTAAACTTGTTAAATCATCAAAATCAACAACATGTATGTTAGACCCTATACCGACTAAGCTATTGAAAGAGATGCTTCCAGAGGTCATAGATCCTCTTCTTAATATCGTTAATTCATCTTTATCACTAGAATACATACCAAAAACTTTTAAGCTGGCTATTATTAAACCTCTTATTAAAAAACCACAACTTGATCCTAGAGATTGTCAATTACAGGCCAATCTCAAATCTCACTTTTCTGTCAAATATACTAGAAAAGGCAATTTCATCACAACTTTCCTTTTTAGAAAGAAATAGTATCTGTGAGGATTTCCAGTCAGGATTTAGACCGTACCATAGTACTGAGACTGCTCTCATTAGAGTTACTAATGATTTGCTCTTATCATCAGATTGTGGTTGTATCTCTCTATTAGTGTTACTGGATCTTAGTGCTGCATTTGACACTACTGATCATAATATTCTTTTGAATAGACTCGAAAATTATGTTGGCATTAGTGGAATTGCATTGTCATGGTTCAAATCATACTTATCTGATCGTTATCAGTTTGTAGTAGTAAACAAAGAGATGTCATATTGATCACAAGTTCAATATGGAGTACCGCAAGGCTCAGTACTAGGACCATTGCTTTTCACTCTGTACATGCTACCCTTGGGAGATATCATTAGGAAGCATGGCGTTAGTTTTCACTGTTACGCTGATGACACTCAGCTCTATATTTCTTTGCGCCCTGACGAAACTTACCAATTCACAAAATTAACGGAATGCATAGCTGATATAAAAAATTGGATGACCAGTAATTTCCCACTACTAAATTCAGAAAAAACAGAGATTCTAATTTTTGGACCAAAAACTTCTTCACGTAATAACCTAGAATACTGTCTAACACTTGATGGCTGCTCTGTTAAGTCTTCGTCGTCAGCTAGAAACCTGGGTGTGCTCTTTGATACCAATCTTTCATTTGAAGGCCATGTTACTAGCATCTGTAAAACCGCATCTTAAAAATATATCTAAACTACGACATATGCGCTCAATGAAAAATTCAGAACAGTTAGTTCATGCGTTCATGACCTCAAGGCTAGATTACGCTCTACTGGGTGGTTGTTCCGCTCGCTTGATAAATAAACTACAGCTCATACAAAATGCATCAGCTAGAGTTCTTACTAGAACTAGGAAGTATGACCATATTAGCCCAGTTCTGTCAACACTGCATTGGCTTCCTGTTAAACATCGTATAGATTTTAAAATCTTGCTAATTACTTACAAAGCACTAAATGGTTTAGCTCCCCAGTACCTGAACGAGCTCTTAAAGCATTATAGTCCTTCACGTCTATTGCGATCTCAGAATTCAGGCCAGTTGATAATACCTAGAATATCAAAATAAACCGCAGGCGGTAGATCCTTCTCCTATTTGGCATCTAAACTCTGGAACAATCTTCCTAGCATTGTTCGGGAAGAAGACACACTCTGTCAGTTTAAATCTAGACTAAAAACGCATCTCTTTAACCTGGCATACACATAACACATTACCAATTTATATTTTCAAATCTGTTAAAGGATTATTAGGCTGCATAGATTAGGTCAGCTGGAACCGGGAACACTTCCTATAACACCAGATGTACTCGTTACATCAGAAGAAGAATGGCATCTACGCTAATATTAGTCTTTCTGTTTATCCCGAGGTTTACCGTAATCAACTGGATCCGGGCCGTATCCAGGTGAGACCGAGGACCGGCACCTTGACACGATCACAACGCAGCCCTGAAGTATCAGCAGAGATCGAGTCAACTGGATCATCCATTGTGAAGGCCTCATCGACACGACAACCAGTGGCACAGTTCCTCAACAAACCGTCCATACCAGCGTGATGAATACGATCCTCAACTGGATGGAACTGAAATAAATACTTTGAATGTTGCGATCCTTGCGATCAGACTTATGATAGTTACCTGAATCATAACAAAGCACTGTTCGCCAGAGGAGAACTGGCCCCCTGACTAAGCCTGGTTTCTCCCAAGGTTTTTTTTTTTTTTTTTTTTTTTTCACACCTATTTGTCACCTGATGTCACCTGTTGGAGTTTGGGTTCCTTGCCGCTGTCGCCTTTGGCTTGCTTAGTTGGGGACACTTGACATTTGACTTGACATTTGATATTCAACAGTGCTTTGATCTGCCTACATTGACACTATTCTTTAAGAGCTGCTGTGCAGCCAAAATTATATACCAGTTATCACTGTAAAGCTGCTTTGACACAATCTGCATTGTAAAAAGCTCTATATAAATAAAGGTGACTTGACTTGACTTGACTATTCACGTTTACAATAGTCTGTCTAAATCCTACATTGAACCAATACTATTTTTGAACAGTAAATGAGGATTAACAGCAGGGAACTGTATCAGTATGGCATGTCGATATTGTTTTAGGTACATAGTCAAGCATACAACACTTTATGAATTAATATTGTACAGAATACGGGCCGATTTGACCAATCATATGAATGGGGCGTTTTGGTGCTGCATACAAACACGTGCCATAAACCACCACACACAAACTCAAAAAGGAGATATCAAGCCGAAATATCGCTCTCCGTTTGTTAAACCTAGCTGGTCTCCCACTGCAGCAGATGGATAAAGTACAACCCGTGCTGTTGATTGGTTCAGACTACCCACATCTCATCACGCCTGTTGAACCTGTCCTGTTAGACCCACCAGGTGGACCTGCAGCAGTTAAGACCCGTCTTGGATGGACTCTTTAAGACCCCACGAATGAGATTAAACATGGCATCAATGCTCACCAATGCTTCTTCACATCTATCCTTCCCAACACAGACCTGTTTGCTCACGTTGAGAGACTGTGGCAGATGGATGTGATTCCCTACCGCAGTGACAAGGTAGTGACAAGATCCAAACTAGATCAAGAAGCCGTCAGAGTCCTGCAGGAGAAAACCATGCGAGTGGAAGTAGAAGGGACAATGCGGTATGCCACACCACTCCTTCGTATGCAGAGTATGCCACACTTGTCTATGCCCAAAGAAGCTGTTCTCCCTCAGTTTAGGAGTGTCGAGAGGAAACTGTTTAAGGACCCAGATCAGGCTTCCGCCTACCAGGCTGAGATCACTAGATTGAAGGGAGCTGGTTATGTAGCCAAACTGGACCCAAGAGAAGTGGAGAGCTCCACAGAATCATGGTACATTCCCCACCATATGGTGCAGCATAATGGCAAGAATCGAGTCGTTTATAACTGCTCCTTTCAATATAAAGGCCACAGCCTTAACGAGTCCCTCCTACCAGGTCTCACACTAGGCCCATCACTGCTGCCGGTTCTGCTCCGTTTCCGGGAACACCCTGTGGCCATAAGCAGCAATATTCGTGGTATGTTTCACCAGGTGAGGCTGCTCCCTGATGACATGCCATTGCTCCAATTCCTGTGGCAAGACCTGAAGCCTGAGCAACCCCCCGACGTGTACCAGTGGCAGGTCCTTCCCTTTGGAACCACGTGCAGTCCCTGCTGTGCTACTTACGCCCTGCAGAAGCAAGTCATAGATCACAGCCAGCCTGGAGACCAAGTCAGAAAGGTTATTGAGAGGTTGTTCTATGTCGATAATTGTCTGCACAGTCTTCACTCCCCCCCGGAGGCCCGATAACTAGTTGATCGACTCCACTCACTCTTAGACTCTGGAGGCTTTGAGCTTCGCCAGTGGGCCAGCAATTGTCCATCAGCGATTACTCACCTCCCCTCTGAGTCCAGATCCAGTACCTGTGAATTCTGGCTCCATCAAGGCCAACAAGATTCGTGGGGCCTTAAAGAGTCCATCCAAGATGGGTCTTAACTGCTGCAGGTCCACCTGGTGGGCCTAACAGGACAGGTTCAACAGGTGTGATGAGATGTGGGTAGTCTGAACCAATCAACAGCACGGGTTGTACTTTATCCATCTGCAGCAGTGGGAGACGAGCTAGGTGTCGATATCTTTTCTGTAAGGATGCCACTGGGTAAGTATGTTCAGCAAGGCCCAGTCTCTCGGCTGTAAATGCACCTCTAATGAGAAATTTCTTGTGAGGATTAGACACAGGAGACACAGTGAAAGACACAGCCGCCCCATGAAGCACCTGCTGATCCTGTCTAACTGTTCGCAACATCAAGTCTTCAGGCTGTCCTTTAAGATTCAGCTGCTGTGCTGCAGCATGGAGAAGAATAGTCCTTTCTGACCCATCATCTAGCACGGCATACGTCTCCATTGAGGCATCTCCATTTGTAATGATTACTCACTTTCAGAATGACTCTGCGGCTGCTGACAGAACGGTCCACATACAAGATGTCTTTTGTGGTACTCACAAGGCAGGAGTTCTCTTTGGGCTCAGACTCAGCACTGGTATTCACAGCTCGCTCATTCAGATCATGCAATATAAGGAGGTGTTCCCTATTGCAAGTCTTGCACAGGGCCTTCAGAGTGCATCTGGATGCATGATGATTGCGACCGCATCTCCAACAGCGGTTATTCTTGCGAATCCAGGCCTCTTTCTGTTCCTTATTCAGCTCTTTAATGTTCAGACATCCATTAAGGAAATGACTGGCACTGTCACAACAAAGGCAGTAAGCACGTGACTTTTCTCTGTACCTGTTGGAGCTGGGTCTGGACTCTGGAGCAGGCACTCTGCATTCACTGTCTGCAGCAAGCTTCTCGGCACTCAGCAGGATGCTTGTGGATTTCCCTGGATGCTTGGGGTTGTAACAATCGTCTCTCTTCTTGGTCGATAAGTCTGGAGCTCCAGCGCCATCCGCAGTCTTGAAAACTGTCTAGGGTCAGATGCTGTCAGACTGGGTATGGTAGGTTTAAGTCCTCTGTATATCTTCTCTTGAACATGTAACATCTCAGCTCTAGATGTAATCTCAGGTCATTGTGGTAAATGGAACTCTTTCACCTGGATAGAGACCATATCTAGATTGAGGAGTCCCGTCGTGATAATGCATGGCTTCAACAGGCTGTTGTGAGTATGCATAAGACCTCTGTGGGGGGCGAGATGGCTTCCTGCATTTCTGCTTCATTCAGACTGGCAGTTGGTAATACTCTCTTCACATAGCCTGATCCAGGAACTTGATAGTCTGCTAGATGTGCAGGTAGCCTTATTTGTCGTCTAGGTCGGACAACAGGAGGATCTGGCTCAGGGTGGGATGTCATCTCTCTGCTATGATTCGCTGCTCCGGCTCGAAGGACCACTTGAATTGAAGAGGTTCGAAGTTTGGCTAATTTAGATCTGTGCGAAACACAGCAGGCAGTCAGTTAGAACTGTGTGAGTTGACTCTTAGTTGATGAGACACACCAAGCAGGGTCTAAGTTCTCACTCTGTTTACTGAAGAGTTGTTTGAGTATACATGTGTGGTTCTGTAACAAATTATACAAGAGAAATAAACTTATTATATATATATATATATATATATTCCACAAACATAAACATCCATTTAAATAATTAAACAGTATACAGTCTGTATACAAGAATTATAGGCCTATTAATAAAGTATTATTGGACAATTATGAGTAATGTTGTGGCAAAAAATCAACACTGACTCTACTGCATAAGAGATAAACACATCCAATTGTCTTTAAAGGTTTTATTTCTTGCAAGAAAGGTCAGACAGTCATACAGGCTCACAAGTAGCTGCAGAGTGTAAGACAAAGAACGAAAGCTTCCCCTCACTTTTATATCTCTGACCTCCAAGGCTGAAGCCTCTGTCCTTTTACCATATTAGGAACATGTTTACCACTTCAGTGTTTTCCACTTGTCATCCAAAGAATGCATACTTAAACACTTCTGAGAATAACAAAATCATTTAACCATAAGCATATAAGTAAAATCATATGGAAATTATACAGAAACTCAAATTTTCCCCCACAATTCCCCCCTTTTTATCATTCATTGATAACTAATCACTACATCTATTACAATGCTTCACTAAGGTAAAAATGCATATCTTCTCAAAAAATATGAAAACAAGCAAATGTACATTATTACATCACATTTATACTCTTCATCTCTGATTTTCATCACATGCATGTACCATCTTAGTTGTATAACATCTTTTCACAACAGATCTATTTTGTAGCCCACGATGTGTCGTTGTCGAACCTTGGTGGTGATTTGGAATTCCTTGAGCTGATTTCACCTGTACACAAACCTTAGACAGGATAGAAGACATTTCATTGCAATAGTTCAACATGTCATGTTCACACAATTCGGTTGGTCACTCGTTGTTTAGCCCCTTCCATTCCCAAAAATGGGGTCTTCCAACCTAATTTAAAATTTTCAGGCATATTTTCAGCCATACATTCATTAATTACCATCCCCCTTTTTGATGCATTTCCCATCAATTTATCTTAGTGGTTGGAGAAATGTTTCTCTAAACAACATTTGCCATCAACACTAAACTAAACTCCATCTTTAATTCTGCAACCAGATTTCCTCCAGGTTCTCTGCCTCTGAACATGTTCTCTAAAGAGTTAGAAAAATCAAGGTTATTTTCAGATAACAGATTACACACAATCTCCTGTGTCTGCTCCAGCACTTCCTACAGAAACAGAGACTTTTTACATTAGTTTGTCAGCACAAACAGGGATTCAAACCACATCACCTCAAAAATCGTCTACCACCCTGAACCAATAACAGGCGTCTGTGTAGATTGTCACAATTTTGTCAGTCATCAGTTTACCCGCTCCAGTGAGGGTCACAAGCTCATCTGCTTATGCCAAATACTTAAAGGACAGCAGCCCTGAAACTAACACTTCACACTCCATGGTCACAACTTATCCTTCGAAATTCAGACCTGTTGTTTTGTCTCTGAAGGCAGAGCCATCTACAAACAACACATCCTCACAGTTATCAAATGGTTTGTCTCGCAGATCAGGTCATGGTGTACAGACCTGATCAAGGACAGTCAAACAACACTGATGTTCCTTCCCATCCTCCTTTGTTCTCCCACCAGTCCTTCATACTGTGAATGTTACTGGGCTCTCTGGATAATTTTTATTGCCAGTGTGTCACTGTTTCTCTGCCATCAAGTCTACAACATTTTACATTTATCATCGTGACCACACATAGCTGGCAGTGTTTAAATTCAGACCCTCAGTTGAAGTTAGACAAGGGGTTTTAACCCTTGGACGGCAATCTTCAATTTTCCAATTCCAATTTTCCATAAATACTTAAACATACTAATCCAGAGAGTAATTCAAATCAACATCATAAATGACAAAAGTAGTCATAATTACCACTAACAGACAGAGCTGGATAACCAGTCCACTTAAAGCTCGTCCCATGTTCTGTATCGTCTTTTTCATCAGATTCAATCAGAATTATCTGCTTGTCAACATTTGTCGTTTCACTTAACCCATCTGTAATGATAAAACACTCATTCACACTAGGTTAATGACATATACACTCTTTGAGGACAGAATAGTTTCCCCAAACTAACACATACAAAACAATTCAGTCCAGTCACCCTCACACTCACTCACACTAGACACATGAATATAAACTGCTCATTTTCAAAGTTTGCTTTTGGTGTTAAAATCTAAAAAAAACCAAAAAACATTTGAACTTCACAGTTTTTCCCCCTGTAGTTCTTTACTTAGTTTTTACATGATCTCTTATCCAGTCTCAGAACTTATCTGCTCATGTTAATTCTTTTCTACAAAAGTCAGCTGGGTTGTTTCTATTTGAAAATTATGAAATAATTCAATGTCTTTTAAAATACAGTAGATGAAGAAACAGAGACACAAAAGATTTGTGAAGATACTGACAGTCATCCTGCAAAGCAGTTGTGTGACTTCGTTCAGCACACATCTGCAATTTTCATGATGTGATGCATGTGCCATGAAAACCGTAATGAGCCACTGACAGGATCAAGGAACAAGGTCGGCTAAAGCTGGGAAAGTTCAGCTAAGGTATTTAACCACCAGGAACATGACAAAGCAAGTAGCCAGCATTCCAGCCATCATGATGAACTTGTCCTGTGTTGCTCGCTTCTCAATCAAACGCATGACCGTGTTCGACAAATCTCATTGATTTGTTTTGTTTAAGCTTTAGCAGGCTGATAACAGACAGACAGAGTATCATTGCCTCTACCCCAGCAGTCTCTCTCTCACTGCACAAATGATCTTTTCAACAGCCTCTCAAGACTGTAACTTAGACTAGGAGCATTTTTAAAGTTATCTTTAGGTTAAATGCTGTATTCACTTAACTTTCTCTTGAATCTGCAAAATCAGTCTTCATCTTTAGCCCCCACCATGTCTTGGAATTATCCTCTGCCATGTCTAATGACCTGCAGGAGTGAAACCATGATAGAGACATATTAGTTCAAAATCAACACAGCCTCATGAATTCAGGGATTCATCGTAATGCTGAATCCTAAACTTCTATACCGGTTTTTGCCCATAAGACAACCAACATCATGTTACTAAATTTTATGGTCTCCCCAGAAATGACGGACAATCACCCCATGGTCTCAGTCGGCTCTTGAAAGCTCATTCCCATCAGCTCTTTATCATTAATCTTTTCCCTCAGGGTCTTGTCCCCTGGCATAGTTGCATCAAGTTGTGGACACTTGTCACAATGAAAAACAAGCCATCCTAGGACTGCGGTTTCTGGTGAGTGGTATAGAGGAACATTTTTGGGGCAGACTGCTGTACCTTCTCACAGGTCATCCCCCTTTTGATGCTGCTGGCCTCACAGACATCCGCTCAACTCTCATACCCATCTCACACAAAACACCTCCCTTCAGGGTAGATGCCCAGTGGCGGTGGTGACCCCCTGCCTTAGGTTGTCCCCTGTCTGGCCAAAGAGGATCTTACCCCTCATTGAGAAATCACCTCGTGCACACTGGTAACCGCTCTTTCCCATCATGAAAACTCTGACAGTTTTCTTCAACAGAATCAGGTGTTTTCTGGAGCTTAGGAAAGGTGCATTCAAGAGCCACCAGAGCCATTGGACTGCCTAATAGTGTTAAAACATGGAGACAGGTTAATGACAGCAGTATTTAATCACTAAAATCATTAGACATTCTCAGCAGCAACATATCAGTGCTGACATTATACTCAGTGAACTTATTACAACTGTCCATTAAGTGTAGTGTTCTGCTACATCTGTAACCGGAGCCATCGGCCCTGCACATGGTGGTGGCAAAGATCAGACAAAAAGTTACTGGTCATAGAGGAAATTCATCAAAATAGTCACTTCTATCATTCAAGGTCTGTATTACTAATTTAAAGACCTCTTTACACTCATTGAGATTTACTTTGACACATTTAACAACTAATTGCCCTCTTCATGGCAATCATTTCTTTTAACATCTCTGTGTCCATGATTTTCAACTGAGACACTGTACTTCACTATAAATAGCTTGTTATCACTTATGACACAAGCTCAGATAGCAGCATATAGCTGACTTTGAATGAGAGAGACTCTGAGGATTTCAGGACTAGTACCCTGCCTTTTTATAACTTTTAACATCAAACTTTACTCTGGCCCAGCTTAAGACTTTGCCAGAAATGACATATGTTTTAAAATAAACAGCTGTGTTTATATTTGTCTTTTACTAACACATCAGGGAAATTAGAAATTACAAATTTCCAGTCAGGTTGAGTGTCATCTCTTGCCCTCCCAGCTCACTGACCTAACGAAATTACAAGCAGAGTTTGCAGACGTGTTCTCACCCCTACCGGGCCGTACTAATTTGATTCAGCACCATATCGAGACAGAGCCAGGCGTGGTAGTTCGCAGCCGGCCGTACCGTTTGCCTGAACATAAGAAAAAAGTGGTTCAGGCAGAATTAGGGGCAATGCTTGACATGGGCGTAATAGAAGAATCCAACAGTAACTGGGCGAGCCCGATAGTTTTAGTTCCGAAAACGGACGGCTCGGTTCGGTTCTGTGTGGATTATCGCAAGGTGAATGCTGTATCGAAATTCGACGCGTATCCAATGCCACGGGTGGACGAGCTGCTTGATCGGCTCGATACGGCTCGGTTTTATTCGACACTGGACTTAACAAAGGGATATTGGCAGATCCCCTTGTCTCCATTATCTAAAGAAAAACAGCTTTCACCACGCCATTTGGATTACACCAATTTGTCACCCTTCCGTTCAGGCTGTTCGGGGCTCCGGCTACCTTTCAGCGTCTCATGGACAGGATTTTATGGCCCCATGCTGCATATGCTGCTGCCTATTTAGATGACATAATTATATTTAGTCATGACTGGCAGCGGCATATGCAGCATTTGAGGGCTGTCTTGAGGTTGCTGAGAGGAGCTGGGCTCACGGCCAACCCGAAGAAGTGTGCAATTGGGCGGGTGGAAGTAAGATATCTGGGCTTCCACTTGGGACATGGGCAGGTGCGTCCCCAAATTGATAAGACGGCAGCAGTTGCGACCTGTCCGCGTCCCAAGACCAAAAAGGAGGTGAGACAGTTCCTAGGGCTGGCGGGATATTATAGAAGGTTTGTACCTAATTATTCGGACCTCACCAGCCCTTTGACTGATCTCACTAAAAAGGAGGCACCAGATACGGTCCAGTGGACGGAGCCATGCCAGCAGGCCTTTACCCAAGTGAAGGCTGCTTTATGTGGTGGGCCGTTGTTACACTCTCCTGATTTTTCTCTCCCTTTCCTGTTGCAGACAGACGCGTCGGACAGGGGGCTGGGTGCCGTCCTGTCCCAGGAGAGGGGGAGGAACGGCCGGTGCTGTACATTAGTCGGAAGCTCTCGAAGAGAGAGACTAAGTACAGCACCATAGAAAAGGAGTGTCTTGCCATCAGGTGGGCCGTCCTCACCCTCTGCTATTATCTCCTGGGACGGGAGATAACACCCTCTGTTCGGACCATGCCCCCCTGCAGTGGCTCCACCACATGAAGGATACCAACGCACGGATCATTCGTTGGTATCTAGCTTTACAGCCTTTTAAGTTCAAAGTGGTCCACAGGCCGGGTGCTCAGATGGCTGTGGCCGACTTCCTCTCCAGAAATGGGGTGGGGGGGGGGGAGAAGTGGGATTTTGGGATTTTTACACTGTGATAGCGATACGCTCATCACATAAAAACATATTTGAGACTGTTCAAATATTTTTCCATAAAGTGAAACTATGTTATTTTCATAAAATTAATTTTTGCTGCTATATTTCTCTTCATTATAGCCACTTATCCCGTATTCCTCTATCAAATAGTTAATCTGCAGATGCAAACTCTATTATCCATATGGTTTCTACTGTTTTGCAGAACCACAATGTTATTGTACCCATATCTCAACTACTAGGTTGCACTGACAGCCTTATAGCTGCTTTCTCCTTCAACCATTATTATATAAATTCTAGTTTTCTAGACATCTAATGTCATGCCTCTATTTAATGGATGCAAAACAAAACTTTTTTGTAAGTTACATTCAGTTCTCCTTCCCTACATGCCCATTCTTTCTGCATCGACATTCTTTTCCCTTCTGTCTGCTTCCTGCACCCAACAATCTCTTTTCTACTTACATTTCACACACACACACCACTTTTACACAACATCCCCACATCGCAGTTCTCTTCTTCTCATTCCCTTACGACCTTAAGTCTTATGACATTCAATGTTCCCTCTTCTCAGAAAATCATATTGTTTGACTAACTTATCTACATCTAGCATGCATTTTTGGCCATACAATTTTCTCATTTGATAAAACACTGGTGCATCATTTTCTGCAAGCTTGCTCTGGGATTTCCCCATATTGGATCTCCCGACTCTAATGGATTTACCTTGTCGATGCGCACCTAATAATTTGTTGGACGTCTCCTACAGATCCGACCTTTAACCCAAAGTCAGACAGGTTGAGCCTCAATGCTCCCCGATCTTTTTAACCCAAAACCGGACGGGCTGAGCCTTAATGCTCCAGCTTAAGACGTTTAAACTGTGTCACTCCTTCACAAATTTGTTTACTGCAGCACCCTCACTGCAGCTGGGCTCAATCCCAAAATTTGCTTCAGTGCGACCCAGCTTAGATTTCTCAGAAACCTCCCTCCATGGAAACGTCTTTACTGTCCCAACGTGATGCAGTTTCCAGGAATGTCTTAATCACGCTGCTTCTCACAATGGTGTTTAAATTATGTCATACAGCCTAAGTTCCCTGACTTACAAATTTGTTTCTGCAGCACCCTCACTGCAGCTGGGCTCAATCCCAGAAATTTGTTTCAGCTTGTATGACGCAGCTCAAATTTCCCCTCTAGAAATTATCTGTACTGCTGCATGTGCGACCTCAATTCCTAGAAACCCCTCGACCACGACCACAGAGTCAGCCAGAGCCACCAATATGGTTCGTCCCGTTTCCTAATCTTTCTTAATTTACCAAATCACACGTACTTCATTCTTAATCCCAAAATTTCAAACTTACTCTTAATTCTCCATAAAATTTAGATTTATCTCTTACCAGAGAGTCGTGTAGCCACCTGGGTTCGTTTACTGATTCCAGTGGTGTCCCCTTCTGGACCCTGGCGGTCGGCCCCTCATCCCTCAATCTATTCGGGGTAGGGCTGAGACTACTAAGTCCAGGATGATCAGTCACCGTCCGCTCTCGGGTCCAAAAGGCACATCCAAGGAATCCCACTTCTGACACCAAATTGTTGTCGCAAAAAATCAACACTGACTCTACTGCATAAGAGATAAACACATCCAATTGTCTTTAAAGGTTTTATTTCTTGCAAGAAAGGTCAGACAGTCATACAGGCTCACAAGTAGCTGCAGAGTGTAAGACAAAGAATGAAAGCTTCCCCTCACTTTTATATCTCTGACCTCCAAGGCTGAAGCCTCTGTCCTTTTACCATATTAGGAACATGTTTACCACTTCAGTGTTTTCCACTTGTCACCCAAAGAATGCATACTTAAACACTTCTGAGAATAACAAAATCATTTAACCATAAGCATATAAGTAAAATCATATGGAAATTATACAGAAACTCAAAATTTCCCCCACAGTAACTATACTGAACATCGCTAGTAGCACGTGAATGCCATTTAACTGGGCATGCCACAAGCATGCTATAAGCCGCTTATCGCTGCGTCATAATAATAATCTCCAAATCACGTGCATCCAATAATAACACAGTGTGCAATACATAAACATCTAACATAAAATATCACATAGAAAACCTCCAAAATACACTGAACAGAAAGATGAATACAGGCAGAATGATGCTAATTGGCTACTGTTTAGACTGGAAATTAAACTATGCATTTCTCAGTTATAACGGGAAATATGTGGACAATATTCACTTACGTGATATGTACGCACACAGCAACTCAATACAGTCTTAAACTGCACAGCAATAAAGCATCGATGGATGAACTATAATGACGATGACAAACTTTAGACTCTAACATGCGCTGACTCTTCTCTATTTCCAACACGGTTCCGCTTCAGCACACGTGACGCAATGGTAACATTGTGCGCTGTGATTGGTCAGGATTATATGGGACATTTAAAGCATCCGGGCCTTTTGCACACACTCAACATATTTTTTTCGCATGTAACGTTACTTGTGCTGCTGGTGTGCTGTTCTATATATTTGTGTGTATGATTGTAAAATGATTCTGCCACTGTAAACTTATTAAACATATTTACACATATTTGGAAATTGTAGGCTACACTGCATATAAAAAATGGGCTTGTAATGCATTAGTCATACTGAAATAAATAAGCACTAATAAAATGAATTCCAAGGATGTAAACTTAAAAAATATACTCAAATTTAACTTTAAATACACTACAACTTCAGGATATTTAATAATGTATTTTTTAAATATACTTTCAGTGCATTGATACAATGCTCATTTTCAGCACACAGTTAAAATATACTTCAAATAAATACACTTTTAAAAAATAAACTTAACTTTCACTTCAAGTATATTTTTCTAAAATATATTTTACAGAAAATATACTAAAGTACAATTTTTTTTAAAGTGTGTTAAAAGTTGTATTGTGAAAATATGATGCTAATATACTTTTTATATATTTAAAGATTTACAAAGTACATTTTTGTTAGTATATTTGCAATGTACTATAGAAAAAGGGAATATATTTAAAATACGATAAAGTATACTTTTTTCACTAGGGTTATGAGTTGAGTATGTGCGATAAAGCTGCGCAGATTACATATAAACTTTGCCAGCAAATTGAGTGAATATAATTTGTGAAACATAACCTGCCAAATTGCCTAGTGTATTGATTTGACATCTTTACCAGTTGATTTTTACCCGCATTTTACAGGTCACCCTGTCATTATGAAATTGCATAGAACATCTTGTGTGTGTAAAAGCTGTTTAATTACGTTATGACAATATAGTATAGTAGAGCTCAGAAAAAGTTCTCTTTCCTTCAGTGATTCTGCTTGTTATCATCAGATGTCTTCAATAATCGAACAATCATCACTCCAATTAATCACTTAAGTACCTAATTATGTCTAATGCTGCTTTGGTGTCACTTCCCATATTGACACAGAGTGGTGTTAATTTAACAGGGAAATTACAGTGTGTCTTGTGTTCTTAAACCAGTCTAAAGATTTGTCCTATTCAGTGTAAAATTCCACCCACAATACAAGTTTTTTGTAACAATCTGTTTCCTGTAAGACATCAATTCAAGCACGCAAAACATAAATGCCAGTATCTGATCCTTTGTCTTTTAGACCTTCAAACAAGAACTGCAAGTAACTAAAGGAACATGCGGGTACATTTTTGCTTTCTTTTTGCTTTCAATCACATGAATGAACTTGTGATATGTTAACCATCGCAAGTGTATAAATATCCCCATTTATTGAAGTATCTGTGCTCTAAATGGTCTTTTATATGGGTGATTTGTTTGTTAGATCATTGATTACAGCAGCCCTGTGATGTTACAGCATAAGATTCTGCACAAAAATATTGGAAAATATATATATATAATAAAATAAAGAAATACTTTCTTATTATTATTATTTATTTATTTTATACATATCGAAACCCCTGGGGTTCGATATGTAGTTTTGAGATACTGAGCTTCAAAGATTTTGCATTCCATACAGCACAAATGATAGATAAATCGACACTGATTGGTTTGCAAATAGAACCTTATAGTACCAAGTCAGGTACTACACTCAGTTCTGTTCATAATTTGTTTTATGGCATGCTGGGAGCCATGGGTGAGTTTTGATTGTCTAATTATATTGAAAATGATAGATCTTATGCTGTAGAACAGGACTGCTGCAATCAATAAAGTAAATCTAACTCAAAGATCAGGCACCAAATAAGTTTAGTGATTCAGATCACAACATGATGATTATGTAATGAAAAACATAACCATAACCAGCAATACCTGATCACCTTTTTTTCTTTTTTTTTTTTTTTTTTTGATTCTGCTTGTTAACATCAGGTGTCTTCATTAATGCTCAATCATCATTCAATTTATCACTGAATGATCTCATTAATGTTAACACTGCGTCAAATAAACTCTGAGGGGAATTAATTAACACTGGGGTTTTGCTGTGTAAATATTAATATACAGCAGAGGTCCTCAACTCTGGACCCTGAGATCCACTTTCCTGCATAGTTTAGCTCCGACCCTAATCAAACATACCTGAACAAGCTAAATTATTTATGTAAATAAATAAATCATTAGGGGCTGTCTTTTTTAGGGGCTTTAATGATTAGGGGCTTCCAGTTTAACGCATTAAAAATATTAATGCAATTAACCCAGCATCTGTTTTTTCTGTCATCCTTTGGCTAGCATTACAATATATGATCACGCTCTTATTCATGCAAATGCTTTTAAACCATTTAAATGCGCCAAAAGAAAAAAAGACAATATGTATATTTTGTGAACAGTGAGTTTGGCCTGGTACAGTGTTTCCTCTGCTGGCGCGTCTGTTCTCCTCTTTGCCTCTGTATTCAGCTGTGTGCCTGTGTTAACGTCATGTTTAAGTTACAGACTTCATAATATTTCCACTCAAATTACAGTTTGGGAAATGATTGCAAGTTTGCAAGTCTAGAATAGAGATTGGCTGAAATGAAACTAGAAACCTTTCAGTTTTATGGCTGGAGGACCATGCATAACTGTTTTTTATTATTTTGCTATTATGATCATCCCCCGGGCCAGATTGGACACCTTTGTGGGCCGTAGGTTTGACACCTCTGGATTACGTCAAATGAGTTGAAGGAAGATGTAACTAGCAAACGCTTGCCACCTCAGATCTATAGAACGTGTGCAAAGACGTGCAAGGCATTTTAGTGTTTTTGTTGTAAACGCATAATACGCAATTTGTGCAGACTCATTAGAGGGTGAAAGCAACGTGAGCATGTTGGTGGCTTGATCTGAACGTGCTACGTCTCTAATTTTGTATGCAAAAAAACATTATTGTGCTACACATTTGGTTTCAGATTTTATCGGCTCTTAAAGAGAGACATACAAATGGGAGCACGGGTGTTCCTGTTTGCGGTTTAAAAAGGGTTAAGAGACTCCATGAACAGACAGGTTGTTGGCTAGACTAGGCCACAAGTAGGCCAGGTCAGCCTCCCTGGTGGCTCCAGGGGTCGACTATGTGTGACTGGCCAGGGCTCTTCTTGAGCCCTCCGGCCTTACTCCCTTAAAGGAACCCCTTCCCTTGAAGATGTTGGTTCTACGTCTTGAGCGGCTTTGGTGAGTCAGGTCCTCTGTTACAACTCAGAGGTGCTTCCTCCTCAGAGGCTTTTAGCTCAGCTCTGGCCGTAGGGAGTATTGTCACTGACAGCCTCTGTGACCAGAAAGGGTTGAGTGCTTTGGCATTTTTATGCTTTCTTTGTGTTCCTGCCTTAACGCTTGTGAAAGGTTTTGAAACAGAAACTTGGTGACAGTGCCACTGCCTCACGTGCCACACGTTTCTTTGTGTGATTTAAGGGGAAAAGAAAGAAAAAAATCTGCCCACTTGTTCCTTTATTTTTTTTTTTTTTTGCAGTTTTAGTTTTTTGGTCTTGTGGTCTCTGATAATTGTGCATGAATTGCTCTTATCAGAAACAAGGATGTTCACAAGAAACTCAGATTGTGGGTGGAACATTATACTGAATTATGTGGGTGGAAAAGTCAGTAAATAAACATGTCTCAGCACAAAACACCAATCAACAAGCATGGCTCTGAGACACAGACCTGTTCAAACAAGGACAAAGTCTCAACACAGAAAAACACCACATAAAAAAAAGAGAATCACTGAAAAATTCACTGTAACACCCTCCAAAAAAGAATCAACAACATACTCAAATGAAATAAAATAAAATAGCATATATATATATATATAACAAATACCATTATAAATGGATCAGATTAGGATAATATTGGAGCTCATGTACTAATATAAATTACAAGCTTCTTGAACTACACATAATCTAAACATCATTACTAAACTTTTTTTTACTGTTGTAACACTATCTATTATTATTATTATTATTACACAACATACTAGTTTCATACAACATCTAATAGAGATGATTCTATCAGGCTTAATTGTTTATGGCACTCATTTATCCCCTGTGCAATACCTACTTATTTAGCACTTACACTCTGTTTTCCTAGTTAATATGCAAGTGACATATCAGTAGGATTTCAGCACAATTAACATTCAGATGAAATATTAATTTCAAAGAACGACTTTGTTTCATTTCTCATATCTTTTTAGATAACTGGTGTCAATCTCAGACAGTTTTGTTCAATAGTTTGGCAGGTCTCAACAGTGGCTTTTTAACATAATGCCCTTTAAATACAATTAATTTGAAAACTTCCCATAATAATCCTTTATCTGACTGAGTTTTCTGTGCTTTAAACCACTCACAAACCATTAGCTAATTCAATCATCTTTATTCATTTTCACAAAATGTTAGTTGTTTTCATGCCTTTTGCGAGACATTGCACCATTTTAAGCTTTTCTTCTTCAGTAGATCTTTCTTTCTTCCCAAATTGCATAAGAACTGTAACTTGCTTAATAATGTGGAACAGTCTCTTTAAGTAGGTTTTCTATTTACCTAAGAAAACCTGGCAAACTATTAAACAAACCTGTCTAAGATTGATAACAGTTATCTAAAAAGATATGAGAAATGAAACAAACACTTTCTTTAAAAACTTTTACTGAAATGCTACTGAGTTTGACAGAAACTTGGCTAAAACCGGACGATTACATTACTTTAAATGAGTCTAGTCCTCAAGGTTATGATTATCGACACAATGCCCGTCAGAAAGGCAAAGGGGGAGGTGTTGCTGTAATCTATAGTAATATTTACAGTATTAGTCAGAAGTCTTTCAAATATAATTCCTTCGAAACTATGGTACTTTACGTAACATTATGTAAGTTGACATTTGTGCTGGCTACTGTATACAGGCCACCAGGACACAATACAGACTTTATCAAAGAATTTGCTGACTTTCTATCAGAGTTAGTACTAGCTGCAGATAAAGTCCTTGTTGTTGGTGATTTTAATATTCATGTAGATAATAAAAAAGACGCATTAGGATTGGCATTTGCAGATATTCTAAACTCTATTGGTGTTAGACAACATGTGTCAGGACCCACTCATTGTCGTAATCATACTTTAGATCTAATATTGTCACATGGAATCGATATTGATGCTGTTGAAATTCTGCAGCAGAGTGATGACATCTCAGATCATTATCTAGTCTCGTGTATACTACATTTAGTCAAGGCGGCTAAACTGCCTCCCTGCCATAAATATGGTAGAACCATCACTTCTACCACTAAAGATTGCTTTATAAATAATCTTCCTGATCATTTTCATCGCCTTAGCATACCAGACAGCTTAGAAGACCTCGATGTTGCAACAGAAACTATTGCCTCTGTCTTTTCCAGCACATTAGACTCAGTTGCTCCTTTGCGTTTAAAAAAGATTAAGGAAATTAATCCAATGCCATGGTACAATGACCACACTCGGGCCCTAAAGCTAGCAGCCAGAAAAATGGAGCGCAGCTGGAAGAAATCAAAACTAGAAGTATTTCGTATTTCGTGGAGAGAGAGAATGATTGAGTACAGAAAGGCCTTAAAATCTGCTAGATCTGCCTATTTTTTTAAACTCTTAGAAGAAAATAAACACAACCCTAGGTATTTATTTGATACAGTGGCTAAATTAACAAGAAATAAAGCTTCAACTTCTGATGTTTCCAAAGAGCACAGCAGTAATGACTTTATGAACTTCTTTACTTGCAAGATTGATAATATTAGAGAAAAAATAACCATGCAACCGTCTACTACAGTATCGTGTCAGATAGTGCATTGTAGTGTCCCTGAGGAAAAATTCAATTCATTTACTGCTTTAGGAGAGGAAGAATTGTCTAAACTTGTTAAATCATCAAAATCAACAACATGTATGTTAGACCCTATACCAACTAAGCTATTGAAAGAAATGCTTCCAGAGGTCATAGACCCTCTTCTCAATATCGTCAATTCATCTTTATCATTAGGATACGTACCAAAAACTTTTAAGCTGGCTATTATTAAACCTCTTATTAAAAAACCACAACTTGATCCTAGAGAATTAGTCAATTACAGGCCGATCTCAAATCTCACTTTTCTGTCAAAAATACTAGAAAAGGCAGTATCATCACAGCTATGTTCCTTTTTAGAAAGAAATGGTATCTGTGAGGATTTCCAGTCAGGATTTAGACCGTACCATAGTACTGAGACTGCTCTCATTAGAGTTACTAATGATCTTAGTGCAGCATTTGACACTATTGATCACAATATTCTTTTAAATAGACTCGAAAATTATGTTGGCATTAGTGGAATTGCATTGTCATGGTTCAAATCATACTTATCTGACCGTTATCAGTTTGTAGTAGTAAACGAAGACATGTCATATCGATCACAAGTTCAATATGGAGTACCACAAGGCTCAGTACTAGGACCGTTACTGTTCACTCTGTACATGCTACCCTTGGGAGATATCATTAGGAAGCATGGCGTTAGTTTTCACTGTTACGCTGATGATACTCAGCTCTATATTTCTTCGCGCCCTGACGAAACTTACCAATTCACAAAATTAACGGAATGCATAGCTGATATAAAAAATTGGATGACCAGTAATTTCCTACTACTAAATTCAGAAAAAACAGAGATTCTAATTTTTGGACCAAAAACTTCTTCACGTAATAACCTAGAATATTGTCTAACACTTGATGGCTGCTCTGTTAAGTCTTCGTCGTCAGTTAGGAACCTGGGTGTGCTTTTTGATACCAATCTTTCATTTGAAGGCCATGTTACTAGCATCTGTAAAACCGCATTCTTCCATCTTAAAAATATATCTAAACGACGACATATGCTCTCAATGAAAAATACAGAACAGTTAGTTCATGCGTTCATGACCTCAAGGCTAGATTACTGTAACGCTCTACTGGGTGGTTGTTCTGCTCGCCTGATAAATAAACTACAGCTCGTACAAAATGCAGCAGCTAGAGTTCTTACTAGAACCAGGAAGTATGACCATATTAGCCCAGTTCTGTCAACACTGCATTGGCTTCCTGTTAAACATCGTATAGATTTTAAAATCTTGCTAATTACTTACAAAGCACTAAATGGTTTAGCTCCCCAGTACCTGAGCGAGCTCCTAATTCATTATAGTCCTTCACGTCTATTGCGATCTCAGAATTCAGGCCAGCTGATAATACCTAGAATATCAAAATCAACTGCAGGTGGTAGATCCTTCTCCTATTTGGCACCTAAACTCTGGAACAATCTTCCTAGCATTGTTCGGGAAGCAGACACACTCTGTCAGTTTAAATCTAGACTAAAAACGCATCTCTTTAACCTGGCATACACATAACACATTACCAATTTATATTTCCAAATCCATTAAAGGATTATTAGGCTGCATAAATTAGGTCAGCCGGAACCGGGAACACTTCCTATAACACCTGATGTACTCGTTACATCAGAAGAAGAATGGCATCTACGCTAATATTAGTCTTTCTGTTTATCCCGAGGTTCACCGTAGTCAACCGGATCCGGGCCGTATCCAGGTGAGACCAAGGACCTGCACCTTGACACGACCACAACGCAGCCCTGAAGTATCAGCAGAGATTGAGTCAACTAGATCATCCCCTGTGAAGGCCTCATCGACACGACAGCCACGACACAGTTCCTCAACAACCGTCCATACCGGCGTGATGAATACGATCCTCAATTGGATGGAACTGAAATAAATACTTTTAATGTTGCGATCCTATTGGACTTATGATAGCAACCTGAATTGTAACAAAGCACTGTTGGCCAGAGGAGAACTGGCACCCCGACTAAGCCTGGTTTCTCCCAAGGTTTTTTTCTCCATTTTAACACCAATTTGCCACTTGTCTGCCACCTGATGTCACCTGATGGAGTTTGGGTTCCTTGCCGCTGTCGCCTCTGGCTTGCTTAGTTGGGGACACTCGACTTGACATTGATGTAAAGCTGCTTTGACACAATCTACATTGTAAAAAGCGCTATATAAATAAAGGTGACTTGACTTGACTACTGATGTGTAACCTGCAGAATTTGGAAGACAGTGTAGATTTTAATACATATACCTCTACAGACAATACATCACTATACACACCCATACGTAACAACTTGTACATATAATTGTGTAAACTGTATTTGCATATATCTGTATAGATTTTATACTCTGTAGGTGTTTTTAAGGGACAATTTCTTCAATATGTCCATTGAGGGAAAACTGCACTAATAAAACCACTTCAGGGGACTTTATAAGAGGTTTATAGGAGAATTATGCTATGAAATTCTAGGTTCTCTATCAACATCTGTTGTAGTCATTGCTCTTCTGTGTATCATTCTTAATATAAATCTGAGGTAAAAACAACAACAACTTTGGTCCTACTGCACTGCTGTTCATTTAATTAAATAGATTTAATCTCTTTATTTCTAAATAATTGTGCAGCCAAGCACAAAAAGGGGTGATACACTTGATTGTCATGTTTACCAAAATGTCTGATATAATCACAGTAGCGATGCTAATCATTCTCCTTTAGCTTTCCCATTTACCATCTCAGGATGCCCATGAGGTTAATAGAGATTCAGCTCTTCCAGTTTGGACCCAGTCTCACCTGCAAAGAAAGCCAACAATGGGTGATGGTGATTTATGAACTTGTGCTTTTCTTATATTTGTTTGACCTTTCTGTGACCTTTATGGAAACTGCCCTAATATTGAGTACCTACAAGTACATAATTTAGCCTATATATAGTCACATTCTCCACAAGTTTCATTAGATTCTGCTGCCATTTCAACATCACATTCCTTTTCAGCCTTTTCCTACATATACATATAGCTTCTTTTATATTACATCTTGTTATAAATATCATATATAGAATTCCACACAATCAATTTTTCATTCAACTCCTTAATACTCCTTAAACCATGTCCAGTTAGCCTCACCCCTATAAGTAACTAAAATGTTTTGGGGAGGCTTATATATATATGTAATAAATAAATAAGCTTTGAAAGATAAGGTGGATACCTGTTACATACAGAAGGGAGCGGAGACACAGGTAAGGGTTAACAGGTTTATTTCTGGTAAAGCAGAGCGTGAGCAGAGTGCAGGTGAGTAATGGCAGATGATAAGGTAGATGAGCCGATGAACTGGAACTGATACTTGTCTGTGTGTTCTAGGAAGCGTGGATGCCGGGAGACGTGGAACAGACGAACACACAGGAGATGCACAGGAGACGGGGAGACACAAGGGATCACTGAAGACGCTGGAGACAGGTAAGTAGTCGAGCAAAGGGAGTCCTGGAGGTAAGTAAACACTGGCATGTGTAAACGAGACCGGACAGTGACTGAGTGAACTGGCGTGTCTTTTATGTGGCTGTGGTGATGAGTGTGAATGAGCGTCAGGTGTAGCTTGTCAGTACTCAGGAGAGGGAGTGCGATGTGATTGGGTGAATGTAGAGCCTGGCGTGTCTGTGACATTACCCCCCCCCTCCACGGTCCGCTCCTGAGGACCGTGGACCCCGACGTCGTGGTGGTCGACCTCTGCCTCGGGGAGCTGGCTTGTTGGGATGTCTGGCGTGAAAGTCGTCAAGGAGGCTGGGATCCAGAACATCATTCCTCGGGATCCATGAACGTTCTTCGGGACCATATCCTTCCCAGTCGACCAGGTATTCAAGGGACCCACCACGACGCCGGGAGTCCAGGATGTCTTTCACCTGGTAGGCTACCCCGTCTTCTGCGATGAGTGGAGGAGGGGGATCTTCGGGGTCGCCAGGCTCTGTGGAGGGAAGGACAGAGGGATGGTGAGGTTTTAAGAGTGACACATGGAAAACTGGGTGAATGCGATACTCAGGGGGGAGTTGCAGGTGATAGGTGACGGGGTTGACTTGCCGGATGATAGTGAAGGGGCCAACGAACCTAGGACTCAGCTTCCTACAGGGCAGGCGCATCCTGATGTCCCTGGTTGACAGCCAAACCTTCTGCCCTGGCTGGTAGTTGGGTGCGTGGGAGCGTCGAAGGTCGGCTGTCAACCTGCGCCTGCGTAGGGCTCGCTGGAGTTGCAGATGTGCTGAGTCCCAGACCCTCTCACTCTCCCGGAACCAGTAATCCACCGCCGGAACGTCTGATGGTTCCCCATCCCAGGGGAAGAGTGGGGGCTGGTTGCCAAGTACGCACTGGAAAGGTGTAAGGCCTGTAGTGGGTTGACGGAGCGAATTCTGGGCGTACTCGGCCCAGCCCAGGAACTGGTTCCAGGAGTCCTGGTGGCCGTGACAGAAGGTACGCAGGAAACAGCCGATCTCCTGTATCTTCCTCTCCGTCTGCCCGTTCGTTTGTGGATGGTATCCGGAGGAGAGACTTATGGTCACACCTAGGAGATATGTAGTGATCAAAGCCTGCTCATTCCAGCCACTTGCAGCAGCGAGGGTACGAAACTGGAGGGCATAATCAGACACAGTTAGTGTACCTTGTTTTAAATTGCATAATCTCTCACCAATCAACGAGTCCCAGGCGGGTTTACCAAAAACTTCCTTGAAGTGGGTTGTAAAACTTGACAAGGATGATACAACGGGGTTATTTAGGTTCCAGAGAGGTTCAGCCCATCGCAGTGCTTTTCCGTGAAGCTGAGAGATTATGAAAGCCACCTTCGATCGATCGTCTGGATATAAGTGCGGTTGCATCTCCAGGACCAGCGAACATTGCAGGAGGAAACCGTTGCAATCCTCCGCCAGACCAGAGAAGGGCGCCGGTTTGGCCATGGGACTAGCGACCACGGGTGGTGAAGGAGCTGCGGCGGTGGATGCGGAAGTGTTCGCTGGTGTCGTTGCCGTGGAAGTGCCGGTGAAGGTGCGACGAAGTGCATCGACCAGCTCTTGAATGGGATCCGGGGTGCTCATGCTGTTACCTGGGCGGTGTTGGTCCGGTCTTCTGTTACATACAGAAGGGAGCGGAGACACAGGTAAGGGTTAACAGGTTTATTTCTGGTAAAGCAAAGCGTGAGCAGAGTGCAGGTGAGTAATGGCAGATGATAAGGTCGATGAGCCGATGAACTGGAACTGATACTTGTCTGTGTGTTCTAGGAAGCGTGGATGCCGGGAGACGTGGAACAGACGAACACACAGGAGATGCACAGGAGACGGGGAGACACAAGGGATCACTGAAGACGCTGGAGACAGGTAAGTAGTCGAGCAAAGGGAGTCCTGGAGGTAAGTAAACATTGGCATGTGTAAACGAGACCGGACAGTGACTGAGTGAACTGGCGTGTCTTTTATGTGGCTGTGGTGATGAGTGTGAATGAGCGTCAGGTGTAGCTTGTCAGTACTCAGGAGAGGGAGTGCGATGTGATTGGGTGAGTGTAGAGCCTGGCGTGTCTGTGACAATACCTATGGCAAGCTGTTTTGACTTTTCTTCATTCTCAGGATACGAATTACATTTCCTCTAGTAACAATGTTAATTTTTGATATCAACAATTAAATTTTCACTAGTTAAATGCAAATTCTTGATATCAGGAATTACATTTCCTCTAGTAAAAACTAGAATTCCCTTTCCAGGGAACTCGCGCTGAGTAATCGCTATGGGAACGCCTCTGCGTGATGTCGTCATGAAGCACGTATGAAATCTGTCCAATAGGGAGATGGTACGTCATAGGCAGGTGACGTCACTGACCAGGAACTATAAAGCCTACCCGAGAACACTGTCATTCAGGTTCTGTGTCTTCAGCAAGCACTACGTGTGATCTTGTCTGTCTTATTTACTGTTGACTGTCTACCAACATTCATTTGGTTATTATGGCGAGTGAACAGTTCAGGAAGTGTGTTCATCCCTGCCCTCGCTTCATTACGGGTGGGGATACACACGAGCTGTGTGATGTTTGCCTGGGAGTGCAGCATGCCCAGGCAGCTCTCGAGGGGGCTGCCTGCGTGCATTGTGATCAGCTCCCGCTGAGAACGCTGCGCTCCCGCCGAGCCCTCTTCGAGGAGAGTGGCTTGGTTCGTGTCCCTCAGGGTCCCGCTTCTGCTGAGGCAGGGCGGCGCCTCATGTCCTGGGCTTCGCAGATGGATGACTCCGGTTGACACTGTTACGCTAATGGCGTCTAGTTCTGAGGAGCTGCACGTTGTAAGTGTGGCAACGGGGGAAACGGAGGACTCGCCACTTCCTTCCCCCGCGAGCGAGGAGCTCATGGAGGTGCTTACTCGTGCTGTTGCTAAACTAAACATTGAATAGCTGGCCGAGAAGCAAGAGCAGCAGACTAAGAGCAAACTAGATGAATGCTTTTTACCATCACGGTCTGCTCAACCTCCACGTCGGGGCTTACCATTCTTACCATTCGAGGTTGTGGAAAAGACCGGTATCTTCCTGTGTCTACTCCCCTCAGACCTCGACTTACAGCAATGTCACGGGTTTGAGGAGACACGGTTATGGGGCGATGCCCAGAGCGGAGGAGACGCTTGCGAGCCATCTCTCTCCTCGGCATCGTCCCTTAAAGCCCCGACACTGCCCACTAAGCCCTTGAAAACCACTTCAGCGCTAGTGGGCAAAGCGTACTCGGCTGCAGGTCAGGCGGCAACGTGCTTGCATACCATGTCCATTTTGCAAGCATACCAAGCTGACCTGCTGAGAGATTTGGGTGAGAGTGATGAAGTGGGTGCGGATATGATCAGGGAGTTACGTCAGTCTGCTGTCCTAGCCCTCCGTGCCACTAAGGAGACGGCCAAATACATCGGCCGATCTATGGCAGCCCTAGCGGCCCCGGAGTGGCATCTTTGGTTAAATCTGACAGAGATAAAAGACAAGGATAAGACGTTTCTCCTTGACGCCCCACTGAATCCTTCTGGCCTCTTCGGTGAGGTTCCAGGAATCAAAGAAACAGGCTGCAGCATTGCAGCAGTTTCTTCCTCGCCGCACCCAAGTCCCTCCGAGTGCCGGGCGGGGGCAGTCTAAGCCAAGTACGAGCTCCTCGCTCCAAAAACACAGACAACACCAGAAGCAGAGCGTTGCTTCCTGTACTCCCCCTCTGAGGAGTTGGGAGGATGGGCAACGCTCTCAACTGAATTCCTTGAAGGGCAGGACGGATCTGAGGGCCATCATTGCCACTAAGAGGGCTTCGAAGAAGTCCTGACGCCAGGAGTGTCAGGATTCTGAGGGCTGTCCCTCCGAAATCAGACGGTGTCCACCTTATTACACGGTGCCCGTATGTCTTTGGTGTCCTCAGGAGGGCGCTCTGCCAACTGGTACCCTTAGGCTGCGTTTACACTGGCACAAAAAATTTGATCTTTTGCTCACATCTGACACAGATCGGAATTAGTTGCACACATGTAAACACAAAAATCCACACGAGATCCGATTTTTTCGCATCCGATCTGAGCTACTTCCAAATGTAGTTTTAAATCCGATACATATCCGATCTCTGGACATGCGACCTACGTCTAAACACGTATATCCGATTCCCATTGGAATTCCAAGCCATTACAAGGCAAGGGCGGCACGTTTGCTCAGTTTATGTTGTATCCTGAAGCAGACGTGCTTGTATGCACTCGCACTAAAAATTCGCAGCTTTATTATTGAGGTGGGAACTTTATATGTCTAACATTAGCTATCTATTTTTCTAGAAAGAAATTGCTTGCACACACATCCATTCAGCAGCTGAATTTCAACCTGTGCCCAGTTAATTTAAAAGAGACCGCCGTCACCGTGTTGTTGTTTTTCTTATAAGCCTCCTAGCTCGCTCGAATTCATTCAAGAAAATGGAATTCTAAAACTGATAACTGTAGAAAAAATATCAAACGCAAATTACCTTTATTTTCCAGTCTATATCTGTTCAGTCAGAATTCGCGCTGCAATACATCCATGACACTGACAGCTGTTAACTTATCCATTCTGACAGGTAATCGTGGCCACTCGACATGAAATATATAAATAATCTTAATAGCATGGCCATTCAAAACCCGAGGGTCTACTATGTGCATGTAAAACTATCAATGACAAACATTTTGGGACAAAAAGTAATGTAAACACAAATATCCGATACCAGTCGCATCAAAAAGGGAATGTAAACACACTGGCCAAAAAATCGGATATGGTCAAAAGATCGGCTCTGTGCATTAAGACTTGCCGTGTAAATGCAGCCTTAGTAGATTTTCTGACAGAGTGGAAAGGTCTGTTGAATATATCTCAGTGGGTCCTGCACACAATCGAAAAGAGGTATGCAATTCAGTTCAGATCACGCCCACCCCGATTCAACGGGATCCTACCCACAGTGGTAGGTCCCGAGCAGGCTCTGGTGATGGCACAAGAGGTAGAGACTCTTCTGCGAAAGGAGGCTATAGAAAGGGTTCCTCCTCCCAGCAGGGAGTCAGGATTCTACAGTCGATATTTCATTGTGCCAAAGAAAGACGGGGGATTGCGTCCAATTCTAGAACTGTGTCAGCTAAATCGAACAGTAGCGAAGCTCAAGTTCAAGATGCTGACAATAAAACATATTGTGTCACAAATCAGATCCGAGGACTGGTTTGTCACGATCGATCTAAAGGACGCACACTTCCATGTATCAATCCTCCCGCAAGACAGGAAGTTCCTAAGGTTTGCTTTCGGGGCGAAGCATTCCAATACCGGGTTCTTCCCTTCCGCCTAGCGCTGTCACCCCGCACCTTCACCAAATGTGTAGACGCACCTCTGACGCCCTTGCATATGCAGGGCATCCACATTCTGAACTACATAGACGATTGTTTAATTCTGGCTCAATCAGAGCAGATGGCGGTTCAACATTGAGATGTTGTTTTCGCTCACATGAAAAGGTTGGGGTTGAGACTAAACGCAAAGAAAAGTGTGCTTTCTCCAGCACAGAGAACCACTTATCCGGGCGTGGTGTGGGATTCAAAGATGATGCATGCCCGTCTATCTCCGGCTCGCATTACATCGATCCTCTCGACAGTCTCAGATATAAAGCTAGGCCAGTCACTCACTGTCAAACAGTTCCAGAGACTGTTAGGTCTTATGGCAGCAGCGTCCAACGTGATACCATTCGGCCTGCTGTACATGAGACCACTGCAGTGGTGGCTCAAAACCAAGGGGTTCTCACCTAGGGGGAATCTTTTTCGTATGATCAGGGTCATGCGGCGCTCCTTTGTGCTCTAGTCATATGGAAACAACATTGGTTTCTGACCCAGGGACCTGTGTTGGGAGCTCTTGGTCGTCGCGTAATGCTTACGACAGATGCATCCCTCACGGGCTGGGGGGCGATCATGAGTGGTCGCTCAGCCAGAGGTCTATGGCAGAACCATCATCTCATGACATAAACTGCCTGGAGATGCTGGCTGTGTTTCTAGCTCTGAAACACTTTCTCCCAGACCTCAGGGATCATCATGTACTTGTTCGATCAGACAACACATCGGTGGTCTCTTATATAAATCACCAGGGGGGTCTGAGGTCACGCCCGTTATGCAAACTGGCGCATCAGATCCTCCTGTGGTCCCAAGGGAAACTGCTCTCCCTCAGAGCAGTATAAATCCCAGGTACCTCAATGTGGGAGCAGGGGAGGGCAGGGGCCGAGGCCTGGGGAGTGGAGACTTCACCCAGAGGTGGTGAAGCTCCTATGGGAGAAGTATGGCGAAGCCCAAGTGGATCTGTTTGCGTCTCTAGAGACGACTCACTGTCCACTGTGGTTCTTAATGACAAACCCAGCACCTCTTGGGCTGGATGCTATGGTACCCTACGCATTTCCCCCGGGAGTTCTGGAGAGAGTTCGCCGGGACAGGGCCCGTCTGTTATTAGTAGCCCCGTTCTGGCCGGCCCGAGTGTGGTTTTCGGACCTGATGTCCCTATTAGACGGTTCTCCGATGGAGATTCCGATCAGGAGGGACCTTCTCTCTCAGGCGAGTGGGTCGATCCTTCACCCCCGCCCGGAGATGTGGAAGCTGTGGGCGTGGCCTCTGAGGAGGCACAGCTCATAAGCTCTGGTCTCTCAACCGAGGTTGTTGAGACCATTCTCCAATCCAGAGCTCCCTCCACGAGGAAACTTTATGCTTTGAAGTGGAGATTATTCACTTCATGGTGTGAAAATCGGCAGTGCGACCCAGTTAACTGTCTCGTTGGTGTGGTGCTGGAGTTCCTGCAGGAAAGATTTTCCACAGGGCTATCCCCCTCCACGCTAAAGGTTTACGTGGCGGCCGTTTCTGCTTACCACGTTCTTTTAAGTGGGGTATCTTTGGGGAGACACCCGTTTATAACTTGTTTCCTCCGTGGCACTCTGAGACTTAGACCTGCAGCTCGCACGAGAGTACCAGCTTGGGATTTGGCCGTAGTATTACAAGGCCTTTCTATGGCCCCCTTCAAGCCCATCAAAGAGGTGCCAGAAAAATTCCTCACACTCAAGACAGTGTTTCTCATTGCTATTACATCTCTCAAGAGAACTGGAGACATTCAAGCCCTGTCGGTATCTCCATCGTGCCTTGAATTTGCGCCTGGTATGGTTAAGGCTTTTCTACATCTCAGACCGGGATATATACCTAAGGTCCTCACTAATACTGTGAGACCTATTGTGCTGCAGGCCTTCTGTTCTCCTCCATTTACGACGTCGGACCAGGAAAAGCTTAATATGCTGTGCCCAGTTAGAGCACTGGATGCTTATGTCGACAGAGCTGCCCTGTGGAGAAAGTCTGATCAACTATTTGTCTGTTTCGGGTCACCTAGGAAAGGTCTCCCCGCATCCAAGCAGAGAATGAGCAAGTGGGTGGTCGAGGCCATCTGACTAGCTTATGAGTCAGCTGGACAGCCTTCACCATTGGCTGTTAGGGCTCACTCTTCGAGGAGTATGGCTGCCTCTAAGGCTTTTATTTCGGGGGTATCTCTTCAAGATGTTTGTGATGCGGCAGGCTGGTCCTCACCGCATACATTTATGAGGTTCTACGAACTAGACCTCGGCTCCACCCCGGGGGCACAGGTGTTACTGTGAGTGGAGTGCTGAGGCCTCACACGAACGGTCACTTGCTCATATGGTGACGTTGGGATTGTCGTTCCCATAGCGATTACGCAGCGCGAGTTCCCTTGAAAGGGAACGTCTTGGTTATGTATATAACCTTAGTTCCCTGAATAGGGAATGAGATGCTGCATCGCCTTGCCATACTCCCGGCATGCCCGTAAGCGACTTGCTTCAGTATTTCAGAACCTGAATGACAGTGTTCTCAGGTAGGCTTTATAGTTCCTGGTCAGTGACGTCACCCGCCTATGATGTACCGTCTCCCTATTGAACAGATTTCATACGTGCTTCATGACGACATCACGCAGAGGCATTCCCATAGCGATTACGCAGCGTCTCATTCCCTATTCAGGGAACTAAGGTTATATACATAACCGAGACGTTCTTGATATCTGTAATTGTATTTTCACTAGTGAAATGTCACCATAGGCTGCCATTCAAATTCAATTGTTGATATCAAGAATTTATTTCTTACTAGTTGAAATTCTAATTTCACATATCAGAAATACAATTATTACTAGTAAAAATCATAATTTTTGATATCATTAATTACTTTGTTATTGTTAGTTTGATATCATTAAAGTGATTATTACTAGTACAAAAGCCATTTAAGATATCGGAAATTATATTGATATCAAAAATAAATTTTAAGATATCAAAAATGAACATTTTAGCAATTCAGTTGTTGATATCAAATTGAATTCTTGAGGTCAAAAAATCTAATTTTACTAGTAACAATGTCATTATTAATTTTTACTAGTATGAATTGTATGTGAAATTGGAATTTCAGCTAGTAAGAAATGAATTCTTGATATCAACAACTGAATTTGAATGGCAGCCTATGGCGACATTTCACTAGTGAAAATACAATGACAGATATCAAGAATTATAGCTTTTACTAGTGGAAATGTAATTCTTGATATCAAGAACTGAATTGTTGATATCAAGAATTCATATCCTGAGAATGAATAAAAGTCAAAACGGCTTGCCATAGTATACCTGTTTTGACACACTGGAATCTTGCATGTTGGACAAAAGGATAATTATGTTTGAATATTTATTCTGATCCCTCTGTTTAGTAATGATAAGAGCCATTGTTCAGCCAGCTTCCTTTTAACACTCATGCAGTCTATGGGTCATTCTACAGAAGTGATGCAAATTCAGGTTTGTATGAAGTTTCTAAATTTATTCTACACTGAAATCTTTAAAACTTTTACCCCCAATTTCACAGACAAGGCATAAGCTAGTCCCAGACTAAAATGCATGTTTGAGCTGTTTTAATTGAAAGTAACTTGTACTGACAGATCTTAATATGTCAGTGCCTTTGTTTTGTCTCAAGATGAACACCAGTAATGTTTTTTTTTTTTTTTTCTCTAGTGAACCTTTATAAAAGTTACTTAAATATCCTAACTGAACTAAGGCCTAATCCTGGCTTAGTGTAAGCCCTGTCTGTGAAACCGGGCCTTAACGTATTTACACAATTTTAGAAAATTTTAAACAATGCCCCAAAATTGGTCAATACAATTATTTTTATGTCGTTTCAGATTTTTTAAAAAAAAAAAAAAAATTACTACAATTTTTGAACCCATATTAGTTGTTAAGCTATTTCAGAACTATTTTCTATTATCTGTAAAATTAAAACTGAAAGAGTTGTAGAATGTCATGCATAATGTAAATGAGAAGGAAGTTATTAATGAATGCCTATTGAATGTGCAGTAATGCATCAAATATTGTCTCAATATTATCTCAGTAAGACTTTTGCAGTGATGGTTCAGAAAGTATAGATTTACAATTATTTATTTTTATTTATTTATTTTTTTTTTAATTAAGAGCTTTATAAACATATGAAACATGAATTATATAATACATCATATTACTAAAGTTAAACATAATGTAATGTTCAGGAGGCACTTATAGAAACTTATTTTTTTCCCCATTTTATTAATTGCCACACTCATGTACTGCAGGTGCAAAAAGAAAAAGAAAACAAAGAATAAACTAGATAATAAATTATATATCAACAGACTGAGATATGGGCCTCAGTTGTTTCTCAAGGGATCCCTCACCAGAACTAACTCAGCTTGCATCCAGTGTAGAAAATATCACAGATTATAATGGGTTCTATTATGTTTTGACGCGTTGCTCACGTCCGGTGTACACAACTCTTCCGCTTCCGGGTTTATGATGTCACCAACCCGGGAAAAAGCTCGTTGTAGTCCAAACCGGTCGTTTTTGTAGGCATTAAACTGCCATAACTTTAAAAGACAATATCTCCATTTGCATTGAACTTTCAGCGCTGTAACTTTGCAGACACAGTTTATGCTCAAGCAGCAACATTACACACTAACTAAAGTTAAAAAAGTGAAATCGCAATGAACCACCCCTTTAAAGAAACAAAATATGTGCATAGAAATTTATAAACAAGCAGAAAACAACTAATCCATCAAACAAATTGAATCAATTGCCCACAATAAATAAATAAATAAAAGCTGAAATAAAGTAGCCTATTATTTGGTAAGTGTGGCCTTAAGGCCCTTTCACATAGGACGCGTTATGCGCTGCGAAACCCATTTATATCAATGGCTTGCGCCGCGTGAGGACTGTTTGTTGCTGCGTCGACCAAAGCGCACACGCAGCGGAGCATAGCGGAGCGCAGCTTGAGCGCATGCTGCGGTCAAAGTTCAAAATAGTGCGCTGTCTCTTCAAAAGTGTTGGTCATCTGAGGTCTTCTTAAGAGTCTGGATCCAAACTGAAACTGATGTACTCTCTAGTCACTCGGGCGTCCTGAGGTAAAACGGAAAAGCAAATGAAGAATAATTAGCATAGCTGCTGTTCATAACATTAAGCAAAGATAGTCATGTGCAATTGATCTGATATGAGATGCATTATGTGAATGCTTGGCTGAAGAGATGTGTCTTTAATCTAGATTTAAACTGGGTGAGCGAGTCTGAGCCCCGAACATTATCAGGAAGGCTATTTAGGAGCCAAATGTGAAAACGCTCTCCCTCCTTCAGAGGACTTAGCTATCCTAGGTACAACCAGAAGTCCAGAGTTTTGTGATCTTAAAGAGCGTGAAGGATTGTAGGGCGATAGAAGATCGGTTAAGTACACAGGAGCTAAACCATTTAGAGCCTTATAGGTCATTAGCAGTACTTTATAATCGATACGGAACTTAATAGGTAACCAGTGTAGAGATGATAAAATTGGTGTTATATGATCATATTTTCTTGACCTGGTAAGAACTCTAGCAGCTGCATTTTGTACTAATTGTAGCTTGTTTATTGAGGAAGCAGGGCAACCAGCTAGTAAAGCATTACAGTAATCTAGTCTAGACGTCATGAAAGCATGAACTAACTTTTCTGCATCAGAAACAGATAACATATTCCGTATCTTAGCAATGTTTCTGAGGTGGAAGAAGGCTGTTTTTGTAACATATGAAATAGGTCTTTAACTGTCGAGGATGGAGTAACAGTACATCCTTCTAAATGCAGATTGTAGTCTGAGAGATTCTGTGTACAGGTTTTTGGCCCAATAAGTAATACTTCAGTCTTATCTGAATTTAATAGAAGAAAATTACTAGTCATCCAATGTTTTACTTCTTTAACACACTCTGTCAGATTGGATCATTTAGAGTTTTCATCTGGTTGTGTTGAAATATATAACTGAGTATCATCGGCATAGCAGTGGAAACTAATTCCATGTCTTCTTATAATATTACCAAGTGGCAGCATGTATATTGAAAATAGCAGAGGGCCTAACACAGATCCTTGCGGCACTCCATAATTTACTATCGTTATCTTAGATTTTTCCCTGTTTAAATAAACAAAATTGTGACGGTCTGATAGATACGACCTAAACCACCGTAACGCCTGTCCCTAAATACCAGTGTAGTTCTGTAGTCAATCTAGGAGCACTGAGATCAAGTAGCACTAGTATTGAGATACAGCCTTGGTCAGAAGCTAGAAGTAAGTCATTTGTAATTTTAACGAGCGCAGTTTCTGTGCTATGATGAGACCTGAATCCTGACTGAAATTTTTCATAGATAGCATTTTTTTGCAAGAAGGAGCACAATTGGACCGACACCACTTTTTCTAGTATTTTAGATATAAATGGAAGATTTGAAATGGGTCTGTAATTTGCCAATACATTTGGATCTAATTGTGGTTTCTTAATGAGAGGCTTAATAACTGCTAACTTGAACGGTCTTGGAACATGACCTAGAGATAAAGACGAGTTAATAATATTGAGAAGAGGCTCTTCTGCTACAGGTAACAATTCTTTCAGTAGTTTAGTGGGTATTGGATCTAATAAACATGTTGTTGGTTTAGACGCTTTGATAAGTTTATTTAGCTCTTCCTGTCCTATAGTTGTAAAGCACTGAAACTGTTCTTGAGGGGTGATAATTGAGGCTGAATCATAAAACTCTGTCAAAGGTTGTACATTTACAATTGTATTTCTGATGCTTTCGATTTTTTTCAGTAAAGAAATTCATAAAGTCATCGCTACTAAACTGTAATGAAATGTTTTGTTCTGGTGATGTCTGTTTATTTGTTAATCTAGCCACTGTACTAAACAAGAACCTTGGATTGTTTTGGTTATTTTCTATGAGTTTGCGGAGATGCTCGGCCCTGGCTGCTTTTAGAGTCTTTCTTTAACGGGATGAGCTGTCTTTCCACGCGATTCTGAAGACCTCTAAACGAGTTTGTCTCCATTTGCGTTCTAGATTATGAGTTTCTCTTTTGATAGCGTGAGTAATACTGTTGTACCATGGTACAGTATTTTTCTCTCTAACCTTTTTTAATCTCATCGGTGTAATAGTATCTAATGTACTAGTGAAAGTGGTGCACATACTGCTAGTAATTTTCTCAAGATCATTTGTGTGTTTGGGTACAATGAGCAGGTGAGACAGATCAGGCAGTTTATTTGTGAATTTATCTATAGTTGTCGGGAGAATTGTTCTACCTAGTCGATATGGAGGCGCAATTTGACAAATATCAGCAGTATGCAGTACGCATGTTACAAGGTAATGATCAGTGATATCATCACTTTGCGGTAGAATTTCTATATCAGTAGGATTGATTCCATGTGATATAATTAAATCTAGTGTATGATTAAGACGGTGAGTGGGTCCAGTGACGTTTTGTTTGACCCCAAACGAGTTTAGTAAATCTGTAAACGCAGCCCCTAACGCATCATTTGTATTGTCTACATGAATGTTAAAATCTCCAACAATCAGCGCTTTATCAACGTTGACCAATAGGTCTGAGAGAAAGTCTGCAAACTCTTTTAGGAAATCAACATAAGGCCCTGGAGGTCTATAAACGGCAGCCAAAGCAAGAGATAGTAGCGACTTTTTACTTATATCTGAGAGTGTAACGTTTAGCACGAGAATTTCAAATGAATTAAACCTGTAGTTTGTTTTCTGAGTAACGTTAAGAATCTCTCTATAGATTGTTGCAACACCACCGCCACGGCCAACCGGACGGCATTTATTTTTATAACAGTAGCCAGGTGTACAAGACTCATTAAGACCAAAATAATCATTTGGTTTAAGCCATGTTTCAGTACGGCAAATTACATCAAGACTATTATCTGTGATCATTTAATTTAAAATAACCGCCTTAGGTGTCAGCAATCTAATGTTTAGTAGCCCTAGCTTTAGAAATTGTTTTTGTTCAGTAATTTTGCGAATTTCTGGTTTGATCACGATCAGATTTTTCCTAGATCCTTTATTTTTATTGTTAAACCTCACTATTCAGGGAATAGACACAGTTTCTATAGACTGTACTACACTCACATTTCTATCAATTAAGTGGGCAGAACACAGACTGTGATTTGAGGTTTGACTTACTAGTCATATAGAGACATCGGGAGAAAATCTGTGTCATGGAGACATAACAGACACTGTCAAGAGAGCAGCTCTCTTTCTTCTTCTTACAAGCAGGGCTAGTGCTATCGCTCGCTTCTTAGCACGGGACATATACTTTGCTGCTGACCAAAAGGTGGAACAACAATCAAATGACTAGACGTATAGAACTCCCGCTACAATTTTGGAAAACTCCGCCTACTTTGCTCAGGCCAGCGTAGCACAAATCGCTTTGTATCTGAAGGGCTGCACTGAACCCATCGGCGAGCGCAGCGCATACCGCGTCCTGTGTGAAAGCCCCATTAGCCATCCCGCATACGTAGGCTATGTTAAAGGTAAAACCATAGAATATATTCAGTCTCCGGTTTAAACATAAGCCATTAATAAAATCTTACAATATAGCTAAAACAATGACTTTACCTCACATGCTGAAACATTTAAATGTCAAATAGTTTGGGGTTGAGTCAAATTTATAGATTTTAGGATGTATTTAGCCAAGTGAATCATAAGACGACTTCATTATCTACATCAGAATTTTGTTTTCATCATAATTTCTTACTGGCTGGTATGGTGATTTTAGGGTGTTTTAACATTTTTCAAAGGACATAAGACATTTCCTTTTTTTTTTTTTTTTTTTTTTCCAGAGGTAGTCAATGACAGCAACAAAATATTGCTTTAATTTTTTCCAGAATTTTTCCCAAGGCAACATTTGTGCCCATTCATACATCTCATTAGTGTAGTATCCATTCTGCTCTATCATCGTGTCAATCTTCAGCAGTAGATCATTCACCTGCTCTCTGTCAGTCAGATCTCTGTTATTGAGCACATGATAATTCTGACGTTTATCTATGACTCTTTTGACAACTGGATTTTCATCTATCTCTGCCGGCATATTCTCTCTGTCACATTCATCCCCGTATGTGAAGAGGATAATAACATGCTTCAGCACATCTTTACAAAAAACCTTCTGCACTCGTTTCAGTATCTCTTCCTCCTGCTCTGTGAACCTGCCATACAGCACAATGAATACAAACGCATGAACTCCTGCAACAGAGAGATGTACACTGTTCCCAAACTGCTCTGATAACTGCTCTTTGGAAGGTGTAAAGGAGTTTGGGCTTTGAAGGATAGCTGGCTTGAGTCCAGCAGGGATGTCAACAAGAACACAGAGTCCAGTACAGTTCCATATGACCACTTTTATTATTCCATTGGAGCAGACAGAACAAAGATGAGCAGGGAACACATCTATCATGCTTCACTGCAGGCATTTATAAATCAGGACTCATTAGTACATGGCTTCAGTGATTGGCTAATTAACAGAGGACATATACTTTTCAATGATGTTTCCAATATAAAATATGGAAACAGAATTTCAAAACTCCTCAGCTCCTCTTTCACAAACAATTTTTTTTGCTGTTGAATCTCCAGAAAGTAAAACTTTCAAGCTGATTTTAGTCTTTTTAAATTAATACCTGACACCATCATTCCACATTCCAGAAATGATGTCAGGTACTGAACAACTGAAATATTTGCATATCAACAGGTATGATACATGAATCTGGGTAAATAGGGATAACTTTGGTGAAAAAAGTTAGCTTAAGCAATTTATTACAGTTAATCAATATTAAAACACAAGATTTAGAACACACTTAAAGTAATTATTTCATTTTATTTAATTAACAGGAAACAATGTCTGATCACGATTTATTAGTTTTAATGAAATATGTCAAACCACACACTGTACAAAAAAAAAAAAAAAAAAAAAAAAAAAAGGTAGATGACTGGCAGCTACAGCTGACAAAGAAAAACCGTAAAATTAAAGTCAAATATCTTAATTTAAACAAGGAAAAATCTGTAAAATAACATTGTTTTTCACTAAAACTGTTAATGAAAATTTCTGTTAAAATTGTTTTTGCACTTTATTTGAATAATTAAACATGTAAATCTGAATTAAGAATATGGAACTATTGTAACTGAGTTGTTATCCTCATGTCTTGTAATAAAATACTCACTATTGCTGATCTTCAGATGTCTTATATCTGCCTGCAAAAGGAATCCTAAAACGTTGTTTGAGACTATTAACAACATTGTTTCTCCTGCTACATTTCTTGTCCCTGTGTTTTCTAATGATGACTGCAATCATTCTTTGTCTCATTTTGTTGACAAGGTTATGGCTGTCAGGGCAGGTATTGCACCATCAGCAAACCCCATTTTATATACAGAACAAAGACTTTCAATTTTGTCCCATTTCTCTGAATGAAATCATTAAGTTAGTGGGTACAATGAAGCCTTCCCAAAGCCCTGTGGAATTTTTGCCTACATCTCTGTTAATGAAATCCATTACATACTGGCCCGTGTTTAGTTTCAATTATAAACCTATCTCTTATACTAGGCCAGGTTCCTAGTTGTTTTAAACATGCTGTTGTTCAGCCTCTCTTGAAAAAGAGCAATCTTGATGTAACCTTATTTAACAATTATAGGCCTATTTCTAAACTGCCTTTTATCCCTAAAATCTTAGAAAAAGTTGTGGCAATGCAGTTAAATAATGTTCTGGAGGCCCATAATATCTGTGATAAATTGAATGGGATCGGGAAAGGACCACGAGCTGGGACTCCAACTCGGGTCGCCCGAAGTGCATTGGTTGGTGGCCGAAGTGCACTATATGTTGGTGCGCTGCCCATGAGGCCATCGGGCCATAACTTGTATATGCTTCCTCTTGTCAAGATAATTAGCAATTTCAAAATAATATCTTATCATTTTTATGCTGATGACATTCAATTATATTTGTCTTTTAGTCCTGATAGACTAGACAAACTGTCTCTTTTACAGGAATGTTTAGTCTCCATTAACAAATGGATGGCAGACAATTTTCTGCAACTTAATACAGATAAAGCTGAGGTGTTGATTATTGCCCCAGACAACATTACTCCTAAGATTAGGCAGGTTATTGGTGATCATCCTCTGACTGTGATGACATAAGAAATTTGGGTGTCATTTTTAACAGGTCAATGTGTTTTAACAGTCATGTTAAACAGTCATCTGTAGTTTGTTCCTGTTTTTTTTTTTTCCATCTCAGGAACATTGCTAAGATTAGATCTATGGTTTCGAAAAAAGAAATGGAGATGCTTGTTCATGCTTTTATTTCTTCATGATTCGACTATTGTAATGCTTTGTTTTTCAGTCTCTGTGGTCTTCAGGCCAAGACCTTTTAACTATCCCCAGAACACGTTTTAAAGAGGTGGTTCATTGCGATTTCACTTTTTTAAATTTTAGTTAGTGTGTAATGTTGCTGCTTGAGCATAAACAGTATCTGCAAAGTTACAGCGCTGAAAGTTCAATGCAAATGGAGATATTGTCTTTTAAAGTTATGGCATTTTAATGCCTACAAAAACGACCGGTTTGGACTACAACGAGTTTCTTCCCGGGTTGGTGACATCATAAACCCTGCAAAACACGCCCCCCGGGAACACGCAACAAAGTGGGCGAGGCTATGTGGCGCAGCATGTGGAAGCGGAAGAGTTGTGTACACCGGACGCGAGCGACGCGTCAAAAGATAACAGAACCCATTATAATCTGTGATATTTTCTACACTGGATGTGGCGCTGAAGACAGCTTCCAGAATCAACACGAGTTCAATGCTGGATTTGTACAAAGGCTATTACTGAAAGATGAAGCAGTTCCCACTTTAAAAGCAGAAGCTGCTGTTCATCGGCCCCAAACTATAAGTACGTTTTATTGTTTGTACATGTCTTTTAAACATATAGTTCTGTTGCATCAAGGACGTAAACAAAGACCAACTCGTTTTTGCTTCACTAGCCAGTTAGCTAAATTCTACTGCATACTTCTCCAACAAACACCAACAAACTTCTATGTTCATAGACAAACAGTTGTTCATGCTATAAATTAAACGCTACCTTTACAAAAATGCTACTACTCAATCATGTATTCGGCTACAGTAAAGCTTTAATCAGGATAAAACCGTATACTGAAAGCTAACGAACAGCAGTGACAGCATCTAAACACTTTGACACAAATACAAAATGAAATACCATTCATAAACCTCCTTTAAAAGCCGCGATCGCAGACATTCTGCTTTACCCTCTTCATCTGGGTCTGATTCGGCTCAATTTGATACAGCAATATAGACACCATGGTGAGGGGCGTGGCGTTTCCGGACGCAATCACGATACACTGGGCCCGCTAACCAATCCGAGCACATTGCGTATTTTGGAGGGAGTGGTATCATAGAAGCAGCAAGTCAAATGAGCCGTTCAAATTACAATGGAAACAGTGTAGAATAAAGGTAAAATATATGAAAAATATGTTTGTTTGTTTTTTTGTTTTTTTAAAAACGAAGAATTAAGACATGTTAAACTGCGCCCCCAAAACACAATAAAGCCTAAAATAAAACCACTGAACCACCCCTTTAAGACAAGAGGTGATCATGCTTTATGTGTAGTAGCTCCAAGGCTCTGGAACTCTCTTCCTTTAAAATTGAGAACTATGGTTTATGTGGAGTCTTTTAAAAAAACATCTAAAGACACATCTTTTTGGACAAGCTTATTAACAATATGGTCTGCCTGTTATTAAATTTGTATTGATAGTATTTGTAGAGTATATTAATGCATATTTATTTTATTTGTTTGATGTTATTTTTATTGTAATGCACTTTGTGACCCCTCCTTGTCTGTGAAAGATGCTATATAAATAAACTTTACTTACTACTGAACCGTCATCTGTTGCATCTACCTCAGAGTCTTGTAGCCATAAACTAGTTCACCTTATAGAAAAATATCTACACAGACAACAACATAATTTTCCTGTGGAACTCAAAAGAGCGCGCCATTCGAAAGTGAAAGTACAGAAGCCATTTTGATGAAGCCATTGTAAACTGTTTTATAAAGCCATTCTGCTGCATTTCTCTCCGTGCTGTGATCACACAAACCTGAGCATAATTAAGTATAAATACTAGTCTATTTGGACCGACAACCGAGACAGATCAACCAAAGGTAAGGCGATGCTTTTGAGTCTGTGTTAGCCTATTCATAAGAACTTAATTCGTAGTCATCACAGCCACTGTTTAAAAAAAATAAATAAATAAATAAGTAGCCTAATCAGCTTATGCGGCGCAGCATAACGACGAGCATTGATATGAACTAATATGCCGTAATATTGTCCTCTAAACATTATAAGGAATCTGGGCTGGATTTCCCGAAACATTCTTTAACTCTACGTCGTTCTTAATTATACCTTAATCTGTACGTTAATACGTGTTCCCCTTATCACTGTTGACAGACTATACGAATATAATTCTGAAGATGTAATACACCCCATGTTCAATTTGGATAATGGCAACGAATAAAACGCAACTATTCAAAGATTGTTATATATCTGTGACAGATATATCACAACTATTCAGTGTTTTCAACCACATCAAGTTTATTTTAGGTTTCAGATATTTAAATACACATTTGAATTAAGTACTAGGCTGTATGAAAAAGACTTTTATATTCCATAGGAAGCTGCAATAATAAACTAATAAGCCAATTATATAATTTGACAAAGTGTTTTCCCTGTTGAAAAAAACAAAAACAAAAACAACAACAACAAAAAAAAAAAAAAAAAAACCCAGAATATGCCGGTTAGGAATGTTTTGATGCTGGTTTTAGCTGGTTTATGCTGGTCAAGTGCTGGTCCTAAGCTGATCCTGAGCTGGTCAGGACCAGCATGTGACCAGCTTAAACCAGCTCATGACCAGCTTCCCAGCTTCAAAACATTCATAACCAGCATATGCTGTTTTTCAACAGGGTTATTTATATCAGACACACACTGTGTATGCAACAATAAAGTTTACTCTATTCTTCTCCCAGTTCACTGGCCACTTAATTTTATGTAGTTTGGCAATTTTTTGTAAATCAGCTCTGAATTGCACTGCAAACTCATTACGTGACAAAACATTTATTTCTACGTATTTTACAATCTAAATGTAGGGTAGAGTGGGGGAAAATGCCCCCCTTAAGGACTTTTTTAAGGATTTTTTTTCTATGAAATGGAATAGTTATCATAGTTTTAGTGACAATTACATAAATTAGAGGTCTTCAACCCTGTTCCTGGGGACCCACTGCCCTGCGGAGTTTTGCTCCAACCCTAATCAAACACACCTGAAGCAGCTAATCAAGCTCTTCAGCTTGTTTAAAAATACCTAAGCAGGTGAGCTGAAGCAGGTTGGAAATAAACTTTGCAGGACAGTGGGTCCCCAGGAACAGGGCTGAAGACCTCTGACATAAATTATAAACCAAGTATTAAAAATGTCCAGAGTTTTCTTGTTATTAGATTTTTAGCATAGTTTTAGCCCACAGGTGAACAGAACAACAATCAAAACAATTTGCTTTATACATTTACAGTGAAATCTATTACTACTATTACCACCACAACTAAAATAAACTAAATCAGTAATGAAGTCTTAATCATAACCAAATTATGAATTACAAAATTTGAAAAGTAGGCTATTGTTAGTTGATGTTCGCTAACTAGCTAAAAGTCCAAATATTTTTATTCAACCACCTAGTTAGATTACATTTGATGGAAAAACAAAGGATTTGATGTTCGGAAAAGAGTACAGTAATTATGATAGTGAGAAGGGGGTGGCTGGGGGTGTTTTACCCCACAGACAGTGTTTGAAAAAAAGAATGATGTCATTCTAAAAGTATAAATATATTTTCCTTAAATTACATGTACCTCCTAACTACAGGCCTTACTATTCTCATATTGTATACAATACCTACATATACGATACCTACATATCTGCCAGCTGCATGACACGTCTCCAAGGAATTAATACATTCTAAAATAATGTTCTAAAATAACGGTCGCCTTAAACTCACGCTGGTAGCTGAGCTAGAATATAGAGCCCCCAGAATATAGATACATTTCAATATAGATTTAGTTTGCAATTTGGATTATTTTTATAAGTTCCCATGAGTCCTGGTAAAAGCAACTTCTACTTCTGAAATGCTTTTTTTTTTACCACCACTTTCTCACATAACACAGTGAAGCAGCCCCTGCATAGAGTGAATTATCGATTCTTGAGCCATTGATATCAACCAATTCAGCACCACCACCACAGAGAGCAGCTGGTAAGAAGGTATTACTTAAGGTACCTCCTAATGTATAGTTCGGAGAACACACCTAGAAGTGGTATACCTTTATTTAAGTTATACCTTTAGAGCAGGGGTGTCCAAACTCGGTCCTCGATGGTCACTGTCCTGCAGAGTTTAGCTCAAACCAGCTCCAAAACTAGTTAGACCTTGATTAGCTGGTCCATGTGTGTTTAATTAGGTTAACTTGGAGCTAAGCTCTGCAGGATGGTGGCCCTCCAGGACTGAGTTTGGACAGACAGCCCAAACCTCTAAATACATGGGCAATATTCAACCCAATCTAACAAGAAAACTGAAGTCTTGTATGAGGTGGTCATTTCATGAAATGTTAGTTCCCTTTCGAAAGGGAACTCTACTCTGCGTTTCAGGACGTTATGGGGAACGTCACTCGTGAACCGATGTCTAAAAGCTAAGAATCATACCACTCCAATACCATTGGCCGGCGACAGCCTATGAAGTCATCATAGCGCAACCCGGAAGTATATAAGGAGCGCCTAGAGAATCAGTCAGTATCTTTTCGTCTTTCGGGACTGCTTTGTCTGATCGCGATTGTATCGAATCCGGTAAGGGAATCTATATTATGCCTTATAAACGTTTCAAGAGAGTGTGTTCATCCGTGTCCCAGGTTTTGACACTTGATATACACATTTCTGGGCGTTTTCTGTCTGGGAGAGGAGCGCGCATAGACAGTGCTTGAGGGCGCTGTCTGTGTTTTTCTGTTATTTACTGTGAGCGTCTCCCTATCGGGGAGACTCAATGTCATTTGGCACTCTTCTCGAGGGAAGAGGTGTCCGCATCTGCGCCTGGTGATTCTGGCCCCATTTGTGCTGAGGCAAAACGGCAGCTGCAATCATGGGGTTTGCGGGTGAGCTCGTTGGGAAGTTTGAGAGAGGTGTATTCTCTCTCAGCCCCCTGGGGCTGACGAGGATGAGTTGTTGGATGACGATGACGTCTGTGTTTGACGTCATCGCGTCCGGCAGCGAGCGCTCTTCTGGCTGCGGTATATGCGGAGCTGCTGGAGTTTGTGGGACGCGCTTCTGGCAGGCTGCAGCCGCCGTGAGGGCGCGCTAAGAAAAGGGCCATACGCGGATGGCTCAACGAGCGGTTCCTTTCTGTCCATAGCTCTGCAGCTCCCGTAAGCTTTCCATTCCTTCCTGATCTCTATGTTTGAGATCAGAAGGGCATGGAAAAACCCTAGCCATTCAGATTTGTATCTGGGCCCAGACAGACGGGAGGGGGAAGGAGCAAGATTAGGATGGATGATCGATTATAAACACCGCGGTGTTTGTAATCGATCCCCCATGTAGCGAATTACAGGTATTTAATCAATTAGCTCAAATCATGGGTGAAATATATCTATAATTAAATCATAACACGTTATGATTAACTATAATATAGATTGACCAAAGAGGGAATTATGCACATATATTGTGAATTAATTACAACAGATTATAATTAATTACATATATGATTAGTTCTAGTTTAATAGTTGTTTGAGAAAGACTATCCTAGTTTGTCCGGCAAACCATCAGTTTTCTCATAGACTATTGTAAAAGGAAGTTATTCTCTGGCCACGAGAATAATTTCCTATTCTAGAACTAAAGCGTAAGCAGTTTTGCAGAATCAAAACGTAGAAGTGACTTGGTTCTCTGAATGAGCAGCAGAAACAATCGAGCATGAATATAATGTATTTAATATATGAAACTACGAATACATAGGCTATACGGCTAAATATACACCAAGAATACACATATATACAAAAGCAAAAGTAAAGACAGGAAAAAAGAGAAGACAAATAGCAAAACTTACAGACAATCCTTAAGAGCCAGCAAAGAATCAGTATCACTTTGTTAGGTTGTGTAACTTATCGCATTTAAGAGTGCTGAGTTTCTATAAGATACAGGTGGCGATTCAGTGCGTCTGTGGCGATTCAGATTCAGTTCGTTGGCTTCTTCCGTCTCCGCGGGAAGTTTTGAACTGAGGACTTGAAAGGTTTTTTCACCGGAGGTGGTCGTCCCGAAGAGAAGAGGAGCGCGTGATGGAAGCGCGGTCGCCGAGACGTGTGTGAAATGGTGAGGGACAATTGAGAGACAATCGAGAGACAAAGGGAACGTGCGTGTGGTTGTCTTTTTAAGGACAAACAAGCCAAAACGCCTCCTTGGGTGAAACAGCCAATGTCCAGCGTGGATTTTGAGGAGGAAAAGTTCTCTTTGTCTTGTCTTGCGGCTCAATTTGCATAATTTATGATGGTTTCAGAATTGGTAACTTTTACTCAAAAAGACCTTAGAAATAGACTAATGCATGGTATCGTAACAGAACACACATAGTTAATTACAGCATCCTGACAGAATTCATTCAAGACTAAACATGCTGGGGTGCAAAATACATAAAGACATAGATGCAGTCTTACACTTGCATATAAAGGTTTGGGGTACAATTCACACAACTATAGTCGTAACTTAATATTAAATACATGATTAAAACTGGAATACAGGCTTACAGGATTACATTTTAATCATATTTTAATGAATGTGACTTAAAGAGAGTCCTGGTATGTTACTCTGTGTGTGCGCGTACGTGTATTGGAGTTTGGCTGGTGCCTGTGGCCACCTGGCCATTACCCACATGGGGTGACTCTTTTGAAGTCCCCGGAGCTGGGGAAGGGGGTCTTCTGTTTAGATTCAGATGGCAACAAAGATGCCAAAGTTACAATCTCTTCCCAGACCGGCCGGAGCCGTGGTCTGTGAGTTATAGGGAGGGGTCAGATGTTAAAAGCATTCTTTACTTGAACAGTTGTATTGCTGCTCCTGATCCTGTGCAGCCGTTACACCCAGCTGCAAGGGCGATTTACATCTACCCTCTCCTCTTCTTCGTCCACCTCCTATATATTTATATATATATATTTATATTTATATATACATGTATATATTTTATAAACATATATCATGCTCACATGCTTCTTATGGTCAGACTGATGGCTGGGCCCATAGTGATTATTTTTCTGATGGCCCGTTTTTCCGTTTTGATAATGAGAGGATCTTTTAGGCTTAAAAGAACCCTAGATTCCATCCTTTCATGTAGAGAAAAAGGAGAATGAGGAATCTTCGGTCTTCGAGCCGCAGGAAGGTAAGCTGGGTCTATATTTTATGTTTTAAAATATGACGACCTTGTTTTTCCTGTATAGTTCCTCTACAGAGACGGCGGGACTCGAGGAGGAAGAAGCAGGTTTTAAGGGAGGTGATTGATCGTATACGCCAGTAGTGTCGGTAATCGATTCCCTCTCGTTGCGAGGGCGACTTTACATCTGCCCTCACCCCTTCTTCCTCCGCCTCCTGGGCTTTGGATTCATTTAACATACTCTGGCGCTTCTTTAACAGTCAGGCTGACGGCTGGGCCTTTGATAATATTTAGGCCCGCTTTCTGGCTTGATAGTGGAAGAGGCTCTTTTAGGCTTTAAAGAACCCTAGATTCCATCCTTCCTTGTTAAAGAAAAGGGAAAGAGGAGTCTTTGGTCTTTGAGCTGCAGGAAAGTGAGCTGGGTCTATTGTGTTCCTGTATAGTTTTTCCTGAGTATGTAATCAGAAAAAGTAAGAGGTGTTTTGGGGCAAACTGAAGTTTGATAGGTTGGCTAGAATGATATATTGTGCAGACCACAAAATGGCCGCCTCTTAGCCACCTGTTGTTTAGAGTAGCTTCTCATCTGGTGTTTGCTAGAGTAAGTTTGAGTTAGCACTCGTCACTTCAGTTAGTATCTATGTCTAGGTTGACCTTAATCGGCCGCCTGACATTGTTTGCTTGTTGAGCTTTGCTTTATTTTCTCTTATCTATGGAGATTCAGAGGTGAAGCCCAGGCGTTGCTATGCATGTGGCCCCGTAGGCCCACAGCTTAGCGGCCCAGGCTAGGACTAGGTTTAGGTGTTTCTTGTTATTAACCATCCTTTGTATTACTATCCCTTGTTAGGTTGTATAGTTCCTAGTTCTGGCCTCCTCCTGAGGGAGTTGTTAGGCCGTATGCCCATTTCCCCTTGTTTATGTAGGTGCAATGGCTGAGGTTAACAGCTAAGGTAGCAGGCTGTTATTAGCCTCCCTGGTGCTGTTTTCTCAGGTGGTAGGCCCTTATCTTTGCGTAGATAAGTGTATGCAGTGTATGCTAGGCCCCACTATCTAGAACTTTATTCATGCTATGAATTTGTCTTTCCCCTGAGCCCCTTGAATTAACATTCAAGTTTGAGTTACGGTACTAGCTTTTTAGCTTCCGTCCTCTAGGGTTCAGTACAGATCTATAATTCTGTTTGGTGAGAGCATTTATTCTCTTTAGGATGGCATGTATTTACAAAGCATTCTTTTGCTTTGAGTTCTAGCTGTTGCCCTACATATATGTGAGCTTTACTCTAGTGCTGCCACAGGTTACCACCTGTTCTCATAATAGTAGGCTTGTGTTAGCCTCTATTTAAGAGCGTGGTGACTATTGTACTCCCCGGTTAGGGTTTGTGTGTTTCACTGAGTGCATCACCTGTTGGATTGCACACTCAGGTTGAGTGTAGAGAGTCTTACTTTCAGTTTGGTCTCTGTTAGCTCCCACTAATTGATCATTCCCACAACAGCTATATTGCATATAACTGTAGGAGTTGTAGGCTCCATTGGATTTAGCCTCCTTCTTGTTTAGCAACTTGTGTTTACAAGCGTTGCTGGTATATGATCATGAGTTTTGCTCACATAGTTTAGCACTGCCACGGGTTTTTGCTTGTGTCCGTTTGAGGTTGTAGGCCTTGTAGGCCTCCCTTAGACCATGTTAGCATTTCATTGTACCCTGTAATTGTAACGAAGGGTCGGCAGAGCGGGGATCCATTTGCAAGCTTTATTAAGAACAGTATTTACACAGGTAGACAGGGGCAAAGGCAGGAACATAAACAAGGACAGGCAATGGTCGAGGCAGGCGGCAGACAAACAGAATCAGGGTACAGGCAAGGATCAGGGCAGGCAGCAAGGGTCACAGAGAATAAACAATCCAACGGTATCAGGGTAAACAGTCCACAAGAAAACGCTCAGAGTTGATCACCGGGGCAAATCAAGACTTCGCAAAGGGTGTGTGTGTGTGTGTGTGTCTTAAATAGTCCAGGTAATGATCTGCAGGTGTGTGTGGCAATTGGTGATTGGTGCATGTGATTGGAAGGGAGGATTATGGGAAGTGGAGTCCAGGAACTGACAGGAACAGACAGTGATCGTGACAGTAATTATGTGATTTATGGTACATTGCCTGTTGGAATGTGTAGACTTAGCTCAGGTTGTGTTAAAGGGGTGATGAACTGAGAAATCAAATTTTCCTTGAGCTTTTGACATATAAGAGGTCATCATACTTTAAGAATATCCTGTAAGTTTTAGAGCTGAAAACTTCCTTGTTAGTCCAATAAAAGCTTTAATTGACACCAGACCCAGCAAACGACAGGATTTACAAAGTGGGGATCTATGACGTCAAAGGGCAGCAAGCACCGCCTCCGCAGAAGAAGATCAACGCCTACTTCATCACTGCCTGTTTAGCCCCGCCCACTGATTCACGCATGACATGCAATAGAATAGGTAGCCTAAGTAACATCAAGCTACCAAGCAATAATCATGCCATTGAGGATTACAAAATATTGTGCAGTGCCTGGACTCGACAGTAACAACATGTAAGTAATTGTGTTAATTCTAATGCCTGATCTGTTATTAATGATTCAGTCAGATGTTCTCTGCTATCATATGCCAGTAAATCAAACCCGTGACTAAACGTCAACTTGCGTTGCGTTGTTTCTCTTAGTAGGATTAAAATAATCTGTTATTTAATGGGGATTAAATAATATAAAGAAGGCGATTAAAGAAAGCTTCCTTTGTAATCGTTGGAGCAGCGCATGCTGAAGCTGTCAATCAAACAGCGCATGTTTATTAGTAACTGACGCGAAAAAAATCCCGTTTTATTCAACACATCTTAGTTATATCGCGTTTGCACTGTTAGTGAAGATGAAAGCATTTGTTAGTGTACAGAAGTTGAGTTGCAATGACGAGATCACTGCTTTCATGCGCTCAACATATGTGATCGGCCACAAAGTGTTCATCTCTGCAACCTTTCATGCCACGATCTAAATATAAAGCAACACTTTTCACGATTAGTTAACATTGAGAGCTGTAATAGTAAAAACGTGCTAAAAGAGAGACTAATAAATTATTTAATAGGCAAAGATGTTAGCCAATCACAGCAGTGGGCGTTTACACTGAAGTCTCACAGCAGACACGCCCCTTAAAACAGAGCGTTCAAATCAGAGGGATAAAATCAGGGTAGGAAAAATGCCTTTTATTTATAAATTATGACAATTTTGGATGTAAAAAGCATACTAACATTATAAGGGCACCCCAGGAAACATTATAAAACAAACCAATGCAGTTCATGACCCCTTTAAGCTAGTTACCCACAACTGTTTGTTGGGTTTAGAGCTGGTCCCCTTTAAACTTGGTCCCCTTTATAACCACTAGCTGGCGCCACGTGTGGTTGAAGTTGTAGGCCCTATTTAGGCCTCCTTCCAGATTGCATGTTGGCACAGTTCTGTGTTGGTTTTGTATGACTCATAACCATGAATGTGGTCGTGATTGCCACTAGCTGACGCCACATATTTACAAGTTGTAGGCCTGGTAGGCCTCCTGTGTAGCATGTTGGAGTTCGGTTGTGTACTCCTCTCACTTTGAGAGTAAAGGATACTTTTACTGAGTACGTTTCTGAGTGGCTTACTTCTCAGGATGAGTTTTTGTGTTAAACCGTATTGTTGTTCGTTTTTTTTTTACATTTGCTTCCTTGAGCATGTTTTTTTTTTTATCCTTTAGCTCTAGTTGAGCTAAGTAGCTACCTCGTAAGTAACTTGGTTTTATTTTGCTCCTAGAACTTTAGTGGCCACTAGACTAGCGCCGCGTGTTGACAGGTAGTAGGCCCTCTGGGCCTCCTTCGAGAACATGCTGGTGTATGTTATAGTGTACTCCTCTCGCTGAGAGAGTTAGAGGTGCTTTTACTGAGTATGCTGCTGGTTGGCCAGGGCCCCAGGTGACTTATTAACCTCCTTGTAGTTCGGTTATTTGTCCTTCCTGGAGCTTGAAACACTGCCACGGGCTGATGCCACGTGGTAGGCCTGTTTGTGGGCCTCCTTTATTTCATGATGGCGTATGTTGTACTCCTCTTGCTTTAAAGAGTAAAAGGTTCTTTTACCGAGTGCACTGCTCGTTGGATTGTGTTGGATGGACTGTTATGTGGGCACTCACAGTCTTATCTAGTCATGTGGTTTGTTCTTGCTTCCAGCAAGATAGATGTTCAGGTGTGCGGCCTTGTTAGGCTGCCCTTGGACTTCCCACTGTGGTGATTAAGTATACTATTGTGATCTGTAGTTCTCCATGTAGAACTTTTGTCATGTTGTAGGCCACTTTCTGGCCTCCATGATTATGTGCCTACAGTATGGTCTGTCTGTTAGGTTGAGCTTTGTACTCCCCTGCTAGGGTTGTGTTTGTAATAGTGCTTAGCTCCCTAAGCTGATCATTGTTTAAAGGCTTCTATGAGGCCTCCTGTTTAGGATCAGCCCCTAGGCTGGTTTGTGCTCCCCTGTATCAGGGTTTCTTAGTGCACAGCCTCCTCAGTGCAAATAATCAGGCGCTGAGTAGATCCTAGGACTGATCAGAGTATACTCCCCTCAATAAGAGGGTTCATAGCATTCAGCTGAGATCTGCTCTCCAGGATGCCCGTCTCTACGCGTGAGTTTGAGTTGCTTACTGCTCTTTTTGCAGTCGCTCTTACTTGCTGTCTTCTCTGAAGAATGTGTTGTTGAGATTCTGTATTCAGACAGGGTTGGCCAAGACTAAGTTAGTCCTTCGTCAGACCAGGTCGGCCTCCCTGGTGGCATTGGGGTGACTACGTTCCCCTGCTAGTGGCAGGCCGGGGTTCCTTTTGGTTCCCTGGCCACATTCCCTTAAACGGACCTTCTTTCCTCTGAATATTTGGTCCCTGAAAAAATGAGTTAGCTGTTGGTAGCACATTCTCATTGCAGTATATTGCTGGTTAGGTTTGAAACCCACCACAGGGTGTCCGGTAAGAGACTAGGGCAAAGATGGTTGAAATATGGGAGTAACCCGTTTATTTGTCACCACAACAACTCAGTTATTAGTAAAAAGTTGAAGAGTCGTCTTAGTTGGGTATATTCAGTGTGTGTGTGTGGTTTTTCTATAAAACAGAAAATACAGAGTAAAAATAAATATACATGGTATTAACATTGACTGTTCTAAACAGAAATACATAATGTATATTTAGTAAAATACAGAATTAAAAGGAGTAATAGTTGCAAGAAAACAAATTAGGTATGTCATACAGGTTAAGTTAAACGAAACAGCTTAATTTGTTCTATATAGCGGTGCTTGGTCTGGACATGTTCTGCGCGCATGCGCATTAAGTTGTTTACAACTTAAAATCCCTCGAAAATGAGCACTTCGACATGTAAACTGCATCGAAATACAAACAAAATATACAAACACAACATCAGTATAAGCAAGTATGAATAAAGGTAACATATATACAGCGTAACATTGTGCTAAAGATACAATAATCTCTTATCATTAGCCATAACAAGTGACGCACTTTATAACAGCAAATAGAATAGCATAACACACAAGCGATCCTACAAAGATCACATATAATACACTTACTTTGAATAGACGCACAACACCCGAACAATGAATAAAACTATATAAGATATATAACAGAAAAGTTCAGCATCTGCTTCAGCGCTCCGCCGGACTCGCTTTCAACTTTGCACTAAGCGCTATGGGCGGGATGATCGCCTGCACGTCGATCCGTGAGCGCTGATTGGCTGCTGTGCTGGATGCTGCGTGCCAATCAATCTCGGCAAAACAGAGAGAGATTTAAATCAAAAGGCATATTATTCTTATGAATATAATGGCCTTTTTAACAGTCCCAGAAGCCTTGGAGCAGCCTTGGTAGGCTTTCTACGGAAGGCCTCTTTAAGGCTCAGCTTGGGCTGTTGGCCGTAGGGAATGCTGTCGCTGACAGCCTTGGTGTGACCCGAGGGTGAGTTGCTATCTGGCGTTTCCTTCGAAACTGCTTGACGTTTGTCTAGCCATCTTTTGGCATGCACTCTACTTAAGCATGGCGGCGTGGGTATATCGTTCCCCAAAGCGTCCTGAAACGCAGAGTAGAGTTCCCTTTCAAAAAGGAACGTCTCAGGTTACGCATGTAACCATGGTTCCCTGAGAACAGGGAACAAGACTCTGCGTTGCCCTGCCATGCTTCGGGGCTGCCTGCTGAACAGTCCCTCAAGACGATAAGATACTGATTGATTCTCTAGGCACTCCTTATATACTTCCTGGTCGCACTATGATGACATCATAGGCTGTCGCCGGCCAATGGTATTGGAGTGGTTTGATTCTTGGCTTTCAGACATCGGTTCACGAGTGACGTTCCCCATAGCGTCCTGAAATGCAGAGTCTCGTTCCCTGTTCTCAGGGAACCGTGGTTACATGTGTAACCTGAGACGATTTTTTTAGGCTAAGCAGATTGTGAAAACAAGATGGAATGAATTTAAATGAATTAAGCACGATTTAATCCATTCCTCAGCTAAGAGATTTTGTTATAAGAAAGTTCTCCAAATATTCAGTGTTGGTTCTGGGAATGTAAAAAAATGTCAAATTTTCTTGATGTTAGAGGAACATGTTTTAAAAGGTATGATTTAAAAGTGTTTTCAGAAAATATTTCTGCATTAATAAAGCAGATCAACACTGTTGCTTTAATGGTCAAATGACTGAATTAAAGTGGTACAAACAACTACTTTTTCTGTACTTTTGCTTAAGTTTGGACTTGAATCTTTTTTTAGAAGAAGAAAGTAATAAAGTCAACTGATGTGACAAAAACCATTTGTAATACTGAATTGATTTGTGCAAAATTATTTGAATGTTGAGACACACTTAGACATCAACACTCATCACACAAACCTCAACAATGGTGACAATCAAAAAATAATTCAGCTGCAAAATTTATTCATGCTGCAATGCATGCTGGGAATGAATGTGTTTTGTATGCTGCATGAAGCATGTCACCATTGTTGTGTTTAACCCTAAAACAAGGGTTGTGTACCACAAGATACATACTCATTGTCTCGTTTGGGGCATAAGAACTATTTTTTCATCAAATCATTTATCATAGCCTGGTCTGTCTTGAATATGCTGGTCACATGATTTGTTTCAAGTTTTTTGAGATCAATTAGTCAGCCTGACCTAAATCCAGGACATTCATATTTTGTGATAAGTAAATATATATTAATCTTACTTTTTTCAGAAAAATGTAAAACAACTGCTAATATTAATTGTGAACATTGTCTCAAGATGTTGAAAAAGAAAATTAAGTTATATGTTGCTCATGCTGTTATTTACCACATTTTGAAAAGTATGTATCTCCTGAGACACTTTGGCTGTTTAGGGTAGATCCTTTGCATATGTTTTACTTAAGTGCAGATGATATAAAAAGTGACATGAAATGATTTTTTGATAATCATTTTACAGTCTTGCCTGTTTAAGGGTTACAGTTTTTTTCAATTGCTAACATACTTTGGTCCAATCTGTAGTCACATTTTCAAAACTCTAAACACATTTAGCAGAACATCCGTCTGTTGTGACCATACCATTAACACAATCCATGTCGTTTTCACACAAAATGCAGTCAATTAACATGTTTCTAAAATGCTTACATTTTCTTTTCATATAAGCTTACCCCATACCAAAATCAAGGATCTTTCTCATCTTATGTGCAAATGCTTAAACACAGCAAGTCAGAAATGAAGACCCAATGTTACAATCTTTAAATATAGTATAAAACCTATACTTCTGAAACAACAGCAGCTCAAAAGTATTGAAAATATATATAAAACAAATACTGAAACAATTGATAAGCATTTTTAATTAGCAGATCACTGAAATATTGAGAAATAGCAGATTCCAGTCTCAGTTGGATGCACAGTCAGGTGTTGAATTTATTTTCATTACATGGACATACAGTAAAATAGGACTCTTTGAATCGGATTTGTTCAGTGTGTATGAAGAACAACACAGAGGAGCAGAGAGAATAAAAATGTCTGGGTAAGGGAGAAGAATAGATGAAGGAGGAGGAGAGAAGTTGATTTCAGGACAAGGGAGAAGAAGAGGTAGAAAAGAAGAGGAAGAATATGTGCTGGATTGTGCATCTCTATGGTTTTCCCCCTCACACATGTAGAACCTAGCTGGTCATCGACACATTGACAATCAAGTGGTATATTGAATTACAAAAGCTTTTTATTCCCATAAAAATAGAAAACTATAAAAATATTACGAATGAGGAAGATGCCGCAAGTTGTTTAGTTTTTAAAAGAATGCAGCAAGATGTTTTATCTTTAGAAGAATGCAGCAAGATGTTTTATCTTTAGAAGAATGCAGCAAGATGTTTTATCTTTAGAAGAATGCAGCAAGATGTTTAGTCTATAGAAGAATGCAGCAAGATGTTTTATCTTTGGGAGCAGTCCGATTATCTTTTGGGTCAGAAGCAACAGTCTTGTTTCAGTTCCACAGTGGCAGGGGCCTCCACAGAATCTGGGCAGCAGTACACTGGAAGACGGATAAAAAAACTAAACAAACTGCCAATCTCCAGTCCAATTAAAAGCAATAAAACAAACCAATTACTACTCTCACTCGTGCACACAATAACCAACCACAGCACAATAACATCAAAACCCAGTATCACACAGCACTAAACAAAAAATAAATATAAAATATAGCTGCAAGCAGCGATGGCGGGCCCAAGCCCGGTGGCACCACCAGCCCGGTGGCTTCAGGGCAACTGCGCACAGTGGGCAATAGGCATTTAAAACGGGTAAACATAAAAGGACTATATGTCAAAGTTATTTGAATAAACCACATTTACTGCAGCAGCTGATGCCCATATGATCACAAACCACAACAGCCACATCCATGAGATAAATTGAGATGACTTTCATGTCATAGAATATCATAGGTCAATTTCAAATGAGTGCAGAATATCATCCAAATCTGCCATGTCTGTGTTTTTTCTCAGACAACCTCTATAAAAATTCTAGAGCAAATTATATAGTGTTATTTGCTCAAACTCCACAGTGCTCTGAGAAATCTTATTCAGTCTAATGTGAATGTGTGTGATTGCAGATTTTGTATAATCCTAACACTTCTCTTCATTTGTTTTTGACCTCCCTGAACTATCGTTTGTGCACCAATCTTATGCACCGAAAGCATGCTTTCATTTGATTTCAGTATGTGTGGTATAAGATGAAAAAATAAAATAAAAAAAATTAATTACTATAGCCAAATCACAGAACCTGCAATTTTAAAGACAATTTTAATGTCAGTCTCAGGTAATATTATGGTACATGTCTAGATTTTTCTGCTCACTTATGCAAGTTTATTTTAATCAGCCACTTTTATAAAATCAAGTGAAATTTACTTAAATAGGGATTTTTAATACATTTGAATTATATCAATAAATAATTAATTTAAAGACATGCATTGTACATGTTTTTTGCAAAGCACAGAGAGAGGGAAAGAGAGGGTGAAAAAAAATCCACATTCAAACCAAAATATCAGACTTCCTGTTGGTCAGAGCTAATGACTGTAAATTAGAAAGTTGTCCGGCTTAATGAGAGCAATATGTGAACCGAGTTTGGTGACTGTAGGTTAAACTGACTCCACACTTTTTTCAAAAGGTGGCGCTATAGAGGCCCTCCTTCCTGCACGTTTCTGAGGCTTTGCCCATGTCTACTGGATAACAATCCTGACATGAGTCGAGTTTCATGCAATTTGAAGCATTCTAAGTGTCTCAAACCCATCCAAAACAAATATTGAAGTTTGATCTGTTGCTATGGCAACAGTGTTTGAAAAAATATTAAAAATCTTTTTACAGGTCTACATTCGTTATGTCTTGACATTATTCTAATGAAGTTTGAAGCAAATTGGATAAAAATAAGAGGGTGATCTCAAAGCATTTTGAAAGTAACACACTTTCTGCTGCCAGTTGGTGGCGCTATAACTTTGACTCACAATAATCACATCCATGTGATCAGCCTCCTACAAGAACACACAGCTGAAGTTTCATAAAAAGCAATCAATGTATGCAGAGGTTATAACAAATTTCCTGTTTCCCTTTTCTCACCATAACTTTGTTGCCTCGCCACGGCCAAACCGTTCGAGATATCAAAAATCTGCTGGCAATTTTACATCCTCAGTGTCTTGACTTCATGTTGACCGAGTTTGGTGGTGATCGGATTAATCGCCCTGGAGGAGTATATCAAATTCCAGAGCATGCGTTTTTCAAACAACCCATAATAGCTGACTTCTTGTTGAGCTGGCGTATAACTTAATAAAGTTGTTCGGCCCAATGAGATCTATATGTGTACTTGGTTTCATACAAATATGTGCAAGCGTGTTTGATATATGGACCAAGTTTTCGCACACTATTCAAGGGGGCGCTTTCGAGCCCCCCTGCCACGCCCGGGTACCATCCTCTGCGGCATCCTAATGGCCGCAGATTCCAATGTGTGTGCCAATTTTCAAGAGTTTTTGAGCATGTTAAGGCCCCCAAAAAGTCCCGAATGGTGAAAAAAAAAAAAAAAAAAAAAAAAATTCTCCGTAGAAAAACAAGAGCCTGTAGGGCTTGGGCCCTAATAAAAAGGAAAAAGTGACTATAGGCTAGCATACTGGCAATTAGTTATCTCAGTCTCTACTAATTCAAAGTTAGATGATGAGAATGATCAAAAAGAGTCTTTATCCATCAATCTCGCTTCAATAAATCAGTTACTGAAGTTGTACTCACAATATGGCCGGGTAGCAATTTCCACTACTCAGTCTAGATGAATTCAAGCGTTTGTGAATGGGATACTCTGCGTCACCAGCGTCGTGTTCACTGCGCCTCGAACCACTCGCATGCTTTCAAACACCTTCTCAAACGCCAGCGCCTGTGCACCACAGCTCTACCACAAGCCATGCAACTTCCGTCGTACCAGCACGTGATTGAACGTAGAACCCAAGAGGCGACACTCTGATATTTTTTGGGTAACAGCCACTAGATGGCTCTCCGGTAGTGCGGCCGCCATTATGTGGTGAAAATATTAACTGGACCATAGAATCCTTCACATCTTACGCACCCAAAATCAGTGAATTTCACTGCCAAATCAGAACCACAAAAGAACATTTTTCAAATGAAATCATCAGTAAATTGTATGGCTCCTACAGTAGACAACACTGCAAAATCAAGCTGTTATATTCATATATTTATTGTCCAACATTCCTAATTTTTCTGATGCATGTCCTTAATTTAATTTCATATGTTGGTAATAATTCAGTGTTTATAAGCCTTTTAAAGAATTTTAACGCAAACTGACTGGGTTTCTAGAGAGAAAAGGTTTTGTGAAAAAAGTGGTAGACTTAAACACAAAGTGTGTAAAATAAACTGTTAAAAGGATTTGATGATCACTAGTGATAGTATTTTATTCTGTGTTGTCATCATTCAGGTTGGATTTCAGCTTTAATGTACGTTTTTTTTTTTAACAAAGTAGCTGATATTGTCATAGAAACTAGTGGACTGCCGACTCACTTTCACCCCAAAATGGCGGAAACGCAGGGCCGCTGCTGGGCGCCGGTGTTTCAATGGAACGTTCTATTGAGTGTCGCTTCTTGTTAGTGCATATTCTTTGCTCAAGAGGACAAATCCTGTGAAGGATGTGGTATATGGAGTGTCCTTATGTGCTATGCCAACGCGTTCACGGCAGCCTCGTTGCGCTCTCAGCAAATGAATAAAAATTATTAATAAATTTGTAAAGTAATTTGAAAAGAAAATGTATTTACTTGTTTTATTTTGGTTGATGCTTGAGGAGCTGGCTTATGTACAACAGATCTGTTACAGAGACAAAGGATGAGGATATTACGAACAAAGTTTAAAACAAAAACAAGCATGAAACTACTTACATTTAAACACATCTTTGCTTGTATGTACATTTGCCGACGCCACCATTTTTTAAATATTTTTTTCAAATAAATGACTGTTGTTAACAGCGACGCAAAGAATTGTGGGCTATCTGCAGCAGCAAAGATACACCTCATGCATCCTCCGAATTGCTGTGAAAGAAGGACGCATTCCAAGGTCGCGTTCGGAGTGTCCTACTTACTTTTCTGAAACGATACAGCCTCAATGACATATGCAACCTTCGAATGAGACAGCTACGGTCTCAGTCTCTACAGCATGCTCTTAAAGGGCAACAGTCTACACCCTTTCCTAATCAGGTTGGCATACGGAATAGTCTATCAAAAGTTTGTCAAAAAGAGCACAATATGGCAATACACAGACACTGATAAATGAACAACACAATAAAAATAAATATATACATCATAATGCATTCATATAAAAATAAACGAAGACCATTCAGGTTTGGATTATTGACTCTGTGGAAACTCTGAGGGGGTGTTTTGAAGCAACTGACTGAGAGATTCCAGCGAGGGGAATTTTGACTTACTTAATGACTCAGTTTGCTCATATATGTCCTTTTGTGCTGGTGATGTTATCCCGACTAAGGAGGTCAAACTTTATCCAAACGATAAGCCATGGGTTAGTAAAAAAATGAAACACTATCAATTAAAAAAAAAAAAAAGCCATTTATTGAAGGTGACAAAAGACGTGTAAATGAACTGAGGAAGGAACTGAAGATTCAAACAAGGGTAGCCAAGCTCCGATATAAAGATAGAATGGAGGAGAGATTTACAAGAGGGAATACAAAAACTGCATGGCAGAATCTTAATATGATGATGGGAAAAGCACAGGATTCAGCTTGAGTGCAGTGTTCAGATCCTACTTCCTTTGTGGAGCAGTTGAACAATTTTTATGCAAGGTTCAGTGTGATCAATGACAGTAATGCTCCCACTCCTATCAGTGTGGATGAGCAAAGAGTCATTTCCATTCTTTCTAGGTTAAAGCCAGGGAAAGCTCCAGGCCCAGATGGTCTTGGAAGCCGTATATTGAAGGAGTGTTCAGCTCAATTAAATGGAATGGTGGCTCAGCTCTTCCAGTGGTCATTAAACACTGGATATGTTCCGAAAGCATGGAAAGAGACGATGATAATTCCTGTTCCTAAAAAATCTAATGCTAAAGAGATGGAGAATTTCAGACCTGTGGCACTTACCTCGGTTCTTTGTAAATGTATGGAGAGGATGGTAGTAGGGGAGCTCTCTGCCAATGTAGGTCAGTGTTTAGACCCGCTTCAGTTTGCCTACAAGTCGAAATGGGGAGTTGAAGACGCTTGTCTAACTCTTTAAGATACTGTTACTAGACATTTGGATGCTCCTAACTCGTTTGTTAGGATTTCATTTATGGATCTTACATCTGCTTTTAACATAGTCAATATTAATCTATTGTTGGACCGTCTTCAAAGATTGCAAGTTAATCTAACTCTTGTGCAATGGATTAAGGATTTTTCAACAAATAGACCCCAATATGTTAAAATGTATGACCACAAATCTAGTAGTATTATTATAAATACAGGAGTCCCACAAGGCTGTGTCTTGTCACCTATTTTATTTTCCATATAAACAAATGAAATCATGTGTGGAATTAAGGGTATGTCACTTTTGAAATACACAGATGACATGGCTTTGGTGGCTTGTATGACAGACAAGCAGTCCCTGGTCATATACAGGCAATTTGTTGAATCCATGGTTGGTTAGTTCCATGACAGTTTCCTAAAGCTGAACATAAATAAGACCAAAGAGTTGTGCTGTGGGGGGATTCGTCCATCCAAAATTTCTTCTTCACTTTATGAACCACTTAGGTTAGGGGGGCAGGAAGTGGAACAGGTTGAATCCTTTACATATTTGGGTACTGTGATTGACAACCAACTGTCCTTTGCACAACATGCGAATGGTGTCTACAAGAAAGCTAATCAGCGTTTATTTCTTCTGAGACAGCTGAAAAGATTTAATGTTAGACATGACATCATGACTACAGTGTATTAGTGGTTCAACGGATCACAAAACTCACGGTTCGGATCATATCACGGTTATTAAGTCACGGATCGGATCATTTTTCGGATCAGCACAAAAAAAAAAAAAAACAAACAAACAAAAAAAAAAACATAGGGGGGTGGGGGGTACCTTTGCATTTATTACATAGCCCACTTTAACTACTCCGATACCACAGCAGAAACTACTAGCCTAACTAATACATTATTAAAGGCAAGTGAACAGACTGTAAAAAGAACAAATACCATACACCAATTACAAACATAGATAAATACAACATAAAGTTACAAATAAATAGTGGTTAAACGGATCGTTGTTGATCCGTGAACCGTACGGACCAAGCCCCACGGTTCGGCACGCATGTGATTCGCGAATCAACTGCAAGTTTAACCGCAATAGAGTGAAAGGTTATCATTTGCACGTGTTTTGTCTTGCTAGTTTACACATTAAATAGATATAAAACCATTCTAGCGCTAGAAGAGGCAAAAGAGGATTTAATTCGGTATTGCACGCCACACTGTTATCGGTGCGCACAGACGCACATACATACAAGTGCTGGTCATAATTAGAATATCATCAAAAAGTTGATTTATTTCACTAATTCCATTCAAAAAGTGAAACTTGTATATTATATTCATTCATTACACACAGACTGATATATTTCAAATGTTTATTTCTTTTAATTTTGATGATTATAACTGACAACTAAGGAAAATCCCAAATTCAGTATCTCAGAAAATTAGAATATTACTTAAGACCAATACAAAGAAAGGATTTTTAGAAATCTGGCCAACTGAAAAGTATGAACATGAAAAGTATGAGCATGTACAGCACTCAATACTTAGTTGGGGCTCCTTTTGCCTGAATTACTGCAGCAATGCGGCGTGGCATGGAGTCGATCAGTCTGTGGCACTGCTCAGGTGTTATAAGAGCCCAGGTTGCTCTGATAGTGGCCTTCAGCTCTTCTGCATTGTTGGGTCTGGCATATCGCATCTTCCTCTTCACAATACCCCATAGATTTTCTATGGGTTTAAGGTCAGGCGAGTTTGCTGGCCAATTAAGAACAGGGATACCATGGTCCTTAAACCAGGTACTGGTAGCTTTGGCACTGTGTGCAGGTGCCAAGACCTGTTGGAAAATGAAATCTGCATCTCCATAAAATTGGTCAGCAGCAGGAAGCATGAAGTGCTCTAAAACTTCCTGGTATACGGCTGCGTTGACCTTGGACCTCAGAAAACACAGTGGACCAACACCAGCAGATGACATGGCACCCCAAACCATCACTGACTGTGGAAACTTTACACTGGACCTCAAGCAACGTGGATTGTGTGCCTCTCCTCTCTTCCTCCAGACTCTGGGACCCTGATTTCCAAAGGAAATGCAAAATTTACTTTCATCAGAGAACATAACTTTGGACCACTCAGCAGCAGTCCAGTCCTTTTTGTCTTTAGCCCAGGCGAGACGCTTCTGACGCTGTCTGTTGTTCAAGAGTGGCTTGACACAAGGAATGCGACAGCTGAAACCCATGTCTTGCATACGTCTGTGCGTAGTGGTTCTTGAAGCAGATCGTTTGCGAGCGATCTGAAACGCGCCTCTCTGTCTCTGTGTGTGCGCGCGAGCCTTGTATGTATGTGCGTCTGTGCGCACCGATAACAGCGTGGCGTGCGATACCGAATTAAATCCTCTTTTGCCTCTTCTAGCGCTGGAATGGTTTTATATCTATTTAATGTGTAAACTAGCAAGACAAAACACGTGCAAATGATAACCTTTCACTCTATTGCGGTTAAACTTGCAATTGATCTGCGAATCACATGCGTGCCGAACCGTGGGGCTTGGTCCGTACGGTTCACGGATCAACAACGATCCGTTTAACCACTATTTATTTGTAATTTTATGTTGTATTTATCTGTTTGTAATTGGTGTACGGTATTTGTTCTTTTTACAGTCTGTTCACTTGCCTTTAATAATGTATTAGTTAGGCTAGTAGTTTTTGCTCTGGTACTGGAGTAGTTAAAGTGGGCTATGTAATAAATGCAAAGTTAGCCCCCACCCCCCTATGTTTTTTTGTTTGTTTGTTTGTTTGTTTGTTTTTGTGCTGATCCGAAAAAAGATCTGATCCGTGACTTAATAACCGTGATATGATCCGAACCGTGAGTTTTGTGATCCGTTGAACCACTAATACACTGTAGTGTATCGGTCACTTGTGGAATCAGTCATGACATTTAATATTGTTTCTTGGTATAGCCTACTTTCAGCTGAAAATAAGAAAAAAAAAATCAATTATTAAGCAGGCATCAAAGATTACTGGAATCTCGCAGCTTCACCATTCAAACCTTTATTATATGGCAGTTAAAAGGAAAGCAGCTTCTATTATTACAGATTGTACACATCCTCTTTATGATGCTTTTCAGCTACTTCCATCAGGTTGCCGGTTTAGAACTTCTTTTGGCTAGGAAGAAGGCTTACAGGAATTCTTTTGTGCCCAATGCAGTAACTATTTTAAACAAGGTTAAGTTATTGTGTGTGGGTTGTAGAACTATGCATATATATATATATATAATTTTTTTTTTTTTTTTTTTTTTTTTTTTTTTTAAATCTTTAATCTTAAAGATGTTTGATTTAAAATGAATTGTGAGTTGTGGATTGTATGTATGTATTATGTCGTATTGTACGAGAGCCTTTTATCCTAAGAAAAATTTCTATCATTTGCAATGGACAATAAAGTTTCTCTGAACTCTGAACTAAACATTTCAATAATACTTTAATCCCATTACACCTACAAATCACGTTCTCGTAATGTCAAAAAAACTGGACGTTTTCTACGATTCCAGAACAAACACTGAATATGTGGAGAACATTCTTATAACAAAAATCTGTTAGCTGGGATGCCAAAATGTAAATCGTTATGAATTGCCATGAGATTGTGATGTAACTATTTCTGGTGTTTTTCAGTTATGGAGCAATATGTCAACCAGCCGCTAGTCACTCGTGATCTTCGGATTCTGCTGATCGGTAAAACTGGTTCAGGAGTGAGCGCTTCTGGAAACACTATCCTGGGAGAAAATGTGTTTCCATCCAGGCGGAGCCTGACCTCCATCACTGACAGATGCCAAAAACACACGGCTGAAGTGTCAAACAGAAGAGTTACTGTACTGGATACACCAAACTTCTTTAATTCATCTGACATTGATCTGAGTGTGGAGTTAAAGAGAGGACTGAACATGTGCTCTCCAGGAATCCATGTGATCCTTCTGGTTCTCCCTTTACACACTTTCACTCAGCAAGACGCAGATACTGTGTTCTTATTCAAGCAGATGTTTGGAGAGAAGGCCATGAAACACACATTTGTCCTCTTCACACATGGAGACGAGCTTCAGAATCAATCTCTTGATCAACTAATAAGACGAAACGCAGAGCTGTCCAAACTAACAGAGGAGTGTGGAGGAAGATTTCACCTGCTGAACAACAAAGATCTGAACAACAGAGATCAGGTCACCAAACTCCTGATGAAGATCCAACGAATGGTGTATGACAATGAGAACAGCTGCTACACTTTACAGATGTTTAAAGATCAGTCGCTCAGAGTATTTCTGCTGAGATTTATGAAGCCCAAATACCTGTATGCAGTCAGTGTTGTCATTGTGTTTGCATTGATTTATGTTAACATTGGGGCGTGAGATTAAGCAATCGCACTCTGCCATTCAGTGTTCTCCTGTGTTTATTAGGGAGTCACTTTAATTATAATTAGTCACCATAATGGGTCGGTCTATATCCCTTTTAGCTGCCCCACCAAAAAAAAAAAAGGCATTTGAAAAATTGTTTGTTTGCATTTCTTATCTACTTATGTCGCTAGTTATCACACTCAATATATATATATTTTTTTCAACACATCCCATAATTTTTAAAATATCGGCCTCTACCAAATGGTTGATATGTCACTTTATGGTAAAGTACCGAATTCATACACATGCTATGGAAATCAGAAAATATGAACTACAATACTAATTTATTTAAAAACAATCAAAATAAAATAGTTTCGTATATTGAATCTTTAGTTATTGAAGTATGCCATAAAATAGTTCAGGTTTTCATTTTAACACAGGAAATGATATGTTTTCTTGTTTTTTAACAATAAAAAAAAAACAAACAAAAAACACACAAATAACTAAAAGTAACAAAAAATGTCTCAGGTTACGTATGTAACCATTGTAGTGCCTCGTTCAACAAAGATTACCAAATGACTTTGACCAAATACTAATTTTGGACAATGATTTACCCCTCCCTGACTTAATTCTTGTTCCCTCAGGCAACAAACACACAACGAACATGCAACAGTTGTTCATTTGTTTCCAAACTCATTCAGCATTAAGAGAAGTGGTAACGTGACTTAAGAACAGAGACTATCTGTTCGAAAGGCCTTCCTGATCACAATGAATTTTATCGATCCTCTCACAAGACCGTTTGTATTAACAAAATGGAACAGGAAACATTAATGGGTCCAATACAAATACCTCCTTTGTACTGAGTGATCGCATCTGACCCTATTTTCAACTGATCTATTCTTACAGACTCAATCTCAAATCTCAAAAGGACAATCGTTGAGATCATTTAAAAGGGTTAACTATATTCAGAATCATACATGCTATGATGTGATTTCTAACTATTGTGTGCAATAAGTATGTGCAAGAGGTGTATCATGTTTGACTTTGAATTACAGGATTTATTATTCTCTATAATGCTGTGTGCATGAAACATTAAAATTCTGTATCAGGGAGATATTAGGAACTTTATAAAGTTACTAATCAAAACAGGAAAATGTTCCACGAACGTCACATGATGCAATTGTAACGAGTTAAAAGTAAATACAAGTTGAATGTAACACATTGCTTTTTCACTAAAATCCTTCTATTGTATTTTGTATTTATTTATTTCTGTTTTTCTTTGAATAATATATGTTGATTCTACTGTTCACTATTTAGACTTTTATTTTGACATTTTCTTCTGGCGCTCTGCTGACGCCATTTTCAAGTGACTGCGCGCCTCTCGCCAGTTCACATTGGTTATGCTGGGGAGAGGTAAGCGTTTTTTGGAGCTCTTCATTTTATGAGTGAAATAAGTTTACAAAGTGTATAAATCGACTAAATATCTTATTGTAAATGGTACTGAGACTATTTGCAGTGTTCTGTTGTATGTTTTATATGCGAGTGGATTAGGAATGTGAAGTTATATCGTGTGGGCCGTATGATATGTTATTCGCTGGGTTTTGAGTCATCAATTAGCTAACAAATGTTATATTACACAGGATTGTCTCGTGAAACGCCCACCAGAGTGAGATATGAACTTTATACATGTTAATCCACAGGTATTTCACTTTTATTGTCTTTCATGTTCTTTTATATTCTTGTACTGTGTTAATTCTATAATGTTTCAGTGTTAATGTTATTTTCTCAACTGTTACACAAAATGAGTTCACATTGGTTATGCTGGGGAGAGGATTGTCTCGTGAAACGCCCACCAGAGTGAGATATGAACTTTATACATGTTAATCCACAGGAGTGAAGTTAATGCTGGCCGTGGCTGTCATTAAAATCCCTTTTGGTGAACCGCATTAGAAGTGTCCTGAGTCTTCTTAAACACAACGCAGATGATAGTAACGGCGGTCAGCAACGGACCGGTTACACAATCAATGAACAAAGAAGAAACAGTACGGGGCGTGTCTAAGCTCCGTAGCAGCGTCTCATTGGAGAATCGCGTCGGAGGACGTGACCAAAGTCTCCCCTTATAACCATTATGCCAAAAAAGCACGCGGCTGACTATTTTCATCAAAGAGCCGCGGCTGACATTTTTCCTCAAACAGCCATAGCTGATTTTTCCATCCAGCAGCCATAGCTGATTTTTTTCATCAAACAGCCGTCACATCTAGAACTCTGAAACACTCTGTTGAACTTCGTGACCGAAGATCTCCAAAGCCGAGAGCCGCTCAAGCAACAGACTCTCAGAAGAGTTTTCAGCGCGTCACCAGCCGGCAACTGCCTTCCAAAGCTCCCGCGCAACCCAACGCAGGGCTTCCCCGAGAGACGTCACCTCAAAGACGTTTAACACGAGCCATGGAACAACCCGATTACCTCAGCTGTCAAAGCGAACTCAGGTACAAGCAAAATTCTCTCTCTCTTGCTGGAACTGGTGAAAATCCTTTAAGCAGAAAGAATCAAGTCAAAGCTCTGCTTTTGTGATTTTTCTCAAGTTGCGATTTTAATTATTAGTACTGAAGTTGGGACTTTCTTTATAACTCATATAAACTCCGCGAATGTCTGTGTGCGTATGTGTGTGTTTAGCCTTAGTTTCTTGTAATCATTAGAAGTAGTTCAATAAAGTCTTGTTTGATTTTTCACGCATACAAGTGTCTTGTGCTGTGTTTCAAATTGTTGCCCTTAAACTGAAAGATTCCGGCTACTTTTGCTTATAATAATCATAATAAAATATTATTACTGTTGGCCACGGGATAATATTTTATCCAGAATTGGTAAAATACTTTAACCTCAATTTTTCGCTGGACGAATAATTGATGAAGTGTTAAATATTAATTCTGAATCATTTACAGTTGATTCGATTCTTATTCACTGTAATTTAATTACCCCTTTAGTTATAGTGTCTGGTTCCCTGTTCTCAGGGAAAAATGGTTACATACGTAACCCGAGACGTTCCCTTTCGAAAGGAAACTCAACAATGCGTTTGACACGCTTTAGAGAACGTCACCATTGCCCGATCGGAACGAAACCAGTGTAGGACAATTCTCTGGACTCTCTAGATCAATAATTATCAAAAAAAGTTGAACTTTACCCTTTGGTTTGCTATAACAGGGGCATTAAGAAAGCGGGCGTGGCTAAATATATCCAAAAGTCTATAAAGCCTAAACGAAAACTCAGAACTTCATAAAAATAGGTGAGCACATGCAGCATATGACTCTAAAGAAGCATGCCAATTTTTGTGTAGATCGGACCATAGGTGGCGCTATAACTGTTAAAAACATATGTTTTTAATGGTTTAAGCTGAAAATGTATATAACTGTGGGTGTGGTCGACTTATTTTCACGGGAGTCACATCTTTAGACTCCTGAAACCTTGCCGAGTCCAACGATACCAGACTTGCCAGATTTCGGCTTATGGTTTGTGCAACGTTGTGATTTAGCACTTAAAAACTTTTGCGAATATCTTCAAAACCGTTCGTCCGATCGAGACGAAACCAGCATAGGAAACACGGAACCTAAGTTGGTTTACTAAACATTAAAGCCCAAATGTCAAAATTTGGATAGGAAGTGGCAAAAAAAATCCAATCAAAGTCTCTCGGGTAATTTTTTATGTTCTTTTATTTATATATATATATATATATATATATATATGTATATATGTATGTATGTATGTATGTATGTATGTATGTATGTATGTGTGTGTGAGTGTGTATATATAAGAGTGTATATATAAGTGTATATAACTTCAAAACAAAATGAGATCTTTTCACCAAATTTGACACATGTATGGACACACTCTGAGGACACCCGAAAAATGATGGCGATTGGGCAATGTGGAGAAAAAAAAAAACCTTTAAAAAACTTTTTATAAACCATGTTTTTCCTTACTAAATTGCCTGCTACTGTCATTTTGTGCCACCAGATGGCAGTAAAAGGCCAGTAGTATAGTTCAAGTTTTCAAGGTTTAGTCATTTAAAAATCCCTTTTAAACTATATAAATTCTTATAACATTACAAATAATATTTTATCAAAGTTTACCATGTAATTTGTTCATTTGACATATGTTTTTGCAATTATATAACATTACAATTACATTGGGAGCTGAAAATGCATTTTAGCTATGTTTTAATAGTAGGCTATTAAAATATTTCGAAGGACAAAAACATGAACTTTATTGGCTTTACTTCAAGTCAGCTGTCACTTTAAGCCCCTATGCGCTCGCACACTTGGCAAAGCACTTGCGACGGTTCTGTAATTAATATGAATTAATATAATTAGCCTTTTGCTTGACTACATTATCAAACAGCTAATAATGTGTTGCTAATGTTACACAAACCATGTTCCTGCTCTAAATCTCTGAGTCAGACAGCTGCCTTCTAACAATCAGTATCCTTACAAGCGCTTTGAACAACTCAGAACGTCAGTGGAGAAAGGCATATAGTTCATCATAACATCGTAATAGACTCGCTATATTGATAAATCTACACAATTTTTCATATCAACAGAAAATTTACCGGGATAACCTGGCTTCTCTCGAGACTTTTCTGCTTCAGAGCAGTCATAGTTAATGATATGCTAAAGCCTGCCGGCACGTTGTTGTGATTGGTTACAAGGTAGTCTGTGACGTCGCACCCACAATTTCAAACCGCGGGTTTTTGGTTTACTGCAGTTTCAAACATAAAATACTCAGCAATGGTGCTGACTTATGAATTTGCACAAGGTTTGTCTTAAAGCATATTAAAAACACTACATAGACATATTAACAACATTAAAAACTTGATTTTCACCACAGGGGGTCTTTAAACAGGTTTACAAAGTGTTTTCAACAACAAACTATTGCTACTTCTGTGTTGCAAACATTAAATTATAACCCAAGAAGCCTACTGCAATAACAACTTATAGTCCGAATATACACTGATTTCAGCAATAAAAACTAGTAAATGACCTTTGAAACTAATGTTATTACACTGTTCTGCCAGTAGGTGGCAACCAGTGGCTGTTAAAATGTTTTTTTATTAATAAAAATCATTCATACAAGAGATTCATTTAAAAACACTGGACGAAACATGTCTTCATTAATTTCAAACGATTTTGTAATGAATTCATTTAAATTAATAAATATTCTTAATAGGCTAATTTATAACATTTTACACATTTCTAAATATACTGATTTACAACATTAAACTAGTTGTTTAATATTTTGTTTTAAATTAATGTATATTTTAAAGTTTTGGTCCATGATATTGGCTAATATGATGGCTTTGGATAAATCGTTCAGTGGGGTTTGACCTGTAATGTGATGCAGTTAGACAAACAAACTTATTAATATACAATACGTTCCCTCCTTCAGGAAATGACGGTTACATAAGTAACCTAGACGTTCCCTTTCAATCGTTCACATTCGACATTACGTCAGAATAGACTGACGTAATTTTTTGGGATTCTGTTTAAATTATAATATTATAATTATTATGATGTCTATGGGGCCACCCCCAGTCCCCGGTCACATGTGGACACCAGAGACTTGTATTACATCTTGTAAAAAGGGCATTATAGGTCTCCTTTAATTTTAGTATTGTAGTTCAGACCATTCTTGCTGCCTGTGGCATTTTGCAGATGTGTGCATGAGTAAAAACACACATCCCAAAATAGCAATATTAAGATAATTTATTTCAAACATATTATTTTGCCAAACTATTTCAAATGCAATGTGCAATCAGGGGCGCAGGAGACATTTTCAAAGTTGGGGGACCAAATTGTAAGCAAAAGCCCAGATAGTAAGATCAGATTTAAAGATATAGGACCACCACTTCAGGCTCGCTGGTGGACCACCATCATATATTAAACTTGCCTGATCATTAACCTCCTAAGCAATGGGACCATTTTGGGTATTTCCACCTGGATTTGGCATACCCAAATTGAAAAGCTTCCCATACCCACATACAGTGGTCTAATTACAAAATCCAGGTGTCATTTTAATAGGAAGCTCTTTGAAGTTACATAAAACACTCCTAAAAGTGATTAAAAAAAAAAATAGTATATATTGTATATAGCTTATGAGCAATATCACACGAGTAGCCGTACGATATGGCTGTATCAGCATGGCTGTGATTCGTCCGTAGGTAATCACAGCGTGCTGATATACAGCCATATCGCACGGCTACGAGTGTGATATTGCATTTATACAACAGTTCGACGGCACGAGTGTGTAAACAAATAAAAAACAACTACTGAGGCTGCGTCCGAAATCGCATACTTCCCTACTATATAGTATGTGAAAAACAGTATGCGAGGCGAGTAGTATGTCCGAATTCATAGTATTCGAAATGACCTACTGCTTCCGCCCGAATTCTGTAGTAGGCATACGATGGATGCTGCGCTATCCCGTGAGGCCACAGGAGATCATTCTTGACATTCGAAAATGGCGGAAAGCGGCGATGTGGCTCTTTTCAAGTCTAAGTACCTCAGGGAAAAATGGTGTTTATTGTGGTTAAATTACACTTGTTTAACATAATGTAAGTAAACGGCTGACTTATTGAAAGTTTAAACAATGTAAACCGATGAGAAGATTTCGAGAGTCGGCTGTAAAAAGATGTTTAATCATTATTACTGAGAGCACATCAAGCTAACGAACAGATCGAGCTACATCAGCTTGTTAACACTGTTTTATTTAACGGAGACATTCGTTGTTAAGCAGTTTAATGAGATTAGAAAACTTAACGGACAGCAACATTCAGGCGGCAGTAGGTTGTAGGGCTCACAGCTTGTAAATGTTATGTAATTTTTTTTTTTTTTTCTTTTTTTTTTTTTAGAATATGTATATACTATTTATTATCATTATTTATGTATATATTGTATATAATATTTAGGCTATGTATATATTGTGTGTATTCTCTCTCCTCTGTCTATATCTATCTACACATTATTTATTTATATATGTATTCAAGTTTGTTTATTGATTGATGTATCTTTTGTTTCTCGTGTATTTTTATATTATATAAAAAAAAGTGTATTTTTGATTATACTTTGACAAATATTTGCAGATCAAGCTGTTGACGAACACGTGATCTGCGAGCAGCTGACCGACGCATCCTTTGAGCTGTTGATTGAATCGACGTTAAAACACAGATGAAAGCGGTAAGCATTAATAAAAACATTGCCGATGAAAGCGGAGTAGAGCAGGCCCTTTAAATTTTCGCGCTGTTGTGACGACGCATGACACGTGACAACATTAACATGGCTGATACAATCTCTGATGTAGTACGTCCGAATTCCATTCATACTACCCATATTCATACTAAATAGAACGTACTTTTTTTAACGGTCGGGAAGTACGTTCAAATTCAAATGTAGTAACTACTCATGTAGTATGCGATTTCGGACGCAGCCGAGTGTCTTTAAAACACTCTTTTGTGAAGCGCTACCTTCCGCCACGGATTCAAATCTCAAATTGACAGTTGGACCAAGCCTCCGTTACTAATTCTAAAATGTCACAACTAGTAACGAAGGAACAAGTCCCTCCATTGAAAAACATTGTATTTTGTACAGTATTATAGAGAGATCGCCTGAGAGAGTAGGCTATTACCAGTTTTATACACTCTCAGAAAAAATAGTACAAAAGCTGTCATGTGGATGGTACCCTTTATAAAGCTTCTAATACAGTGGGTACGGAAAGTATTCAGACCCCCTTAAATTTTTCACTCTTTGTTATATTGCAGCCATTTGCTAAAATCATTTGCTCATTTTTTTTCCCTCATTAATGTACACACAGCACCCCATATTGACAGAAAAACACAGAATTGTTGACATTTTTGCAGATTTATTAAAAAAGAAAAACTGAAATATCACATGGTCCTAAGTATTCAGACCCTTTGCTCAGTATTTAGTAGAAGCACCCTTTTGATCTAATACAGCCATGAGTCTTTTTGGGAAAGATGCAACAAGTTTTTCAAACCTGGATTTGGGGATCCTCTGCCATTCCTCCTTGCAGATCCTCTCCAGTTCTGTCAGGTTGGATGGTAAACGTTGGTGGACAGCCATTTTTAGGTCTCTCCAGAGATGCTCAATTGGGTTTAAGTCAGGGCTCTGGCTGGGCCATTCAAGAACAGTCACGGAGTTGTTGTGAAGCCACTCCTTCGTTATTTTAGCTGTGTGCTTAGGGTCATTTTCTTGTTGGAAGGTAAACCTTCGGCCCAGTCTGAGGTCCTGAGCACTCTGGAGAAGGTTTTCGTCCAGGATATCCCTGTACTTGGCCGCATTCATCTTTCCCTCGATTGCAACCAGTCGTCCTGTCCCTGCAGCTGAAAAACACCCCCAGAGCATGATGCTGCCACCACCATGCTTCACTGTTGGGACTGTATTGGACAGGTGATGAGCAGTGCCTGGTTTTCTCCACACATACCGCTTAGAATTAAGGCCAAAAAGTTCTATCTTGGTCTCATCAGACCAGAGAATCTTATTTCTCACCATCTTGGAGTCCTTCAGGTGTTTTTTCATGTGTCTTGCACTGAGGAGAGGCTTCCGTCGGGCCACTCTGCCATAAAGCCCCGACTGGTGGAGGGCTGCAGTGATGGTTGACTTTCTACAACTTTCTCCCATCTCCCGACTGCATCTCTGGAGCTCAGCCACAGTGATCTTTGGGTTCTTCTTTACCTCTCTCACCAAGGCTCTTCTCCCCCGATAGCTCAGTTTGGCCGGACGGCCAGCTCTAGGAAGGGTTCTGGTCGTCCCAAACATCTTCCATTTGAGGATTATGGAGGCCACAGTGCTCTTAGGAACCTTAAGTGCAACAGAATTTTTTTGTAACCTTGGCCAGATCTGTGCCTTGCCACAATTTTGTCTCTGAGCTCTTCAGGCAGTTCCTTTGACCTCATGATTCTCATTTGCTCTGACATGCACTGTGAGCTGTAAGGTCTTATATAGACAGGTGTGTGGCTTTCCTAATCAAGTCCAATCAGTATAATCAAACACAGCTGGACTCAAATGAAGGTGTAGAACCATCTCAAGGATGATCAGAAGAAATGGACAGCATCTGAGTTAAATATGAGTGTCACAGCAAAGGGTCTGAATACTTAGGACCATGTGATATTTCAGTTTTTCTTTTTTAATAAATCTGCAAAAATGTCAACAATTCTGTGTTTTTCTGTCAATATGGGGTGCTGTGTGTACATTAATGAGGAAAAAAAATGAACTTAAATGATTTTAGCCAATGGCTGCAATATAACAAAGAGTGAAAAATTTAAGGGACACTCCAGGACACTCAGCAATGTGTATTTTTATAATGTCAGGTATTCATCTTTTACTCTGTTTCTGAGCATTTGATGTTTGTATTGATCATCTTTGAAATGATTATGTAATTGGCATGATACATTAACCTGACTAATAAATTGTTATATTTTGATTTTATTCTGACTTACTCTGAAATTATTGACTCTAGTAGATTACGTTAAGTCCATAACCCCACAAATCTATGCTCAGGTTAGTAACGGACTAAAGTACAGTTTAGGTGGAGCAGTGGGGCACACCAACTGATATTTTAGAGTAGGGCTGCACGATTAATCGTAATTGAATCGAAATCGCGATTTGGCTTAGTGCGATTATGACATCACAAAGGCTGCGATTTTTTTTTTTTTTTTTTTTTTTGTATTATATAAATATGTACACAGCATGTTAGTGAAGAGCTGCTCTGTGATCAGTAGTAAATGACGCTCCATCTGAGAGCACTGCATTAGAAAACGCAACACACGTCAAATATACAAACTTTCCAAACATGAGAAGCCTTTATGAGCTTCTTTTCTAACAAACGACAACATTTAATGTGTTTTTACTCCAAACTCACTTCATAACGTCAGGTGAGTGTTTGAAATAGCATTTTGATTAGCACTGGATTATAAATATACTTTATTATTACAGAAATACCAGAGAAGGCTTGAAGAAAACATATAAACCATGTATTGTTGTAGTCGTTTGTTTATTTTATTCATGTTTAATCAATCAAAGCGTTTTTATCTTCTTTTTATTCAGTCACAGCGATAGCATGATGCCCATTGGGATTTCCTGGAACAGCGTTTGTTGGAGTATCTGCTCAAAGGCGCTCTCGGGCGTCCAGTATGAAACAGACATGTTTAGCGCCAAGTAAAGCTCACTCAATCCTATTCAGGGTAAAAACAGGAAAAATAATTCCTCTCTCTAAAGAACTTTGAGGGGAACATATAATCAATGTTTTTCTCCAGCGTACATAAGTGTACAGGGTTTTTTTTTTTTTTTTTTTCACAGTGGATGCATAAGAGGCATGTAGTTCATATTAAATACATGGACTCCATTTTTGATTTTGCATACCTCCTGACAAAAAAAAAAAAAAAAATATTGAGACAGATTTTTATCATAATAATATAATATTTGATAATTAATCCTTAGATCTTTCTAATGATTTATAGACATACTGCTTGCATGTTAACAGGTAACCCCACATTTTGTCATACAAGTTTTAAATATTATTTTCTAATTATTATAGTTATATTTATAATTAAATACTAATGCTAAATACTTTAATAATGAAAGTTGTTACAACAGTAATATTTCTTATTTGGTTTAATATTTTTATTTAGCAATAATGATAATAATAACAATAATAAAAATTATTAGTCAAAATAATATATTAGCACTATATTTCGGGCCAAATTGTGCAGTCCTACAAACAAGCAAAACAAGCCTGGTATTGTTTATATATATATATATATATATATATATATATAAATTTTCATTTGTTTTATAAAATCACATTTTAAATCGCAAATCACAATTTTAACCAGAAAAATCGTAATTAGATTTTTTTCTCCAAATCGTGCAGCCCTATTTTAGAGCTCCGACTAACACATTGGCATTAGTTATGTATACTTAGACTGTGTAGGCTAATAATGGGTTTTTCCTTTTAGAGCAACAGAGTGTTGCTAGACCAATCTAAACAGGGTGGGCCACAACCTCTGATTATGGTGAGATTATTCTAACTAAGTGTCTGTGGGTAAACCACTGCGTGATTATGTAAAGTTACCACTACAGGAAGCTAAATTGGTCAGCCTGATTTTATGGTAATGGTCATGGTCCCTGGTTAAAAGTAATCTTACCTTAATTCAGTGTGTTCAGATCTATGGGGACTAAATAAACGTATTCTAGAATGAGCAAAGTGGGTACGGCCTCTAGAATATTAGTCATCGACTCTGTCTAATGACCAAGACTGACGAGATTGTGCTTATGAGATCGTATGCCCGGCCGGTGCTAGACTCAAAGCGTTATAGGAATCCGAATGACCGAGTACAATAAGAGTAAAGAGTTAAATAGAATAATCAAATGTATAGCTAAATTGTTATACAAATGACCAATAATCAGTTGTAAACTAAATTCGAGGTCATAATAAAATGGAGTTAGATAAAAGTTTACTTTTATCTGAAAAGACCGAACGCGCAAGAAACCTTCCCCATCCTGTGGGAAACCGCCGTTGGGCCGATTGGGCGGGCCTTACACTCACTGAAATGCAAATCAATTTAAAACATTTATATAATGTTTTTTTTCTGGATTTTTTTGGTTGATATTCTGTCTCTATCCGTTAAAATAAACCTACCATAAAAATTATAGACCCTTCATTTCTTTGTAAGTGGTCAAACTTACAAAATCAGCAGAGGATCAAATAATTATTTTCCCCACTTTTTCTTATATATGTGCATCATTTTTGTCACCTGTGTTGAGCATCACCCGTCTGCCTCCTGGAGACGTGATGCCAGCTGCTGCTGCTGCTCACTAATCTTCAACATAAACTGATACAAATAAATTACTGTTTATACACACAGTTTTTGCACTGTAATAATACCTATTTCACAAAATCAAAATGTAGATTTACTGAAATGGCAATTCTATTCAAGCTTGCATACTTATAGACAGCAGTGCAGTGTGCAAGCTAACTTTCAGGCATGATTTATATACCATCGACATGTCCTCAGAAAACATTAGGACGCTTTGATATGGTTTGGAGATTGTGTTTCTCCGTCCAAGAGCGCATTTGTTCTGAACATCCACGACAAAACAGTTGATTTACGAACGAAAGCTCACAGAAACGTGAAAATGGTCTCATTTGAAAGAAAATATCCTAAGCTAGTGTGTAGGTTTTTTGATACTGTTTTAGTTTGATACTGACTTAAGCAGCCCTTATCGAATGTGCGGGGGTCAATTTCTGTCTTTTTAAAACTGCAGGGGTCTTGACTCCCCTGTCCCCCGTGTCAATGGCGCGCATGTGTGCAATATTTGAGTATGGACCAGATTAGTCCATGTTAAAACTTCTGCTGAGTCTAGAAGAGTTTGAGCTTCTGTGTAAATTATAGATGATGCTCAATAAGTTCTCAATCCGGTGCTCAGTGCGAAAACTCTCAAGCTTACAGCATGCACTGCGCTGTTGTTTTATATAAGCTAATATGGATTTCAGGAAATGTCTTACAGTTTTTCTTGATTGCCTAAACACATTACTTGAAATTATGCCTCCTTTTCTTGAAACTCTAAACACAAATCCATAATTTCTCACCCAATTCCCTATACTTCCTATTTTCAGGTCAATCAATCTTGCTGAAAAACCAAACTTTGCCCTCAGACATGAAACACAAGCCCTCAAAAACACACACACTACAACATAGTCTTACAGTTTTTTTCAACTGCTTACACACACAATCTTTACTTGTCACACAATTTCTGAAAGCTGACACTCAAACAGCAGAACCACACACCAAATCTGCAAAACCATACACTAATTCTCAGCCTTCGACTCAGTTTTCAATTGCATAAAACACTTTTTGCAAAACACAACACACAATTCTCTATGTAACACACAAAAATCTAACAGGAAGTATCTTGATTTCCTTTTTCAAACACAACCAATCAAAATGCCACACTAATTCATCAGTGCCTCACACTAACTCCTCACATGTGCAAACACCCACTGCTTTACTTAACACCAACCAATCATGGCTTTAGAATAGGCCTATAAATAGGCCAAAGGTCAAGTTACAGATTTTGAACAACTTTTCTGTTGTTTACTTGCTTCCATATTCATCATTTCTAAACCCTATTGAGGATTTTTTCTCCACATGGTTGCTGGAAAGAGCATGATCGTCATCCCTATGTCAACATAACACTTCTCCAGGCAATGGAAGAGGCATGTGGAGACACTGACGCTGCCTCCATCCAAGGTTGGATACGCAAGAGAGAACATAGCATGTGACGTGGATGAAGTATTGTGGCTGGACCAAGCCAGGAGGAGAGATGAAGCCTAGATACACCCAACCATCTCGCCCACCAACACACACGCACACAACACACACATGTTGGGTTTCCATGTTCTATGGGGACACTCCATAGGCGTAATGGTTTTTATACTGTATATTCTGTATATAAATGTCCCCACAAAGTCAAAATGCACTGGTATTACTATACTTGTGAGGACATTTGGTCCCCTACCAGGACACACATACACACCATTCCTTTGGAATATTCAGAAGTTTTTCAAAAATTATGCTAGATTTTTTTTGGTTGCTAGTTTTTTTTTTTTTTTTTTTTTTGTCCAACTACACATGGTTGATGTATTATATTTTATTCTGTACTGTGCAATACTGTATTCACAACCACAAATGCTTACAGTAAAATATATATATATATATATATATATATATATATATATATATATATATATAAATAGTTTGGTTTCAATCTTGCTTTCCTGTTTACCTTGAATTTTTCAACATCTCTCTGCCAATTACTTTCAATCTTGTACAGAAATGTACATAGCAGCTTATGAAAGAAGAGCTTTAGGTTTTGAATAACTGTGTGTATATGATATATCCAAAAATAGAATATTATGGCAAATGTGTTTACAAAGTAAGACAAATGTTTGCTTTTGAGATGTGTTTGTGATATTTTGAATGCAGCGCTTCATTTTGCAAGAGATGTGAGGCATTTTGCATTTTGTGTGTGCAATTCTTGGATTTGTGTGTAAAGTTTTGAAAAAAAGAGGCAAAGTTTTGGAAATGTGTGTAAGCAGTTGAAAACAACTGTAAACACTGGTTAGATAAATTCAAAACAATACTACAAAAAACAAAAACAAGTTGTGTTGCTTGTGGTTCTCCCCCTTACTGAACTTTTCACATGATGAACACATGTATACATTTGAATCCTCTTGCATGCCTGATCCACCCCTGGCACACATCAACTGAAATGTCTAGTCAGGCTTCTTCCATTCCATCGTCTCTGTGTCCTACAAAAATAGAAGTACTGATTACTGTAACTGTAACATCCTTTTTTACAAAATGGAAGCAGACAGAAACTCTATCTGTATGTAAGGCAGTTTGATGCATGTGTTGTAACAGAGTAAAGCACTCAAAAGTTACAGTAGATACACTGAGGTACACCTACCTGTTTTCCTCCCTGAAGATTCTTATGATCGAGGCGACAGCGAAGCAACGTTGCCCAGCCTCCCTCATAATCATACCATGGACAAGGACATGGTAAACTAGTGGCACGAATTTCATCGAAGACTCCTTGCCCCTCATCCTCATCCTCTTCCCTCACCTCTTCCTCCATTCCTTACCGCTCTTGTTCATCCTCTTCCTTCTCCTCCTTCTCTGGTGTCCACAACATTTTCAATCACGTCTCTCTGGATCCAAAACTGAATGAACTGACTCAAGCTCTTTTATCTCTCTATTGAAGGTTCTGATTGGTGTGTGATAAATTTTGACTCTTAGTGTTTCCACATGGATAACTGTGTGCTAATTGAGCTTAAGCTATGCTGACTTGAGTGAACAGTACTGAATGTTAGTGCTTTCTAAATGACAACATGGTGTAGGCAATGAGAAATAAAGGGATTTGTGTGTAGAGTTTTGCAGTGACAGTTCAACAAATCTGATTTATGTGTCAAAACAGGGGAATAGAGCTTATAGTTTAGGGAAATGGGTGTGCTTTTTGATAAAAAGTGTTATGGTTTTGAAATTTTAGTTCAAAAGCCTGGTTATAGTGTTTAAGTAATCAAGAAAAACTGTAAAGTACAACATGAATTGAGGGTGCAGAAATTCAACAATAAGCTTTAAGAAAAGATCATTTTATTTTATTTAAAGAGATGAAAAGCAAAGAAGAGTTGAAATACCAAAGAAGTGAACATGAACTTGGAATTACAATACAATACAGTATACTGTCAATTACAGTACAGTAAAAAAAATAAAATAAATAAATACATAAATTCAGCATCCTCGACCAAATTGTGTTACAGTATTGGTGACCATTTGCCCTGTAGATGAGCCTGTAGACCAACTTCCCTCACGTTCATTCCTACACAAGAACATGGTCAACTGTAGTGCTTTGTATTTCATCAGGAACAAATGTCCTTTGTACGGAGCCCCGCACATGACATGCAAGAAAAAAAATTAAATAGTGCGCACGTTTAAGTAAGTCGTGCGCACGATTTAGTAAATCGGGGGAACGAAATAGTAAATTGTGCGCATGTTTTAGTAAATCGAGGGAACGAAATATAAATCGTGTGCACGTTTTAGTAAATCGAGGGAACAAATTAATAAATCGTGCGCACGATTTAGCCTACTATTTTTTTCCTGCATGTCATGTCCAGGGCTCCATACCTTTGACCCTGTCCCCTTCATTTTTCTTTTCCTCTTTATCTCCCACCAATAGGATTGCAAAGCACATAAAACACATAAAAAGCCCTATTTTATATTATCCTGAGATTCTGATTGGTGTGTCATCAGTTTTGCTACTTAATGTTTACACATGGATAAATGTGTGCTATTTGAGTTCACAGTGCACTGTAACTGGTTCAGTTGGCCCAATTTCTATTGAGTTTCATTCAGTTCTAGAAACACAGACACATTTCTCAAAACGTTTAACACATTTTACCTTTTACACACGTTCCAATTTTCTCAGTGTTAGCAATCGAGAAAAACTGTAGTTAGAGAAAGTGTACCCTCTAGTGGTAAGGTAATGAAATAAGAAACGTTAATTTTGTCAAGGCTTTTTTATCAAACCTGCCCAACCCTATTTTCACCATCTCTTCCTGAAATGGCGTCCAATCCAGGTAAGAATTCAGATTCTGTCTAAAACAAGCTAAAACTAAATTATTTATTTGATCCATCAGTAGTAAAATTCCACTATAGTCTATAATACGTGTGGCTTGTTTTGTTTAAAATACTTGCCTGTGTAGTTTCACTTTTTATGCAAACCAGGAAACGATATATAAACTTGTTAAAATCAAATACTGTCCATTAAAAATAAATCAACCATCGAGATCTATTTCGTTGCAGGGGTTTTGTTTATAGAGTGCAGGGTTTGCTGTGCCATTTATTCACCTATTGATAATGGACGGGGAGGGTTTATAATAACATGTTTGTATTACAGTTTTTTTCAACTGCTTACACACATTTTCAAAACTTTGCTTTACACACAAATCCAAGAATTGCACACACAAAATGCAAAATGCCTCACATCTCTTGCAAAATGAAGCGCTGCATTCAAAATATCAGAAACACATCTCAAAAGCAAACATTTGTCTTACTTTGTAAACACATTTACCATAATATTCTATTTTTGGATATATCATATACACACAGTTATTCAAAACCTAAAGCTCTTCTTTCATAAGCTGCTATGTACATTTCTGTACAAGATTGAAAGTAATTGGCAGAGAGATGCTGAAAAATTCACAGTAAACAGGAAAGCAAGATTGAAACCAAACTTTTTTTTTTTTTTTTTACTGTAAGCATTTGTGGTTGTGAATACAGTATTGCACAGTACAGAATAAAATATAATACATCAACCATGTGTAGTTGGAAAAAAAAAAAAAAAAAAAAAAAAAAAAAACTAGCCACCAAAAAAAATCTAGCATAATTTTTGAAAAACTTCTGAATATTCCAAAGGAATGGTGTGTATGTGTGTCCTGGTAGGGGACCAAATGTCCTCACAAGTATAGTAATACCAGTGCATTTTGACTTTGTGGGGACATTTATATACAGAATATACAGTATAAAAACCATTACGCCTATGGAGTGTCCCCATAGAACATGGAAACCCAACATGTGTGTGTTGTGTGCGTGTGTGTTGGTGGGCGAGATGGTTGGGTGTATCTAGGCTTCATCTCTCCTCCTGGCTTGGTCCAGCCACAATACTTCATCCACGTCACATGCTATGTTCTCTCTTGCGTATCCAACCTTGGATGGAGGCAGCGTCAGTGTCTCCACATGCCTCTTCCATTGCCTGGAGAAGTGTTATGTTGACATAGGGATGACGATCATGCTCTTTCCAGCAACCATGTGGAGAAAAAATCCTCAATAGGGTTTAGAAATGATGAATATGGAAGCAAGTAAACAACAGAAAAGTTGTTCAAAATCTGTAACTTGACCTTTGGCCTATTTATAGGCCTATTCTAAAGCCATGATTGGTTGGTGTTAAGTAAAGCAGTGGGTGTTTGCACATGTGAGGAGTTAGTGTGAGGCACTGATGAATTAGTGTGGCATTTTGATTGGTTGTGTTTGAAAAAGGAAATCAAGATACTTCCTGTTAGATTTTTGTGTGTTACATAGAGAATTGTGTGTTGTGTTTTGCAAAAAGTGTTTTATGAAATTGAAAACTGAGTCGAAGGCTGAGAATTAGTGTGTGGTTTTGCAGATTTGGTGTGTGGTTCTGCTGTTTGAGTGTCAGATTTCAGAAATTGTATGACAAGTAAAGATTGTGTGTGTAAGCAGTTGAAAAAAACTGTAATGTCAAGTAGGATGTTTACTGCGGTCCATCGCGGCATTAAGGACAATACTTCAATAATTCTGCACTTTTTGTCATTCTCAATTCGAAATGAAGTATCAATAATATCCATTAATCCAAATGTTGCTAGTCACGTGGCCACAAGAAAAAAATATCATGTCCCCTCAACATGTGATCTCCAGGCCACGACCACGACATTATGTCGTTGCCACGACAACTAACTGAACCAGACATGTATTAAAAATACTATAGTATTTTACTATTGTAAATTGTATTTTACTGTATTTTAGTATTTGCAACACTTTGTTAATGAATGCCATAGCATACTGTGACTATCGTGAACTGTAATAAATACTGTATACTTAGTTTTTACTGTAGTGTATTATACTATAATATATCAGTTGTAGAAAACTTACAGTAACTACAGTATTGGGTAAAATAATTGGGTAAAATAATTTGTGTTGTTGTAGTCATTTTATTACCACAACAACTATAGAATTACCACAACAAATTAATTCAAGTACTTTAGTATGGTTCAAAAACACTATAGTATTTAAAATAAATTACTATAGTTTTTTTTTTTTTTTTTCAAATAATTCAAGTCTTGCATAAATTTAAAATATGGTTTTAATCAAGAGTGCTATTTTGAAAACAGCAACTTTAAGATTATTCCAAAAAAAAAAAAAAAATATCAGTAAGGCAAATATAGGTGCAAATTAGTGTATTTTCTCATTGTATGCAATGTTCGGAAATATTTGAAAGAAATAGTAGCCTAATAGTTTGCCTACAATTTTTTTTAAACAGGTAAAAAAAAAAAAAAAAAAAAATCAAGGAATCCTATACTCTTTAACAATATAAAAATGTATCTTTTTTCAGTGTCTATTGGAAAAGTTGTAGATTAGTCAATGTTCTGCACTAATTGTTTTGGGTGTCACCTTTTTTGTTGTAGGCAGGAGGCGACGGAGGAGTGGAAGTGGCGATCGTCCTTACAGTATGTCAAACACTTGATTAAGTGGTAACACTTTAGAAAACCGTTCCATCATTAATGAATAACTACACAGGAACAAATGAGTAACGCATTATTAACACTCCAGTAACTACTATTAACTAACAAGAAACTCTGATTAATGAATTAGTAAGTAATAGTGCTCATTTGAAGGCAGTAGTTCACTATTAGCTAATCAGTAACTACTGTTTTTTCATACCTCCCAGAGAACTACTAAGAACTACTATATACAGGTTCATAATTAACATGAATGATGAATAATTAATTCTAAATAATGTATAATTAATTCTATAATTAGTAATTCGTTCTGAAGGATTTGGTAATACTTCAGTCATTACAAGTGGGTTATGACCTTTACTTTAGAATTAATTATACATTATGCATCATTCATGTTAATTATAAACCTGTATGTAGTAGCTCTTAGTAGTTCTCTGGGAGGAATGAAAAAACATTAGCTAATAGTGAACTACCACCTTCAACTGAGCACTGTTACTTACTAATTCATTAATCAGAGTTTCTTGTTAGTTAATAGTAGTTACTAGAGTGTTAATAATGCATTACTCATTTGTTCCTGTGTAGTTATTTATTAATGATGGAACGGTTTTCTGAAGTGTTACCACTGAAGTGTAACTACACTTAACATAAATGTGCCTTTATTGATTTGCTTAAAGGAATAGTTCAAAAGTAAACATGGTAATACAAATCTGTTTGGAAGGACGAACATTAAAATAATCTTCAAGAAGCTGCATCATCTAAAAATAATTTCATCATTCTCAGATTTAAAACACATGAGACTTGTGTCTTTGGTTTCAATGAATTTCTAGTCTCTATGGGCCCTATCGCACACCCAGGGCAATGCGGCGCCAGGCACAATGCAAGTGTTTTTTGCTATAGTTTCAGCCCAATGCAGTTATCATTTTCACATCCTGCACCACGTTGTTTAAATAGCAAATGTATGTTCGCCTATTTGTGTGCCCATAGGCGTGATGGTCTGAAAACGAGGTGTGTTCAGGCGCATTGTTGGCGTGTTGATATTTTGAGTCAACTGAAATAGACTGCATACACCCTGCTTATTACACACACAGGGATGTGCAGCAGCACACCAACATGGCAAATATTAAAAATAAAAGGATTACAATGTAAAATATTATTCCCTGGTTAGTTATGTTTTGAAGCATGGCAGCTGGTTTGGGCTGATTTAAGCTGGTCAAGTGCTGGTTCTAAGCTGATCCTAAGCAACTAGCTCCAGCTCAGGACCAGCATAAACCAGCTCAAATAGCGAATCCGCCATGGCGCAAGCGCAACTGGCTTTTAAAGGGAATTGGACATGAGACTCTTATTGGTTTATTTCATGTCATGCCCAAAACACACCCATGACTCATTAAGAGAATAGGGACAACACCATGTGCCGGGCGTGCCGACCATTTTTCCTGTCGTTAAGCTAGCAAAAGTGGATTTGGACACGCCCTGAGTGCACCTGCGCCATGTGTTTTAGACTGTGTGCTTAGATCATTAAAATAGGACACTAAGGGCCCTTACGATCTAAGCACATAATCTGAAGTTATTTGTTTACTCAACAAAAATATTTTACATTTTAATCCTTTAATTTTTTATATTTAAAAATGTTTGTGTGCTGCTCTATGTCCCTGTGGGTTTAATAAACAGAGTGTGCCTTGTTGACCCACTTAATGTGCAACATCAGCGCAACATCTGCAACTCGTAATTAAGAGTTTTGGTAACTTTTGGATTTTCTTAAGAGAAAACATGTCAGAGGCAATGGATGCAAAGTCTGTCCTAGTGAAAAAAGTATGCCAAAATGTATTTAAAATAGGCCTACATTCATTTCATGCTAACTATACTACAAACCCTTTAATATGACATACTGACATATCACTTGAGACTTGCTGATATAAATATTATAATTAAACTTTATTGAACAATAAAGTGTAACAATGCATATTTCTTAATATTAAGCCTACAATGTATTTAAGGGAACACTCCACTTTTTTTGGAACTTTTTTTCATTTTCCAACTCCCCTAGAGTTAAACAGTTGAGTTTTACCGTTTTCGAATCCTTTCAGCCGATCTCCGGGTCTGGCGGTACCACTTTTAGCATAGCTTAGCATAGTTCATTGAATCTGATTAGACCGTTAGCATCTCGCTCAAAAATGACCAAAGAGTTTCGATATTTTTCCTATTTAAAACTTGACTCTTCTGTAGTTACATCGTGTACTAAGACTGACGGAAAATTAAAAGTTGCGATTTTCTAGGCCGATATGACTAGGAACTATACTCTCATTCCGGCGTAATCAAGGAACTTTGCTGTCGTACCATGGGTGCAGCAGGTGCAATGATATTACACAGCGCCTCTCACAAATGTCTCCATGGTTGCAAGGCATGCTCCCTGTGCAAGCAAGGGGTCACAGGCGCTGCGTAATATCATTGCGCCTGCTGCAGCCATGGTACGGCAGCAAAGTTCCTTGATTATTACGCCGGAATGAGAGTATAGTTCCTAGCCATATCGGCCTAGAAAATCGCAACTTTTCATTTTCCGTCGGTCTTAATACACATTGTAACTACAGAAGAGTCAAGCACCATCAAACAGACATTTTTAAAAAGTAGTTCTAGAAAGAAATATTTTATAAGAAATATAAGAAGCTGTATCTTATTTGGTAGATCGACATTTTTCAAAAGATATTTTTTATGTTCCATAAAAAAAGAAACAAAGTCACAAAGACAACATGAGGGTAAATAAATGTAAATTTACATTTTTTTCCCCCCTGGTGAATTATTCCTAAAATATGAAGTTATTTTTTAATGAAATACTACTCTAAATAAGAAACTAAAACTGGCAGTAGGTGGCAGTGATTGTCTTAATGAGCAATTAACTGAGTCATTAATTCATTAGATTCATTGAAAAGGCTGATTCATTCATGAATAAAGGCTCTCTTTATGAATTGGCAATTGAATCATTGATTCATCCAGTTGATTTGCTCAAAACATGAATTCATTCAGAAGCAAAACACTGTGTTGTTTGGAGATGCACAACACTTCTGCTCTGGCTTTATAGATATATTTTCAATGGCAAAATTGTGCAAAAACAGACAATATTGTGAGTATAATATATCACAATGAACATATTTGAGCTGTTGTATGAAATCAATCTCATTAGCACTTGTGCTATTCAGGACAAAAACAGCATTTGTGTGAAATTTCGCTCAATACTTGTGTGACATTTTCTTACACCATAAAAACACTTGGAAAATGATGACTCTTATTCAGAATTTTGCCCATTGTGGGAAAGCAATTGCCAAAATTGCTCTGTAAAAGAAAAAGTAGGCTACCTTTAAAAATGTAACATGTTAAATGTACTTGTTATTTTCAAATACAAGCAAAAGAATGCAACATAAATGCTCTGTATACCAACAAGAGTTTCTTGTTTTTCTCACCAGTGTGAGAGCAGGGACAGAGCAACACCAAGAACACTGAACTAAGGATCGTCCTTCTGGGGAAAACTGGAGTTGGGAAAAGTTCAACAGGAAACACTATACTGGGAGAGAACAAATTTGAATGTAAAAAAAAGTTTGAGCTCTGTAACAAAGCAATGTAGTGTTGAGAAGTCAGTTGTTGGAGGCCGATGTGTATCTGTCATTGACACTCCTGGGTTTTTTGACACAACACTTCCAGAAGAAGAGATGGCAAAGAGTGTGTTTCTGTCTGCACCAGGACCTCATGCATTCTTATTTGCACTTCCTGTAGATAGATTCACAAAGCAGGAGAAAGAAGTACTGACAGAAATTCAAAACATTTATGGTGTCGATGTACTGAAATATCTTATAATCCTCTTCACAAATGGGGATGATATTGACCCAGAGACATTTAAGTCAGAGGTAAATGAGCATAACATATTAGGACCAATTGTTGAGAGCTGTCAGGGGTATCACGTCTTCAACAATAAAGATCAGAATAACAGAGAGCAGGTGAATGATCTACTGCAGAAGATTGACACAATGATAGAGCAGAATGGAGGAGGACACTACAGTACTGAGATGTTTGAAGATGCTCAGAGATTCAAACAAGAGGAAGAAGCGCAGAGACAGAGAGGGGAAGAGAGAAGAAATAGAGAGGAAACAGAAGACTTTGATATGGAGATTTCAGACACAGATCCTCTACTACAGAACAGAAAGGGTAGTAAGTCAGCATTTGAAAAATTCTGGCAACTTGTCAAAGATTTTTTTAGGAATATTGCAAAAAAATCTCGTAGAGAAAAAAAAGACAAGTAATTCTATGCAGTAATCAACAATGGTGATAACAACAAAAAGCTTAATGCTGCACTGCAGCATGCATTTTAGTAGTTTGTTTTGTTGAGATTTGTGTGATGAGTGTTGGTGTCAAAGTGTGTTAATTAAAATAGTGTGTTGAATGAAAAATAATCAACATTAATTAGAGCTAAACCTCTGTTAATTCTCAGAAACATCTTATGAATGAAATAAAGTCGAACTGGTCTGTAATTTAATCTGGTAAAGCTGTTTTTGGAGTTGTTTAATCCTCCTCTGCTCAGATCTTGAGAAATGTAATTGATTTGATTGTCAGTTCATGTTTCAGTGGCTGAATATCTCAGAATTCTGACTTTATAACTCGCAATTGCGACTTTATATCTCAGAATTCTGACTTTATAACTCGCAATTGCGACTTTATATCTCAGAATTCTGACTTTATAACTCGCAATTGCGACTTTATATCTCAGAATTCTGATTTTGTATCACGCAATTGCGACTTTATATCTCAGAATTCTGACTTTATATCACGCAATTGCGACTTTATATCTCAGAATTCTGACTTTATATCACGCAATTGCGACTTTATATCTCAGAATTCTGACTTTATATCACGCAATTGCGACTTTATATCTCAGAATTCTGACTTTATAACTCGCAATTGCGACTTTATATCTCAGAATTCTGACTTTATATCACGCAATTGCGACTTTATATCTCAGAATTCTGACTTTATATCACGCAATTGTGACTTTATATCTCAGAATTCTGACTTTATAACTCGCAATTGCGACTTTATATCTCAAAATTCTGACTTTATATCACGCAATTGCGACTTTATGTCTCAGAATTCTGACTTTATAACTCGCAATTGCGACTTTATGTCTCAGAATTCTGACTTTATATCACGCAATTGCGACTTTATATCTCAGAATTCTGACTTTATATCACGCAATTGCGACTTTATATCTCAGAATTCTGACTTTATAACTCGCAATTGCGACTTTATATCTCAGAATTCTGACTTTATAACTCGCAATTGCGACTTTATATCTCAGAATTCTGACTTTATAACTCGCAATTGCGACTTTATATCTCAGAATTCTGACTTTATAACTCGCAATTGCGACTTTATATCTCAGAATTCTGACTTTATATCACGCAATTCTGACTTTATATCTCAGAATTCTGACTTTATATCACGCAATTGCGACTTTATATCTCAGAATTCTGACTTTATAACTCGCAATTGCGACTTTATATCTCAGAATTCTGACTTTATATCACGCAATTGCAACTTTATATCTCAGAATTCTGACTTTATAGCTCGCAATTGTGAGATATAAACTCGCAATTGCGAGATAAAAAGTCAGAATTCTGAGATAAAAAGTCGCAATTAAATTTTTTTTCTTTTCTTTTTTTATTTAGTGGCGGAAACGGGCTTCCATATTATTGCTTGCTCTATCAGTATGTTGTCTGTTTTTCTCTTTTTATCGTTCTGATTATTGTTTATGCAAAATTATAATAAAACTATAGTCCATCTGGATGCTAATGTGTTGCTTATATTAATAATAATAATTCATATTCAAAAAATAACTCTGATGTTTAAAGCCCTCTTTCACACACTAGAAAGCACCCCATTCAGCTCGTCTCTAATGCTCCTAAAATTCACTCTGGTGATGTCTTGTCTCTCTTGGACAGCTACACAGAGTCATTCTTCTGGGTATGAGCAATGAATTACACAGGCCTATTTCTTTTTTGTCTTTTTTAAATCTTTTTTTTTTTTTCTTCTATGAAAACATTTCATTTTAGCCTACATAATTTTATTTATATGAACATCTTATTTAAAACTTCTCAACTGCTAATTTTTTTCAACACTGTAAAAAAGCCATCATGCTACAAAACTCCAGTTCCAGCACATCCCAAAGGCACTACTGGACTACTGGATTTGTAAAACTGAATGTTTCAAGCAGGGGCGGAGCTACGGGTGGGCCTGGGTGGGCCTGGGCCCACCCAGATTGACAGCTTGCCCACCCAGTCAGATCCAGAGAAAAAAAAAAAAAAAAAAAAAAAAAAAAAATATATATATATATATATATATATATAATAAAACAATTTTCTAACGTTTAACAATTCTTCAATATTTTTTTGAAATTTGATTTGTTTTTGTTTTTGTTTTTTTTTTTGTTTTTTTTCATGCATTAAAACTCTTAATAAGAATATGCTAATTCGTCTCTTCTTCAGTTACGTCACACGCCAGTAGTAGCTATTATGGTCTTCGCGCAAATATCCGGATTTCAACCAGCAGCGCCCTTTTTATGTTAAAAAATGGCTAACCCGCTATTTATGATGCATTTAATAAAGAAACACGTCTTGACAAAGATGACAGGATGCCGTTACAACTTTTATCGTTTGAACGAGAACTAATAGATAGGCTAAATGAGTTTATGACGATATCAACATCTTCAATTCAAAACCCAGCCGATTCTGACTTGTTTAGAACAGACATGAGCCATACAAGGTAAGCTATAGGTGTTTAGTCTGGCCCGCCGTGGCATGATAATGCAATATTTTGTGCATGTAATTTGTGAGCAAGGGGTTTTCTGTACACATATAAGTCAGTGGCGTAACTACAGACAGTGCAGCCGCACTGGGGCCCGTGAGGCGGGAAGGTCCGCAACACACGTGGGCCCTGCCACATCGCAGGCGGCCCCTGGCGGAGAAGTGACTATATTAATATAAATATTAAGATAAATATAAATATTAATACTACAATATAATTAGTGCCGAGATTCTTTACAGGAGTGAATAAATACATAAATTCGCCGATTCTATTCGTCTACTGTAGTGGTCTCGTGGTAGAATTTTTGGGAAGCGGTTCTGGGTTCTAATCCGCCCTCATATCTTTTTTTTTTTTTTTTTTTTTTTTTTTTTTCTTTCTCATTTAAACCAAATGTGTTCATCAGTGATTGTACATCAAGAGCAAGGACACGTTGTGTGCATTTTGTTTTGCTTTTACCAGAACGAAACGCTCGATTGTCTGTGTGAAGACTGCGCATGTGCACGAGCGCCAAGAGAACTGATAACAGCAGCAACGAGCACTGGCCATGATTTCAAAAACAACACATTCCAGCGGATAGATCGCCTCTTATTTAACACAGACCTACGAATTTCTTATCGAATGGAGATGTTTCTTTCTTTTAGGTACAATTTTTCGCTGTGTTTGAGTTCATTTTTGAGACGTTTCAGAAAGATTTTTTTTTTTTTTTTTTTTTTTTTTTTACAAAAGTACAAGGTTTTGTTGTTATTGTGAGCGTACACGAATGAAAGTAGACCATTTGTAGTCTTGCACCAATCTGTAGGCTATCGCCAAAAATGACGAAAGGCCTATTTTAAGTTGTTTCTGTCATGAGGTAAAAATCCATCAGAATGCGCCGGCGCGCTCGTCGGCCAGAGGGATAAAAATAGCCAATTTAGTTTGATATTTATATTTAAATATTAGGCTATAGAGCCTAATATTATTTTATAACTGTTGATTATGAAAAGTGAATAGCATGACGGACGCGCATGCAATGTCGGGAGACGCAGCGGGTCAGACATGAGTTTGACCACTTCATTAAGTTTTGTTTTATAGTAAGCCTTTCTTTAAAGTGAATTTCGTTTTGTAGAAATTGTATCGTAATTTCAATCAATGTTTCATCAACCAATTGCCTATATTTAATAAATAGGAAGAACACCAAGAACGTCGGGTGTGGAATGGATTGAAGTGCGTAACAAACGAACACATGTTTCCGCGGCCTTTGAATAAGGCTGAAGCAATATTCTGTTTTCATTGAATTTCTTAAATACATGTCTTTATTAGGTTACTTAATTAATTGATAAGATGTTGTTGGTCTAACAATATATTTTAGTTGGTCTAAATTAAGTACGTTATGCACAAATTTGCGTAAGGTTCCCTTCTAGACAAGCGCGTATGTGCTTCATAACTGCAGCCCAGGGGGCCAGTCATTACTATGTTACGCCACTGATATAAGCTACTTGTATGGCAGGTTGTCGGTACAGGACTCAGGGGCGCTCAAATTCGTTATTTCAAATGTAGCCTATAGGCACGCGGCAGCTGCGCTCATAATGGAAGCGACGCGCATGCAGTGCGTTTTCCAGGCGCATCGAGATGAAAAATTCGCAACTTTTCAGAATGCCGCAAACGCACCGCAGGTCATGTGACAAGAACGCCACTGAGGGACGGTCCATCATTCCCCCCCTCCCAAATTAAGCCAGTTGAAAAACATGGGATGATGCGAATTATTCTGGCCCACCCACACTTTTAGAGGTCCACCCACCATCCACTTTCTGCCTCCGCCACTGGTTTCAAGATGTTGGAAATACAACATTTGATAGAAAACACTATCACTTAAAAATAAAAAGCACGTTAATTACCAATTTTTCCAGCAGATGGCGGCAGAAGACCATTTATTGACTCATTTAAGACATTTCCTGTAATATTTTTTCACGTTTCGCTTTTGAATAAATATTAAACATTATGAAATAATCGGTTTAAAGAAAAATGTTGTCAAGGTGAAGTACGAAGTACTCACAAAGTCTGATGAAAAACAATAACTTTTCTTGAGCACGAATTACACAGAAAGTGCTCTCCCTTTATAACCACAGCAGCTGTCAGTCAGTGCAGCTCAAGATCAATGATTTCAGCACACTTGTGAAAGCTCTCATTTTGTTCAATGAATCTGTGCACAATAAATCCTTAATTTACAGTGTGTTGATGCTTTTTTTTTTTTTTTTTTTTTTTACAAGTGTGAAAACAGATGGTCGAATTTAATTTTGCTTAGTAGGAACACTGAGGGATGCGTCTGTTTAATGTTATATTTGAATTAAATTAACACTAAGCCTGAGTATTTAAGTGACTATATTCTGATTATAAACTAAGTATTACACTATTAAAGCTGTTAAAGCTACCACAGGACATTAAAGATATCGACACACCAACAAGTGACATTTCACAGGAAGTTTTCCAGCTAGTTTAAATTATTGCAGAGATTCTAAAGAACGCTCCGTGAATATGGTCCATTGGTACTAAAGGGCCCAAACCGTGCCAAGTAAATCACACCACCAGCACCTGTTCACATCAGATCAAAGTGCTTTGTGTGAAAGATGGGTTTAGGCATGACCAGAGTTATTTTTGGGAATATAAATTATTATTATTATTATTATTATTATTATTACAAATAACACTCATTAGCATCCAGATGGACTACACATCGTTTTATTAATTAAATGATAAATAAACAATAATCAGAACGATAAAAAGAGAAAAACAGACACAATACTGATAGAACAAGCAATAATCTCGGACATCTTGTCTAAGATTATTTCTATGAGTAAAGGAACCTGTTGTAAAGCACCGCTCATTCGACGCGTCTGTTTCAGCACTTCGAACTGCATGAGCGAGCTCACCTCACGAGCATCAGGCGCGTTCTCTGCGAGACGCCTAACCATAAATATCTATGCTTCTAATAATGGTTCTATGACTGACAGAAGCTCATAATCTTCAGGAATATTGACATTTCTCTGTTCTTGCTCAGCTTCATCTGTCAGTTTATGCCTCGCTCTTCTTAGCTCTGCTGCCGCCGTGTTTCCAACACCTGGCCCCGCCTTATTGCAATGATTGACAGGGCGGGGCGGAGACGTGATCAGCTCGAAATGCATTTTCAAATCCACACTGAATTTTGCTACATTCATTGCGGAACATTTAATGAAAACGCAATCGCACTCTGAGTGTAAATGCAATTAAGAAAAATAACATTTAAATGATCATTTTGCTACAATTTTTGCTTGAACGTGTTAAACATATATAATCATTTCTGTAATACATTTTCATTTTCATTTTGCAACTTATAAAGCATTAAAATATATGTTTAAATTATATGTTAAACGTAGTGTAGGAAATGGCAAATGTAAATTATATTATTGAATTTGAATTATCATTTTGCTCCAAACATTGCATATATGGAATGGAAAATGTAAATTTAAATACAGAAATGCATTGCCATTTTACATGTTGCATTGCCATTTTGCATATTACATTGAAAATTGAATTCTGCTACACATGTGCTTCCATAAGCATGGACCTGCCAAACGAACATAGTTTCAACAGAAAAATATAAAAAAAATAAAAATGAGTTTTACATGAATTCAGTGCATATCAAGAGATAACTTAAAAACATCAAATAAATGCACAAAAAACATCAAATAAAGTCACAGACAGGCATTGTGATTTGGTCGTGTAGATTATGAGAATCTGTCTGTTTAATAATAGGGATCTCGCCTAGGGTGCCAAAAAGGCTAGAAACAGCCCTGCCTACAGCTCAGACGTAACCATGAGAAATTTGCAAAAAAAAAAAAAAAAAAAAAAATTTAATTTGTTCATTTTTTTTTTAAGTACTTCAGTAATTTATTTTTGTTGAATACTATGTTGCCCTGTTATGATTAAATGTCCAATTTAATGAACAGTATTTGAGTTCTGCTTGTTTAGTATAAAACTAGTATTGGCCTAGATAAAAGTTTACAGGAAATGTGTTTTGAGTTGCAAAAAATAATCATAAGTAAGTTTTTTTTATAATTATGATCTTTACCTTTTTTAATAATTTGCTCACACTTTGAATATCAGGTAGGCTATTGTTTAATTTAATTCAATAGCACTTTTCACAATTTTGCATGGTTGCAAACAGATATACATACATATAGAAAGTAGTTACATAAGTAAATATTTGTAATTATGACAAATAAAGAAAACAACATATAGTCAGTTTGGAATGGTGAAAGAAATTCACGTATCTGATCAGAAGTTTTATTAAATTTGTGTATTCCTAATGCACTTCAATGCACCTGTAATACACTTTTCCCATTAATGCTACTTTAATGGCCCTCATTTGCACTTTAAAATATGAACTGCAGCCCTTTGGGCTGTCAAAATATTATGAATTATTAAATTAATTATTAAACTGATCCTGAGCAAAAACAAACAAACAAAAAAAGTTTACTGCATGAAAAGTAAATAATTGTAATTTATGCGTCACATATAAATCCGCAGATTAATGCAAGACCGGCAAATCGTTTAATTGTGTTTTTGTCAGGAGCAGTTGTGGTGCATTGAGAGTTGAAGCGCACGGAGACAATCGGCAGAGGAATGTTACGAATGATTATATTTAATCTGCACATACGGAAATACAAGCAGTTCTGCACGTTCACATTTTTCCACCAATGAACGGAACTGTCTGTGTTTTAGTGCGTGCACAAGAATTAACTAATGTGCCGGTTTATGCAATTGCTTCATGTTGCGTTAATGACAGATTGTCGGAGAGCTGCTACGACCATTGACATCTTTAGTCGACATACTACTGCCACCAGAGGTCGGATGTCTGTAGGTTTTACAGCTAACCTGAGTTGTCTCGTGTATTCTTGCCGTACGGCCGTAAAGATGGAAAAAGTAGAGTACAACAAAGCAATTCTTCACGTCCCAGTGGTTTTATTTAGGACAGCTGCCTCGTCACAAGTGCTCTTCCAAACCAAAGTTCAAAATAATGAAAAAAAAAAATATATATATAAATAAATAAACCAACGAAAATACTCAAATTAACCTGTACAAAACAAACATGCTGACAGCAGCAAAACACGACATTAAGTTTCAGACAAGCAACAGCCCTCGGCCGTCCATCGCCTGACCAGCCCCCTTCCCCAAACATACCCAGTTTGTACACAATCTTCCCGCTATACACTAGCGGATTCTACCACCCATAGGGGTCGATTAACACCCATGACAAGAAATACACCATCATACAGCAACAATGTTATTCAGATGCACCTGTCAACATGTAAACATAAGCATAAATATTATTTTTGATCAAATATAAACCATACCTATTACAAATAAGACAATGGACATTTCAACGCATTCACATTAATCTGTCCCAATAAATGGTATAATCGCTAATTAAGAGTAATTGGTGATATTCACGTGACGTCATGATGCTCCCAAATACAGGACCAGACAGATAAGTTAGACTATGAAATGTATTAAACAATAAACATATGAAAACCATGTCAAATCATAACATAACCCATAAATACGCAATCACACTGTGAACTGATGTTCACGTGATGATTGCCTACATGTTCATCATCACACAGATAATGTCAGGTAAAAGGGAAGCAAAACATTTTTGATATTTAATGATGCGTCTAATGGTTTTATTTCTTCAACAGCTTAAAGTTTAATGCATGTTCGTGTTGTAGAGCAACAGGCCGTTTCACGTTTATTTTCACGCACCACTTACTGTGCCTATATTGAGACTTTTCTCGGCGATTCACAGTCTTTTAATCCATATAATTTGTGCCGTCATTAATAGTTGTCATTAATAATGTCTGCGCGCTTATAGCTGTACTTGTAACAGTATAGAGAGAACACAAAGTAGCGTAATCTATATCTGTGTGATGGCGCAACAGGTAAGCCGAGTGCTCTTGTGCAACAGCGGCCCGCGTGACCCGGGTTCGATTCCAGCCCGTACTGGTTCCTGCATTCAATATACATATAAATCTGTTCCCATTGTCTTGCTTATGTTCACTGGATAAGTAAGTTACTGGTATACTGGGGCTGTCTGTAAAAGGCATATTCTAAAGCTATGACTTTATTTATAAAGATTACTTTATTGTAGTCTGTTTAAAGCACACTATAATGATGCCATTAGCACACTACAAGTTAACTTGGAATGCCATTGCAATGTGTTTTAAAATCACTAAAAGTTTGTTATCAGTATAATATTAATGTATGTTCAACACTCTTACAATGTAGTTGAATTGCAATTCTAATGTCACCAAAATACATTTAAAGTTTATGCTGAGTGAATTCTGCATTTCAAAACTTAAATACAAGAGTATATTTAAAGTGTACTTAAGTATACTTGGAATAGTTACACTTTAGCACAAACAAATATATTTAATAGAACTTTAGTTGAACATCAGCACTGCTTTTGGACAACTAAAATGCATTTAGTACAAAATTAGTTGTTCCAATTTAGCAGACTTTAAGTATACCAATTTATAGCGTGCCACAAATACATTTAATTATACTAAAGTACATACAAATAAATTGTGCTTAAGTATACTATTTTTTCACTAGTCTCCGGTGCATTTGATCAGTTGGTGGAATTAGCAATCAGACTGGAGATGTGAGCCGAACTTTGACGCCGTGCCCGTGTGCTGCCGCCTGTTCCATCCACGCCTCCGCCCACTTCCACTGCGCTGTCGTTTTGAGGCTGCCCAATTCCCAGAACCCATGCAGGTGTCAGGAATACGGATTTCTCCCGCTGAACGCCAGCGCCGAGTTCTTTACCACCTATGTATGTACTGCGGCCGATCTGGCCACCTGGTTGCTGTCTGCCCGTTAAAAAGAAGCGCTCGCCAGTAGACCGGGGAGTACTGACGGGCGCAGCTTCACAATCCCCTCCTGAGAGGACCCGTACCACCTTTCCTGTCACTCTTCACTGGTCTGGTTCTATCGCTTCATGCCAAGCCTTCATAGATTCTGGTTGTGAAGGAAATTTCATGGACGAAGCTTGGGCCCTGGATCATAACATCTTGTTACATGAGCTAGAGAGATCTACCCCCTTGTTCGTTCTGGATGGGAGCGAACTGCCTAGCATTCATCTTGCCACCGTTCCGGTGAGGTTCACCATCTCTGGCAATCATCAAGAGACTATTTCTTTTTTAATTTTTCGTTCTTCTATTTCTCCTATTGTTTTGGGTCATCCTTGGCTCGTTCAGCATAATCCTCAGATCAATTGGGCCGAGGGGACCATCATGTCCTGGAAACTGTCGTGTCATGTCTATTGTCTTGTGTCTGCTGTTCCTGCTGTCTCTTCTGTTTCTGTTTTTCAGGAGGAACCTGGTGATTTGTCTGGAGTGCCGGAGGAGTACCACGACTTGCGAGCTATGTTCAGCCGTTCCCGGGCCGCTTCTCTTCCTCCCCATCGCCCTTACGACTGCAGTATTGAGCTCATTCCCGGTACCACACCCCCTCGAGGTCGTTTGTACTCTTTATCCGGTCCCGAACGCGAGGCTCTTGAGAAATACCTGACTGAGAGCCTTGTGGCCGGCACTATTGTTTCGTCTACCTCGCCCGCTGGCGCAGGGGTTTTTTTTTGTTAAGAAGAAGGACGGGTCTTTGCGTCCTTGCATAGATTATAGGGGGCTTAACGACATAACAGTCAAGAACCGTTATCCCTTGCCTCTTATGTCGTCGGCCTTCGAGGTCTTGCATGGAGCTAAGATTTTCACAAAGCTAAATCTCCGTAACGCTTACCACTTAGTTCGGATTAAGGAGGGCGACGAATGGAAGACGGCGTTAAACACCCCCTTAGGGCACTTTGAATATCGGGTTTTACCGTTCGGTCTTGTCAAGGCCTTAGTAAATGACATCTTGAGAGACATGCTCAACATTTTCGTTTTTGTCTATTTAGATGACATTCTGATTTTCTCGCCTTCTCTCGAGGTGCATGTCCAGCATGTTCGCCACGTCCTGCAGCGCCTGTTAGAGAACCGCCTCTTTGTAAAGGCCGAGAAGTGCGCTTTTCATGTTCCATCCGTGACGTTCCTTGGCTCAGTTGTGTCTGCTGATGGTATCAGTATGGACCCAGCAAAGGTGCGTGCTATTATTGAATGGCCTGTTCCCAACTCCCGTGTTGCACTCCAACGATTTTTGGGCTTTGCAAATTTTTATCGTCGGTTTATCTCAAATTTCAGTTGTGTGGCTGCTTCGCTGACAACTCTCACTTCGGCCAAGACTCGTTTCGTTTGGTCCGAATCCGTGCAACTCGCATTTGACAAGCTCAAGGAGCTGTTTACCACAGCCCCCATACTAATTACTCCTGACCCTGAGAGACAATTTATCGTCGAGGTTGATGCCTCCGATGTGGCTGTCGGTGCCGTGCTTTCTCAGCGCTCACCACTTGATGAGAAGGTTCATCCATGTGCATATTTCTCCAGTCGACTCTTGCCAGCCGAGCGAAACTATGATATTGGTAATCGTGAACTCCTTGCCGTTCGTTTAGCCCTGGAAGAATGGCGTCATTGGCTAGAGGGTACCTCTATTCCATTCATAGTATGGACTGACCACAAGAATTTGGAATACATTCGGACAGCAAAGAGACTTAATGCGCACCAAGCTCGTTGGGCACTATTTTTTGGACGTTTCAATTTCTCTATTTCTTTTCGTCCTGGTGATAAGAACACTAAGCCTGACGGTCTCTCTCGCCAGTTCGGTACCTCGGAGAGCGCCTCTACCCCTGGGACTATTCTACCTGAGGGTTGTGTGGTTGGGGGTGTGGTCTGGGGAATAGAGAGGCAGGTAAAGACTGCCTTGATCAATGTCTCCGTTCCTCCTCAATGCCCCCATCATACATTGTTCGTTCCCAAGTCTGTCTGTTCTGCAGTTCTTCGCTGGGGGCATTCATCTAAATTAGTAGTCCATCCTGGAATAAGAGGTACTCTCGCGGCCATTAGCCAGCGTTTTTGGTGGCCCACTCTTTCTCAGGATGTGCGTCGGTTCGTGGCTTCTTGTGCCATTTGCGCTCAGACAAAGTCGAGTAGCTCTCCTCCCGCAGGGCTGCTTCGACCTCTTCCTATTCCGTCTCGCCCTTGGTCGCACATCGCGATGGACTTCGTGACGGGGCTTCCTTTGTCTGCCGACAATACTGTCATACTAACTGTCGTTGATCGCTTTTCGCCGCCCACTTTATCCCACTCCCTAAGCTGCCCTCCGCAAAGGAGATGGCCCAATTGGTTATCGAACACGTTTTCCGTTTGCATGGTCTCCCTACGGATATTGTATCTGATAGAGGGCCACAATTTGCATTGTTGTTTTGGAAAGAGTTTTGTCATCAGATCGGTGCCTCGACAAGTCTGGGTTCCATCCTCAGACTAAAGGCCAGGCAGAACGCACTAACCAGATTTTGGGTCGCATGCTCCGCACCCTGGCTTTTCGTAACCCCGCGTCGTGGAGCGAGCAATTGCCGTGGGTGGAATATGCACATAATTCTCTTCCCTCGTCAGCCACAGGGTTTTCACTCTTTCAGTCTTGCCTCGGGTACCAGCCGCCTCTGTTCTCCTCCCAAGAGACAGAGGCCTCTGTCCCCTCGGTCCAAGCGTTCATTCGACGTTGCCAGCATACTCGGAGAACTGTTAGAGCTGCTTTGTGCCGTAACAGAGAGTGAACACGTCGCAGTGCTAATCGCCGTCGTGTCAAAGCCCCCGGATACATCTGTGGTCAAAAGGTGTATCTTTCCACACGAGATTTACCCTTACAGTACGCTTCTCGTAAGTTGGCACCGCGCTTCATTGGTCCCTTTCCTATTGTTAAGGTCCTAAGTCCTGCTGCCGTCAAGCTTAAATTGCCCCCCAACTTGCGACGCGTTCATCCAGTATTCCATGTCTCTTGCATTAAACCGGTTATTCGCGCTCCCACCCGACCCACCCATTGTCCTGTTCTTGTCGAAGGTTCCCCTGTCTATAGGGTCAGGAGATTGCTGGACGTGCGCCGCCAAGGGCGCGGTCATCAGTACTTGGTCGATTGGGAGGGTTACGGTCCCGAGGAGAGAAGTTGGATTCTAGCCCGGGACGTCCTGGACCGCTCGCTTATCGAGGACTTCCTTTGCTCTCACCTGTCTTCTTCCTCGGGAGCGCCAGGGGGCGCTCCTCAGGGGAGGGGTACTGTCATGAGCCAGGTTTGATTGCTCTTCATTTTCTTCTTTCTCCTTCTTCTTTCTTTAAGTTGGTTTCAGCTGTGTCTCATTTCTCTCAGCGTTCGCGCTGATTGTTTGCGCACCTGTCACGCTTCATTGCTGATTGTCTTGGCTTTTTCTCACTGCTGTTCGCCACGCTTCGGTGTCGGATTATTGTAAGCTGTTGCTGGCGTTCTCGCTCTGTTATCTGCATGAGATCTTTGATCTCTGTTATTGTATCTACTACAGTCATAGTCCCAGTACCAGTCACAGTAGCCATCTCAGGACCTGTCCTCCTGTGCCCTCGGCTTCCTCTGCCAGGTTATATCCAGCTGCCTGCCGTGGTGAACTCCATCTTCTGCCAGAGGTGCTCCAGTTCTGAGACCGTGCTGCAGCTCGCTTCTGCCTGTGGACTGTGACTATATTTGTGTTCTGTTTTTCCAGCTGCGAGTGTTTACATGCTACGGCACTCGGCAATCTGCCTTTGTTGTTTAGAAAGACTCTGATTAAACTGTTTGATTGCACTCTCTCGCCTCTGGGTCATCTGCCTCACAACATTATTTTCATAACATTAATTTTTGCTGCTATATTTCTCTTCATTGTAGCTACTTATTCCGTATTCCTCTATCAAATAGTTAGTCTGCAGATGCAAAACATATTATCAATATAGTTTCTACTGTTTTGCAGAATCGCAATTTTACCCATATTTCAGCTACTAGGTTGCACCGACAGCCTTATAGCTGCTTTTTCCTTTCAACCATTATTATATAAATTGTAGTTCTCTAGACATCTAATGTCATGCATCCATTTAATGGATGAAATACAAAACTTTTTGTAAGTTACATTCACTCCTCCTTCCCTACATGCCAATTCTTCTGCATTAACCTTCTTTCCCTTCTGTCTGCTTCCTCTAGCCTACAATCTATTGTCTGCTTACATTTTACACACACACCGCTTTCACACAACATCCCCACATCGCAGTTCTCTTCAACTCATTCCCTTACGACCTTAAGTCTTATGACACTCAACGTTCCTTCTCTCGGAAAAATCATAATATTTGACTTATATTCCTACATCTAGCATGCATTTTTGGCCATACAATCTTCTCATTTGACAAAACACCAGTGTATCATATTTTGCGAGCTTGCTCTGGGATTTACCCATATTGGCTGTCCTGAACTCTTGTGGATTTCCCTTTTTGCCGTGCACCTAAATAATCTGTTGGACGTCTCCCACAGATCTGACTTTTCACCTAAAATCGGACAGGTTGAGCACCCCTTTGGCGCTCCCTCCTGTCCCCTTAGAAACGTCTTAACTGTGCCACACGGTCTCCACCTCCCTTTCAGAGATGTCTTATCTGTGCAACGCAGCTTTAATTTCCCCTCGGAAATATCTTAACTGTGCCCTTTTGTGATTCAATTTCCGGAATGTTTTGATTATGTTTCCTTTGCCCACAAAGTTTTAATTTCTCTTCCAGAAATAACTATGTCGTGTTTGTCCACGTGATCTCACTTCCCCTTAGAAATCCCTTTATCATGTACCACAGAGTCAGCCAGAAATACCACTATGGTTCATCCCCTGTTTTCCAAATTTTACCAAATTTTACTCTTAATCACTTGATTTCAAAACATCAATTCCCCATAAAATTTTGATTTATTTCTTACCAGAGAGTCGTGATGCCACCTGGGTTCGTTTACTGATTCCAGTGGTGTCCCGTTCTGGACCCTGGTGGTCAGCCCCTCATCCCTCAATCTATTCAGGGTAGGGCTGAGACCTAATCCAGGATGATTAGTCACCGTCCGCTCTTGTGTCCAAAAGGCACATCCAAAGGATCCCACTCTTCTGACACCAAATTTTTGTGGCAAAATAAAAACTGACTCTTACTGCATAAGAGACAAACACGTCCAATTGTCTTTCAAAAGTTTTATTTCTTGCAAGAAAGGTCAGACATTCATACAGGCACACAGGTAGCTGCAGAGTGTAAGACAAAGAATGAAAGCTTCCCCTCACTTTTATACCTCCAAGGCTGAAGCCTCTGTCCTTTTACCATATTAGGAACATGTTTACCACTTCAGTGTTTTTCCCCCTGTCACCCAAAGAATGCATACTTAAGCACTTCTGAGAAAAACAAAATAATTATCCATAAGCATATAAGTAAAATCATATGGAAATTATACAGAAACTCAAAATTTCTTCCACACTCCATAAAGACATGGATGAGCGAGTTTGGTGTGGAGGAACTTGACTGGCCTGCACAGAGTCCTGACCTCAACCCGATAGAACACCTTTGGAATGAATTAGAGCGGAGACTGCGAGCCAGGCCTTCTTGTCCAACATCAGTGCCTGACCTCACAAATGTGCTTCTAGAAGAATGGTCAAAAATTCCCATAAACACACTCCTAAACCTTGTGGAAAGCCTTCCCAGAAGAGTTGAGGCTGTTATAGCTGCAAAGGGTGGGCCAACTCCATATTAAACCCTACGGATTAAGAATGGGATGTCATTAAAGTACATGTGCACGTAAACGCACTGGAACACAACTTATTTAGATTTATGGCTTTGATTTTCTAGCAGTTTTAGAGTTCAACATGTTTCATAAAATATCAATATATCAAATAATGTTCATAAGTCATTTTCATTAACTTAACACTAGAACCGCCGCGGGGTAAATTTTACCTGTCGCTGTTTTTCAAATGTACATAAGTTTTCAATAAAACATTCAAGTCTCCCAGTCATTGACTTTTACTAAAATTGTGTAATTTACAAACCCTTGGTGTTAAAAATTGTTTAGATAAAACCAGATCAAAAAACGGGGCATTTATACCTATGAGCGCCGCGCGGGTCAAATTTACCCGCTATATAATGCCTGTATTTTCGCGCTGTCATTTCCGCGTCCCCTTATGTTTAAACATTGTACATTGCTAGGCAACGCCTTTCACTCACTGAATTAGCGGTTATCGGTTTCATAAATAAAGTCACAATGAGTAAAAGGCGGCGATTTATGGATGCCGAAGAGGTAGAAGCCCTAAATGCCATGAGTGATAGAGTCTGATGGTGGTGAGATTAGTGACGCGTCCTGGGTCGGCTCAGCATGTGACGGCTCATCTGATGTACTGAATAAAACCATTTTTTGATTACCTGAAGTTTAGCCTACTGGTGTTGTTCTTTTATTCAATTTATAAATCATATAACTAAACAAATTAATAATTAGTTTGGTGAAGCTGTGCGCTTGAATTTGTCATCGCGTCATCCTGCAGTGTGGTGAATTATTATTGTTCATTATTGTCTATAGGCTATTTTAGTAATTTAAATAACATTGGTTATCTTAATATATGATTAATTATAATATTACACCACCCAAATATGTATTTACTTTCTTCTAATTCTCGTTGTTAGTGCAGACTTGTTTAGCTTGACCGTTATGAAAAGTGATTAGTGTAGCCTGCATAAAAAAAGCCTTGAACATAAAACAACAGGACAAAAATATAGTTGATGACTAGACAATCATTTCATGACTCTAGACACTTATTTTGTGAAGACAGTGACATAATACAGTGAAATAATATGTTCTTTAGCCAAATAAAAACAGGTGTAATGTGCGCAGGTAAAATTTACCCGCATGGCGGTTTTAGGTATACAGCGACCCCTGGCGGTTCTAGTGTTAAAGGTGCAATATGTAAAATTTTCTGTCCGCTAGAGGCCTATTCAAAACAAAGGCGTAGCTTGATGACGGCAAGTTTGAGCGAGGAATCTTGGGACATGTGGTCTTCACCTCACAGCCGGAAGAAAATAATCAGGATAGGACTCAGGAAGAGATCATGTTCATGGATGCTATTATTAACGTTACTGTAGTATGAAGCAGAGCAGGACCGAGTGTTGTGGGAGCTGAACGAGGCCGCTGGAGCGATTGCGCTACACACGCCTCACGAGCAGCGGGACTTTTATTATGACACAGTCGCTGGCGCTGCTTCCGCTTTTCCGGTCATGAGTATGAGGTAACACAGGTCTGTTTATTATATACATTTGAGTGTGTTGAAAATTATGTTATAACGTTACTCTGTGTGTTCGCTCGGCGGCTGCTGTGAGACGCTTGTTTGAGACACACTGCAGTAAGATAGATCGATTTTAGAATATCATATTAAATGCTGGATGTCTTGTGTTGATAAATGGCATGCTATTAATTTTAAAACGTATTGTATGATGGAGAAAATGCTGCATTACTGTTACTAAAAATAAAGCTGCATCTGATTATGCTGTGTTAGCCACTTGACAAAATGGTGTTTTTCTCTGAGGCATGGTAAAGCATGGTACTCGCAAAAAATCAAGAAAATTAGATTTAAACAATAAGACTAAACGTGTTGAGTTATATAACAATAATTCGTTTTCTGTCTATAAATGTAACCAAACAAATGTAACCGTCTTTGTTGTTTCCATGATTTCTATAAAATAAAACCGGAAACCGAGGGTAACGCGGGTATGACGCAATTGACAGGTGACTCCTCACACGTCCCGGATCCTTGGTTAAAACTGCAATTTTCTCAAGATTTACAAATAGTTGGAAACATTTGGGATATTGTAAGTACTCAAGTGGACAAAATATATAACACTGGTCTAGTGCTTTTTGGATATTTTATTGCAAAATTCCTACATATTGCACCTTTAAACCTTTTTTTTTTTTTGGTTTCACTTTTTAGTTTCTGCGATGTCTTCTTTAAAATGAGAACAAACTTAAGTCTGTGCTCCCAAGCTTCAAATGTTTATGACAGTTTTTTGATACAGGCATTTTTGTCCACTATTGACCTATGTGTAAAATTTTTTTAACCCTCAGGTGCTCCTCATTTGGGAGTCACACTGGTGCTCTTTGGACCCCTAAAATTAAATTTTTTCTCCCTCAGCAAAACCAATTATTTTTGTTCAATAATATTTTTACTTTTTTATTTTTTATTTTGAGAGAATTTCATGATACTAATTAATATTTATGCAATAATTATGATAAATTTTTTCCCATTGAAAATAATAATAAAAAAATTCTAATATTTTTTCACTATTTTTCAATTAATGCAGTATTTCAGGTTAAAATAGAGTCTAGGCCTTTAAAATATATATATATATATATATATTTTTTTTTGAAGGCAGATTAGCGCCATCTGTTGAGAGTATAAAAAGAAAAATGTGTAATACCATGGTTTAACCACAGCTCTCTATGGAGAGGCTTGTGAATTCCCTAGTTGTTTTTGGACATATTTACCTAATTTTTTTTAGGTTGAGGATATGAATATATATTTAGACATTCTCAAAGACTATTTCTTATCAAGTTTTAGATATACTTTTGTAAGAAATATTGATTTGAAGTGTTAGTTTTTGATTACAGTCAAACCTAAACATTGTGTTAGAAAGAGAACGCAAGGAAGCATGTTACCCATTTTTTGATTTACAATTCATAAAAAAATGCCACGTGACTTTTTTTTTTTTTTTTTACTTTTTATGCTCTTGACACAGAGCCTGTACTTCTAAGTGCACAGTTCATAAGTGTGTGTGTATAATGTGTGTGTGTGTGTGTGTGTGTGTGAATGGGTGTTTATTTCAGTCTTGATGTTTTACAGTGTCACCCCTTCACTGCTGTGAGCTTTTCCTGCATTATGACTGAATTATTGAATGGATGGTCGGTCGGTCATTTTTGACCAAAGAACACAAGTGTAACGTTTTTTTTTGTTTTTTTTTTACGAACACTTAGACTTTTCGAATCATGCCCTCAATTTTTTCTGTGTTCACATACCAATTGACATAAAAATCACCAAGTTTCAGCCCATTCTGATGAAGCTACAATTTTTTAAAAATTCAAAACAAAGATTTTTATATTATTTTATATTGTACCAAAGGGGTATCATGTGTGCGTGTGTGCGTGAGAATGGGTGTGTTTATTCCACTCTTGAGTGTCACTCCTTCAATGCTGTGAGCTTTTCCTGCATTATTAATGAATTATTGAATGGATTTCACATATTATCAAAACTTTGCTGTGTTACAGACAGTGGTTTATAGGGTGTGTGTGTGTGTGTGTGTGTGTGTGTGTGTGGGTGCGTCTATATCACAGTCTTGATGTTTTAGAGTGTCACCCCTTTACTGCTGTGTACTTTTTTTCAGAATTGTGGCTGATTTGTAGATTGTACATTGTAGATTGTCTCTGAATTTTTGTCGATTTCCCATTCATTTCCTATGGTCAGTCATTTTTGTTCACACTCCAAATGCCATAAAAATCACCAAGTTTCGTACTATTCGATGAAGTTGCGATTTTTAACATTTCAAAACAGAAAATTTTTCGGTCATAAATGATCGAAGAGCACCTGAGGGTTTTAATTGATGCACAAAGGGTATGAAGGTATGAAGATTTTTTTTTTTCACAGGAAAAATGTTTCAATATGTCATTTTGATTATCAAAGATAAGTTTTAAGGGATAAAATCATTGACTACAGGGGATTGTCAATAATAGCAGAAATGAAACTATAGGGAAAAAGTACCGTGAGAGCTCACCTCATCATCATCATGCAGCCGGAATCAATTTTTTTGATGTTTTGAACTGCTGAATAGTGCTGATAGAAGCCGTTCTGCTCTGTGGACACAAATGATGGAGAATGATGATTGATCAACTGACCTCATACAATAAATGTTGAAATCTCAATTTAAAATAAACACTAATCTGCAATTATATTTAATATTCTACCTTACTGTCCATGATCCAGAGCCGTCTCATCAGCTGGATGCGGAAATGTTCATTTACAATTGTTCAGGTGTTTGATACTGTACTGTTCTTGAGTTCTCCAGCTGGAATACAGCAGTGAGGAAGGTAATTATGATGATGAGTTTCTCAGGCTGACAATGTCAGCTGTTGAAGAAGCATGTAGCAGTGCAGTTAGCCCATCGTTTGTGTACTATTTGAATCCTCTTTTATTCTTCACTGTTTATACTTTTCTTCTCTCCTCTCTCTTTATCACTCTTTTAATCTTAGGTTCCTTTTATTTCCTTCTGCACCATTAGTTCTACTAAATGATATATGATGCAGAACCCTGGAAAAAAAGGGCTTAACTCCACTGCTTGTTTCTTTCCATCATTTTTCTTAACTTCATCATTAGAAAAGCTTGCAGTCCAGGACACTTCTCGCTATCTCCATGATTAACTCCTCAGGTTTCATCTGTACATCAGAAAATCCTGTAAAAGAGTATCAACTACAGGCACATTTTTTATTTCGTTTTCTAGTCACTTTACATTCTTGCTTCTAGTTCACATTCGACTAAACTTGAATGCCCTTCAAACTCTGCTCTGATTTTCTCCCCTGTCTCTTTTATCAGACTCTCAATCTCCTTTTGCCTTTGTTTCTTTACTAGTTTTCTTCTCCGCACCTCCATAAAATGTGTCATTGATGGAAACATTACGTGAACGAAACTCTGCTGTGATTCTCTTATCCTTCTCTGAAATTCCTCCTCTCTCAGTCTCATTGCGTTAAGTCTTTCATGTAAAAATCTTGGTGGACCTTCAAACTCTGCTCTGACTCTCTCCTCAGTCTCCCTTATCACTCTCTCAATCATCTTTTGTTGTTTTCTCCATTCGTCTCTCTGTCTCTCTGCTTTAAGTCTTTCTAGTTCAGATCTCTCAGCTTCAAACTCTACTCTGACTCTCTCCTCAGTCTCCCTTCTCACTCTCTCAATCTTCTTTTGTTGTTTTCTCCATTCTTCTCTCTGTCTCTCTGCTTTAAATCTTTCTAGTTCAGATCTCTCAGCTTCAAACTCTGCTCTGACTCTCCACTCTGTCTCTTTTCTTACTCTCTCAATCTTCTCTTTAAATCTTTTAATTTTAAAATGCATTTCAGCTTCCATCTCTACTCTGACTCTTTCCTCTGTCTCCTTTATTACTCTCTCATTCTCTTGTCTTTGTTTCTCCTCTCTCAATCTCCTCTCCCTTTCCTCTTGTTTGAATCTAAGAGCATCTAGAACCATCTGATTACTGTAGTGTCCTCCTCCATTCTGCTCTATCATTGTGTCAATCTTCTGCAGTAGATCATTCACCTGCTCTCTGTTTCTCTGATCTTTATTGTTGAAGATGTGAAATCTGCCTCCACACTGATCAACTAGATCACTTACTTTACTGTTCCACTCAATGAGTTCATCTACAGTCTCTTTATCTATCAGATCTCCATGAGTGAAGAGAATGATGGAATATTTTAACACCTCCTGACCAAACAGCATCTCAATCATCTGAGGAATCCGCAGAACCTCATAGAACCACACATTCACATCAAACACTATGAGAAAAGCGTGAGGTCCAGGATTGGATAAATAAACACTTCTCATGATCTCTGTCATTAACTCTTCAGGTTTCATCTCTGTGTCAAAGAATCCAGGAGTATCAACTACAGACACAGATCTGCCTGAAACAGTGACTTGTTTCACTGAACATTCACTGGGTTCTGATCTCATTCTCCTCTCAGATCTGAACTCTTTCTGTCCCAGTATTGTGTTTCCAGCTGCACTTTTCCCAACACCATTTCTACCCAGCAAAACAATCCTTCTGGGTGAGAGACTGACAGCAGGAGTGTGTTTTGGTTTTCGTCTCTTCACTAGAGTCTGCATCAGTTTCATTGCTTCTTTTTCTGCATTAAAAAAAGGATTTAAAACAATCTGAAAACCATTTAAATCACTCACTTTACTCACTGTGGTTAGACAGAGTTTCAGGTGTGACAGTCCTAATGAGTGAAATAAACATATCAATTTTTTCAGACATATTACATAGAATAACAATAAATATGTTTTATTCTAGTCACACCTGTAATTATCTGAATGAAGTGCTGGGGGAAACCAAACTAATCTGAGTCAAATAGATTACAGTTATTTCTCCCTGTAATTCTTGCTGAACTGTGCAGCTGCATTTCAATCTCTAAACACAATTAGTGCAAGGAGAGACTTAGAAAATTTGTTGTCAATATGAAAATTTTTTATCCTAAATATTTATGTAATATTTTATATAATAAAGACTCACCCATTGTGTCAATGTATGTTGTACATATTTTTACAAGCAGCATTTGAACTTGTTCACTGTGTTCTCTCTTCTTGTTGTTGAACACATGGTATCTCTGATTATATTTCTGAACAAGGTTCTTCAGTGGTTCAGTATCATTCATGAATTCTTGTATAGTCATGTTTTCATCCTCCAGTTCATCTCCTCTGGTGAAGAGAATCCAGGTTTCTTGCAGACGTTTTCCTCCCAAGAGCTTCTCGATCTTCTCCACAGTTTTTCTCTCTTTTTCAGTGTATCTGTCAGCTTTGATGACCAGCAAAAACACACAAAGACCTGATTCACATTCCTGCAGAACCTTTTCATAAATCTGCTGAATCTTCTCTTCACTCAGCTTTGTGTTAAATAATCCTGGTGTGTCATAAACAGTGACTGGAAACCCACAGGCAGTTCCAGATTCAACAGCAACATCTTGTGTGACAGAAGTTAAACTTTCCTTTGACACAAAAGCTTGTCGTCCCAGGATTGTGTTTCCTGATGCACTCTTCCCAGCTCCTATTTTTCCAAGTAACACCAAATTCAGACATTTATTCATTTCTGCCTTTTTCAAGATGTGGCCTAAAGCTAAAAAGTGCTGTAAGACAAAAATGAACACACATTTAGCTAACACCTCACAGGCATTTCATTTAGTTCATTTAGTACATTTAGTATGTGAGAATTATTTTGTAAGGACCACATACTGGCCCAGAGGCTGTTTTAAATAGAGTGGCTGAAGGGATCTTGTGTTGATCTGATTCCATTATTATTAGTAGTATAGTCACCAGTTGCAGGGTTTACTAATAACATTCAATTCAGCCACATACTTATTGCTTATGAGTGAGTGATAGTTTAGATTAGTCATATACATTAGAGTTGCAAAGAAGGATGATAAGTCAGACACTGAAGGTCTCTAATGATGCACCTACTGCTTCTTGTAGCATATTTATTTATCTTGCGCTGAAATAATGGATTTTGAAATAAACTTTAAAATGGGATGCATGTATCCATATTAGGATTTGTGTCAGTTTATTATCTTAATCATCCATTTATCAGTGCAGCCGAAATGAGACCACATATGGCAGAGAGGATGTTTTTTTACATGCAACTAGGGCTGGACGATATAGCCAAAAATGATGATACAATTTTTCATATCAGTCGATGTCAAAAATTATCAAGATAAAGTCATTATTCATATGATGCGATTTCTTGATTTCCTTTTTATTTAGTGTGTTATGTAGCTGTTTGTGCATGTATAAGATGTGCCGAGTTACAAAGCTCAAAGCCTCAAACACAAAGAGATATTCTTTGTAAAAGTTAAGGCTCAGCCACGCCTTCCTAAAAAGCTTCATTCAAACATGCCCCCACAAATCTACATAAGTCTGTGGGGGCAGAGTTTCATAACACCGCCCAAATGTATATGCAAAGAAAGGCGGAGTAACTTTTATTCTCGCTGTAGTATTGTTGCTGCCGGCGCCGTCATGTCATGGAGACACTGTGTTTTTTGTTGCGAAAGCCAAACTACTTTGTTTGGCCTTCCAAAAGAGAACAAAATTAGAAAACTGTGGTTAAGCTTTATTTACAACACTGTTCCAGAACAGTACAACCCAAATATTCGACTGCGTGCTGCACATTTTTTCAAAAGGACTGTTTCCAAAACCCTGTGAGAGTACAAGGACGGCTGTGTCACAGACAAGCCAGGCTCCACCATCACCCAATCACAGCGCACTCCGTCAACCGAATACTAATCACGCGCACCTGCACCTCATCAGCACACTCATCATCGGCAGTATAAAGGACTCTGACTCACACACACACACACTGTCCGGTCTCGTTAGCATCTTACCGGAATACTTACCTGTCTCCAGTGTTTCCCCTGTTCTCTTCCTGTGTGCTTCGTCTCCGTGTGTGTTCTTCAACGTCATCAGTGTTCCTGGATATCAGCCTTATGCCATCATCATTCACCTGCAACATAAAGGACAGTATTACCATTCTCATTCTCACGATTCACCTGAAGATATACCATTTACTCACCTGCTTCACTGTTGTTCATCTGCTTGTGAAATAAACATCTTAAATTATACTTCCTGTGTCTCCGACCATCTGTGTTGTAACAGAAGACCGGACCTTAACCGAAGCACGCCAGCATGAGCAATCCGGATCCCTTTCAAGAGCTTGTTGACGCTATGCGCCGTACATTCACTTCCAATTCACCAACGATCACTTCCGCGCACGCCATCACCTCACCGCCAGTATACGCCAGTCCCATGGCTAAACTGGCACCCTTCTCAGGTTCGGCGGAGGACTGCAACGGATTCATTCTGCAGTGCTTGCTGGTCCTGGAGATGCAACCGCACCTGTACCCGGATGATCATTTGAAAGTGGCATTCATCATTTCACAGTTAAACGGCAAAGCACTTTGATGGGCTGAAACTCTCTGGACACAGAAGAATGCAGTAACCCAGTCTCTCACCAGTTTCATTACCCATTTCAAAGAGGTTTTCGGGAAACCTGCATGGGATTCATCGATTGGTGAGCAACTCTATCATTTAAAACAAGGATCAGTGACTGTGAATGAATACACTCTTCAGTTTAGGACACTTGCAGCTGCCAGTGGATGGAACGAACAGTTGTTACTCACCACCTATCGTCAAGGACTGGATCCACGCGTACGGTTGCATCTCGCTGCATATGAGGACACCATCGGGCTTGAACGCTTCATCCAGCTATCCATGCGCTTCGCCATTCGTATGCAGTCGTGTTTCGAAGAGCACCAGGGCCAGCTAGAGTTCCCAACATCCCTCCGCCGACTTGAGTCCGTCAGCCCTCCAGAACCAGCCAACGAACCCATGCAACTGGACAATAATCGGCTGACACGTACTGAGCGGCAGAGGCGGCTGACCCTGAAATTATGTTTGTATTGTGGACCTCCTGGGCATCTACTCTCCGCATGCCCCATTCGTCCTCCTCGTCCCATGGTGACTGCCATTCTTCCTCCTATGAATTCCATGAAGCCACTCACCATTGTTGTCAACCTTACTGCTGCTGATGTTTCTATTCCAGTCAGTGCCCTCCTCGAATCAGGTTCAGCCGGCAATTTCATCTCCGGTGCCCTCTGCCGCCAGCTCAAACTCAAGACTGCTAATACGCCGTCCACCTACCAGATCTACTCAATAACTGGAAGGCATACATCAAGGAGGCATTGGAGCAAAGTTACATCCGCCCGTCTACTTCTTCTGCTGCTTCGAGCTTCTTCGTCGTGGCTAAAAAGGACGGAGGCTTGCGACTTTGCATCGACTACCGGGCACTCAACAAGATTACAGTTAAGTTCCGTTATCCCCTTCCTCTCATCCCAGCTGCATTGGAACATCTCCGTGGTGCCACTGTTTTCTCCAAGTTGGACCTCCGCAGTGCTTGCAACCTCATCCGAATACGTGAGGGGGACGAGTGGAAGACTGCCTTTGTGACCCCTACTGGCCACTACGAATATCACATCATGATTAGTCAACGCCCCCTCCGTATTCCAGGACTTCATTCATGAGGTGCTCCGGGAGTTTCTTCACAAGTCCGTTCTGGTATACATCAACGACATCCTCATATACTCCCGGAGCAAGGCCGAACATTGCCACCACGTTGCGGAGGTCCTGCAACGCTTGAGGGAATTCCACCTGTTCCTCAAGGCAGAGAAGTGCTCCTTCCACCAACCCTCAGTGTAGTTCCCTAGCTATAACATCGATAGCAGTGGCATCCGGATGGACGAGGGGAAGGTGGAAGCCATCAAGAACTGGCCAGTACCATCCACCGTCAAAGAACTTCAATGCTTCCTTGGATTTGCCAACTTCTATCGCCGCTTCATACAGAACTACACTATCATCTCCAGTCCACTCACCAACCTCCTTCGCAACAGGCCCAGGTCTGTTAGCTACCAATGCCTTCGAAACTTTAAAAGAAGCCTTCACTACTGCTCCTCTTCTCATTCACCCCGACCCTGACAAACCTTTCATCGTAGAGGTAAACGCCTCTACCACAAGAGTTGGAGCAGTTCTGTCTCAGCAGCAGGGGAACCCAAGTAGACTCCATCCATGCGCCTTCTTCTCCTGCAAACTCAACCCGGCCGAGGTAAACTACGACATCAGCAACAGGGAACTTCTCGCCAGCAAGTTGGCCCTGGAAGAGTGGAGGCATTGGTTGGAGGGTGCTCAACATCCATTCCTCGTGCTGACAGATCACAAGAACCTAGAATATATCCAAAAAATGTCAAGGCTGATGCTCTGTCTCGCCTCTACAATCCTGAAGAGAACACTGAAGAACATTCTGCCTGGGAAACTCATTGTCAGTCCAATCACCTGGTCAGAAGAGACCTTACCCTCCACCAATGCTTCCACCAACACTCCGGCGGGTTGTCCACCAGGTTTGCAATACATCACTCGGATACGGCGCACTCCCCTCATCCACACCACCCACACGTCACTGGGCACTGGCCACCCTGGGGTCAATGAAACCCTCTCGCTGCTGAAAGAGTGCTTCTGGTGGCCGAACATGGCATCTGACGTCAGGAGGTACATGCAGGGATGTAAGGAATGTGACATCTCTAAGAGCCCTCGTCATCTTCCCTCCGGTAAACTCCATCCTCTGCCCATTCCCAACAGACCCTGGTCACACCTAGGAGTGGACTTTATCACCGACTTGCCTGCCTCCAATGACTGTACCTGTGTATTGGTGATTGTTGACAGATTCTCTTAATCTGTTTGTTTTATTCCTTTAAAAGGACTGCCCACAGCTATGGAGACCGCTGAGCTCATTTTCAAACATATCTTCAGGTACTACGGAATCCCGGAGGACATCGTGTCGGATAGAGGGCCCCAATTCATCTCTTCTTCTCTCTCCTAGGTGTGACCGTAAGTCTCTCATCTGGATACCATCCGCAGTCGAACGGGCAGACGGAGGGGAAGATCCAGGAGATAGGCCGCTTCCTCCGTACCTTCTGTCACGGCCACCAGGACTCCCTGCGGCAATCCACCACTGGTCTCACACCCTTCCAGTGCGTACTCGGCTGCCAACCCCCACTGTTCCCCTGGTCAGGGGAATCATCGGACATACCATCTGTCGACTACTGGTTCCGAGAGAGCGAGAGGATCTGGGACTCAGCACACCACCAACTCCCAATGCAACGTGCATTGGACAGACGCAGGATGACAGCAGACCTTCGTTGTTCCAATGCTCCCAACTACCAGCCAGGACAGAAGGTCTGGCTGTCCACCAGGGACATCAGGCTGCGTCTGCCATGCAGAAAGTTAAGTCCCAGATTCATTGGCCACTTTACCATTCTGAAGCAGATCAACCCTGTCACTTATCAACTCCAGCTCCCACCTCAGTACAGTATTCATCCCACATTCCATGTTTCACTCCTTAAGCTTCACCACCCTTATGTTTCTGTCTCCACAGAGCCCCCCCCCCTTCTCATCCTGGAAGACGGTGCCGCCTACCAGGTTCATGACATCTTGGACTCCCGGGGTGGTCTTCTGGAATATCTTGTGGACTGGGAAGGTTACGGTCCTGAGGAACGTTCATGGGTACCCAGAAACAACATACTCAACCCCAACTTACTCGACACGTTCCACGCAAACCATCCTGACAGACCACGACGTCGGGGTCCTCGGCCCTCAGGAGCGGGCTGTGGAGGGGGGGGTACTGTCACAGACAAGCCAGGCTCCACCATCACCCAATCACAGCGCACTCCGTCACCCGAATACTATTCATGCGCACCTGCACCTCATCAGCACACTCATCATCGGCAGTATAAAGGACTCTCACTCACACACACACACACACACACACTGTCCGGTCTCGTTAGCATCTTACCGGAATACTTACCTGTCTCCAGTGTTTCCCCTGTTCTCCTCCTGTGTGCTTCATCTCCGTGTGTGTTCTTCAACGTCATCAGTGTTCCTGGATATCGACCTTATGCCATTATCATTCACCTGCAACATAAAGGACAGTATTACCATTCTCATTCTCACGATTCACCTGAAGATATACCATTTACTCACCTGCTTCACTGTTGTTCATCTGGTTGTGAAATAAACATCTTAAATTATACTACCTGTGTCTCCGACCATCTGTGTTGTAACAGGCTGTGCATAAAGGCTTATTCTAAAAGGTGGGGCAATTCCATCTTTGCAAATACAGTCTGGCGCTTCTGACTCACACGCAAGCTTTGAGCAGTATAGAGTAGCGTTTGCTTGTCGTTTGTCGATCAGCTTGGTCATCTGCATTTTATAGATCAGATTCAGACTTGAATTGATAAGGTAGTATCGACATTATCACCTGTCAATATAGCTTTGGGAGCTGTTGTTCCAAATATGGTAAAGAGTGTGACATTTCCATCATGCTGCATTCACAGGGGTGTCAGCATCAATGCTTGACAGAGGGTGTGTCTGAAGCTTGTGTTGACGCAACTGTTATAGTGATAACAGCCAATCACATTACTTTCCAGTGTTGGACGAATGCAATTGGCTAGCGACTGCTCTAGGGTGTTTGCATAAGGCGATCTGATTGGCTGATGGGACGTTGAACTTGGGACTGCGTTGGGACTTGAAAAGTTGAGAAATCTTCAACTTCTGCCGTTTGCAATGTGAGTGAAGCAATGCGACGGAACTCACAATTCAGTTCGGCAATGCATGACGTTACCCATTCCTAAACGAGAAGCGTTGACGCTGACGCCCTGTGTGAATGCAGCGTCACACGCTTAAAGGATTAGTTCACTTTCAAATGAAAATTACCCCAAGCTCTGCTCACCCTCAAGCCATCCTAGGTGTATATGACTTTCTTTTTTTGATGAACACTAGGGGTAACCCTGAATAGTCGACAATTCAATGATTCGATGAGGAGCCTGATTCGACTACCAATCTCACAGTCGAATCTCAGCAGAGGTGTTATGAGACAAGATATGGGGGTGCTCAATATCTGATTTCACATAGACCTACCGCTTTTCTTCCAATAATTTACAGCTTTAGTAGAGCCTATTATGATAATGTTGTAAATAAAAATGTGAAAAGAAAGAAGCTTTTGATAAATATTTTTTAATGTGCGTGTTGAATAAATCCAACCACCCCAACCACAGATTTAAGTTTCACTTTCCATCAGTGTTAATATTGGCAGCCATTTTTGATTTAGTCTTAGTCTTTATCTACAGACAAAAATGCTCTTTAGACTTAGTCACATTTTAGTCATTTTTGTCTTTCAGATTTTAGTCTAGTTTTAGTCAATGAAAAGTCATTGCATTTTTGTCAAGTTTCAGTCATTACTTCAATTACCAACATTAATTTTGACAGCTATTTTATATGTAGTCTTTAGACAAAAGTCATAATTGTTCTCTTTAGACCAATTCATTTAAGCTTATGAAAAATTTGAATCAAAGTAACAGGCTGTGTTGACATTGCACTCTTAGCAGTAGCATTTGTGCAATTCTACATATCCTCTTTCAGTGGTTCTCAAACTTTTTAGAGTGTCGTACCCCCTGAGGGATTTAACATCTTTCTGCAAACCTCTCTTTCCCATTTAGACTGCAGTTACACCTTTTCCATTAAGTGACAATATTTGCCTTCTTAAATCGATTTTTCCAGTGCCTTTTTTTACCTTTATAATATCTTAATAAAATAAATAATTCCTTAAATAAAGAAAAAAAAATCAATAATTACAATGATGATAAAAACGAAGTGATACTTTTAAATATTACATTAAATCCATCAGTAGGTGGCGGTAAGTCACTGTTTTTATGAGTGAATCATCAAGTCATTGGGTGCTTCTCAATTCTTATTTGTGCATCCATACCTCTCCTGAGAGCTTCGGAGAGATGAAGGGTGTAGGATTAAAAAAAAAAAAACTCTTCTTTTGGAATGCACTTCTGCGTCATCTTAACGAGACAATCAAGGAAGCGCCTTTGTCGCACATTTTGTACGCTGATTAACCCCCCCCCAAAATGCTTTTTGTTTAACCCTTAAATGCATACCTCGGGTCTTTAACAACCCGGGACGTCATTCACTACCCTCCTCCTCATTCATTTTTCAAAGTTAGACATCAACCTTCTTAGTATTCCTAAATCAATTCATTATAAAGAATATAACAAGAAAAAAAAATCATAAAATTATAAAAGAATGCCTATTTTCCTATTAATTTTTTGTAAAAATTGCATAGGGTCGCTTACAACCCGAGGTGTATGGAAGCCCGTTTCCGCCACTAAATAAAAAAAAAAAAAAGAGTAATTGCGACTTTTTATCTCAGAATTCTGACTTTTTATCTCGCAATTGCGAGTTTATATCTCACAATTGCGAGTTATAAAGTCAGAATTCTGAGATATAAACTCGCAATTGCGTGATATAAAGTCAGAATTCTGAGATATAAAGTCGCAATTGCGTGATATAAAGTCAGAATTCTGAGATATAAAGTCGCAATTGTGTGATATAAAGTCAGAATTCTGACTTTTTTTCTCGCAATTCTGACTTTTTTTCTCACAATTGCGAGTTATAAAGTCAGAATTCTGACTTCTTACTTTACTTGCGTTGCCTTTCACTGCGACTGACCATCAGGATTGGTGCTTCGTTATTATTCTACATAACATGGAAGACCTCATAAAGGATTATTTTCAGCGCGGATTTACCAATAAAGAAATTTTGATTTTACTGGAGGAGACACATAAAGATTAGTCTCCGGACATATGCATTATGCAGGAATATGCATATAGCATGTTTCCACGGTAACTTTGTACATGAGTATCATTGTTTCGTTTCAAGGAGAAAAAACAGCTTTTACTGCCATCTAGTGGGCTTAATACTAAAACACCAATACCTATCATGTTTCATCAACTTTGTAACTTTGCAACTCAAGTCTGGTGGCTCCATAAAAGGGGGCATTCAAGGGTAAAATCATGCAATTCTGCAAATACAGTGGAAGTATTTGGTGAATAAAAGTTGTTTTTAACAGAATGGATACACTAATGAATTTGACACAATAATAACAATATAATAGTAATAATAATAAGAATCAGCTGTGGCGGAGGCGCAATAAAACAGACGAAGCTGAAGTGGCACATTTTCTACACCAACAGCTTCAGACATCAGAACGGCAGCACGGCTATCGTTGGATGCACCAGAAATGTTGGATGTCCGGAATTGTTACAGACAGAGAAACTGTTTGTCAGTTGCGAGAAAAAAAAAAAAGTCAGAATTCTGAGAAATAAACTCGCAATTGCGAGAAAAAAAGTCAGAATTGCGAGTTTATATCTCAGAATTCTGACTTTATAACTCGCAATTGCGAGAAAAAAAGTCAGAATTGCGAGAAAAAAAGTCAGAATTCTGACTTTATATCACGCAATTGCGACTTTATATCTCAGAATTCTGACTTTATATCACGCAATTGCGACTTTATATCTCAGAATTCTGACTTTATATCACGCAATTGCGAGTTTATATCTCAGAATTCTGACTTTATATCACGCAATTGCGACTTTATATCTCAGAATTCTGACTTTATATCACGCAATTGCGACTTTATATCTCAGAATTCTGACTTTATATCACGCAATTGCGACTTTATATCTCAGAATTCTGACTTTATATCACGCAATTGCGACTTTATATCTCAGAATTCTGACTTTATATCACGCAATTGCGACTTTATATCTCAGAATTCTGACTTTATATCTCGCAATTGCGAGTTTATATCTCAGAATTCTGACTTTATAACTCGCAATTGTGAGATATAAACTCGCAATTGCGAGATAAAAAGTCAGAATTCTGAGATAAAAAGTCGCAATTACTCCTTTTTTTTTTTATTTAGTGGCGGAAACGGGCTTCCATAGTATGGAAGCCCGTTTCCACCACAATTGAGTAAAAAAATATAATTCTGTAAGTCATAATAATGAGAAACTTTCTCGTAATTATGACTTAGTTTCTCATGATAATGAGAAACTTTCTCGTAATTATGACTTTCTCGTAATAATGACTTAGTTTCTCATAATAATAAGAAACTTCTACGCATGCGCAAAACAGCGGAGCAGTGACACGCTAGCGATATCCGCTGGTCAAATGCGATAACTCCGCAACCATGGCACGTTCTGCAAAAGTGTAATCTATAATATCATTAAATAAATAACATTATTGATAAATTATCAATATGAGACGGGATATAGTCGTTTATTCATTTGTAACATTCATTTGTATTTTTGTGTATGAACAAGCAGAAACACAGAGTGGTGATCCATGGATTTCAAACAGATAGAGGAATGATAACACACACCTACATATCCAAGTCTGTTAAAGAACGCTTCACCTGGAAAGCTGTCTTTTGCATACATTCTAATGAGTCATAAACATCTTAAAAGGTGTTTTCTGTAGGAATATCACTGGAATGAAGGTTTATGACTGGGCAAGTGCTTTAGGACCCGGTTTATATTAGAAAAGCTTTCCAGCGCCTTGTCTAGGCAAACCTGCACATCAAATAGCCTAGACTCATCCGCGAAATACGTGTTAACGTTAACACATAAACCCACACATTTTATGAAGACGCTGCACTTAAACTTAACGAATACATGTCATATTCCTTCGTTAATCTGATAGTTTTGTAAGCCGTCGCGTTCATGCAACAGTTTCCACCGTTACCACGGAAACCACTTTGCGTTCCACCTTCTCGTGCGCATGGAAAAGTATTGAAGATATACTGATAATTTATAATAACTGATGTTATTTAATGATACTATAGATAGACTGCACTTTGTAGATTACTTTAACGAAAACAACTGTTTTGCATAACGTGCTATGTTTGCTGTTCTCGCATTTACGAGACTTTGACCAGCGGATGTCGCTAGCGTGCCACGCCCTTCTGCTCCGCTGCTCTGCGCATGCGTAGAAGTTTCTCATTATTATGAGAAAGTTTCTCGTTATCATGAGAAACTAAGTCATTATTACGAGAAAGTTTCTCATTATTATGAGAAACTAAGTCATTATTATAAGAAAGTTTCTCATTATTATGAGATACTAAGTCAAAATTAACGAGAAAGTTTCTCATTATTACGAGAAAGTTTCTCGTTATTATGAGAAACTAAGTCATTATTACGATAAAGTTTCTCATTATTATGACTTAAAGAATCATATTTTTTACTTTACTGTGGCGGAAATGGGCTTCCATAATAGGCTCCCCTTCTTGTTTTAAAACGGAAAGATTTCCAATATTATGATGAAGGGATACAGCTACGCCACTGCCTGTTGGCATCTTTACAACTAAAGACGTGAACGTGAACTTGCGCACTGCGTAATGCGTGCCAACATTGCACTGCGCATGTGCCCCAGAGACTTCTGAATACGATTGAGAAAGTAATCGGATTCATGCGTTTACATGGTAATTTTTTGCTGTTGGATCGGATTACAAAAGGAATAAACCACCCCTTCCAATCTGATCGAAATTTCATTCAGATCGAGCTCAATCGGATCGATTAAGGTGTTTACATGAACGTTTTTCAATCCGATTGAGCCGTCAATCTGATTACAAATAGATTATTTGGGTGCATGTAAACGTAGCCAATGTCAGATTGAAACGATATTTGGATTATGTCCCCAGTAGGTGGCGGCAAGTCATTGTGTTAATAAATGTGTCATTTATTCAACCGATTCTTTCAAAGACTCTGATTCATTCAGGAATGAAACACTGCTCTGTGCGCTACGAGTCAGTCGCACAACGGTTCTGAATTGCACTGGAAGTTTAGTTGGCAGAGAAAATAAAACACTGTTTTGTGTGACATTCATTAATACTCAATGTTAATGAAATAAACTCAGAATATTGCCTAAAACAAAAGTTATAACTTTAAGAAAAGGAAAAAATATCATGTTGCCTATTATATACATACTGTATATTTGACACCACATACCAGTGATAACCTACACTTCTCTCTCTCTCTCTCTCTCCCTCTATATATATATATAAACTCAAAATAGAATAGGCCTAATGTGACTATAAAATACACTGAAATAAATATCTTTTCATAGCCTATCTGTCATAACATTTCAAATTCATCCCATGTTGTCTAAAACAAAAGTTATGACTGCTGCATATTATTTACACTTAAATTGATACTAGTACTTTGCGCTTTACTTCAATGTATTGTACATTCACTCTGCGCTGTCCAGTGCGACGCACAACTTCGCTAGATTTTTATAGTTGGTCAGTTAAACAAAACAGGCAGTGTGCCAAAGTTGTAGGCTGGGGGGTAGTTGTAAGCAGCTGCAAAGTAAATTCATATTTATGAGGTAAACTAATATTTCACATGTAGATGAATTAATGTCTACACAAAATTAAGCCCTGACTCTGCACTAGTATTTGTGTCAAGCCATTCACTACTAGTCTGGTTATTTGATGAGAAAGAGATGAAATGTAGAATAAACGCGTTAAGAATCCGTACAGCTGTAGCAGCGATCGGACTATTATTCTGTTGAGCGGAAGATGAAAAACTGATGACGACATGCTTTGACAAATAAATTGCAAACGATGGCACAAATAAATATAATAGAATAAAGAGACATTGAAATAAACATGTTTTAAGTTTTTCAGGTGGGTCTAACAGTAGTATTCAGGTAAGAAATATTACAGAAATGAAAGTAATCAAATGTAAAATAACACTGGATTGTTTTCATTGTAAAAATGAAATACAGATTGATGCCTATAGCCTAATTAAAATTACAAAAGTTTTTCAGTCAAGAGCAGCGAGTGACTTTCTCTTTGTATTTTGTTCTTTGATTAACATGACAGACAGCAGCAGGTTTATTAGGTTGCTTAGGCAGGGAGGATCCAATATACTGTAACGCAATATGCATTTTCTCTCAACTATTACGTTCCAAAACTGACTATATTTACCTGAATACTCGGCAAGACGGGCATTTTGACATAATTTATGTATTTGACCGTTTAATCGCAATAGGCCATGGAAGTAAATTTGGTTCTCGCGAGTTGTTTGAGAGGCTTTATGAGAGTGACACTTATATAGATCAGTGATGCGCACGCTTAAATGGTACGAGCGCGAAACCTGCGCGATGACTAAAATAATGCGCAGTACAAGCACTATTCAACCAGAGCGAATGAGACGACTGACGGTGCGTGTCCACTGGTGCGAAGCGAGCGGAGCAGAGCAAACTTAGTTCATTCCTATGGAAGTTCAGCTTCATGCTCGCACACCGGAGGAGGAGGGTGCGTGTCAGTCCGCCGTCAAAGAGAAGAGAGCGAGAACGCTCAGCTGGTATCAGTGTATCCATACTGCAGAAAAGGCGTATTGGAACCGTTTCAGGTATTTCAGTATCGATACATATCGAAATATCAATATTTTTGACAACACTAAAATATATAATTATTTATTTTAATTATTATTAAAATAATTATTTTTATTTATTAGAAAGTATATTCTGTTGTAATTCAATTCTGTAAATTAATTTTTGATTGTTTTTCGGTGCATCAATGTTGCCTGTAGACTAGTTAAAGCTTGCTTGCACTGGCAATTTAGCCGATTTAATTTGATTTGCCGAATGTGAAATGCCTGCAGTTATATATATATATATATATATATATATATATATATATATATATATATATATATATATATATAATATTAGTTTTATTGATCCAAAATGTTTTTATTCATTTTCTTTTGTATCTTTGTTTGGTGTCCTGTACATCGTGGCTGTGAATGTTTATCCACATTGCCTTTCATTTCAGTTTTAAAAAGATAAAAAGTCATTGTCAGTTTCGTCTATGACTTGACAGGCAGTTTGGTCACTTTCTTAGAAAGTTGTTTCTCTGTGTTGTGTGTGAAAGAAAATAAAAGTTGTCCCGATAGGCCTTACTTCATTTTCCGCGTCCTGCTCCATCTCGTGAGCAGTTGAGCATGCGAGCCTTTCAAAAGTCTTTGGCCTTAAGTGCGGAAAGAGTTTGTGCACACTATCTAGTGGACTGCTGTTTTTCAAGCATTCAGGTGTTCCAATCACTTCCATGGCCACAGGTGTATAAAATCAAGCACCTAGGCATGCAGACTGCTTCTACAAACGTTTGTGAAAGAATGGGTCGTTCTCACCTGTGCAATAAGTCCATTCGTGAAATTTCCTCACTACTAAATATTCCACGGTCAACTATTAGTGGTATCATAACAAAGTGGAAGCAATTGGGAACAACAGCAACTCAGACACGAAGTGGTAGGCCACATAAAATCACGGAGCGGGGTCAGCGCATACTGAGGCGCACAGTGCGCAAAAGTCGCCAACTTTCTGCAGAGTCGATAGCTACAGACCTCCAAACGTTGTGTGGCCTTCAGATTAGCTCAAAAACAGTGTGTAGAGAGCTTCATGGAATGGGTTTCCATGGCCGAGCAGCTACATCCAATTAAGCCTTACATCACCAAGTGCAATGCAAAGTGTCGGATGCAGTGGTGTAAAGCACGCCGCCACTGGACTCTAGAGCAGTGGAGACGTGTTCTCTGGAGTGACGAATCACGCTTCTCTGTCTGGCAATCCGATGGACGAGTCTGGGTTTGGCGGTTGCCAGGAGAACGGTACTTGCCTTACTGCATTGTGCCAAGTGTAAAGTTTGGTGGAGGGGGGATTATGGTGTGGGGTTGTTTTTCAGCGGTTGGGCTTGAACTCTTAGTTCCAGTGAAAGGAACTCTTAATGCTTCAGCATACCAAGACATTTTGGACACTTTCATGCTCCCAACTTTGTGGGAACGTTTTGGGGATGGCCCCTTCTTGTTCCAACATGACTGCATACCAGTGCACAAAGCAACATGGATGAGCGAGTCCTGACCTCAACCCAATAGAACACCTTTGGGATGAATTAGAGCGGAGACTGTGAGCCAGGCCTTCTCGTCCAACATCACTGCCTGACCTCATAAATGCGCTTCTAGAAAAATGGTCAAAAATTCCCAGAAATACACTCCTAAACCTTGTGGAAAGCCTTCCCAGAAGAGTTGAAGCTGTTATAGCTGCAAAGGGTGGGCCAACTCCATATTAAAACCTACAGATTAAGAATATGATGTTATTAATGTTCATGTGCACGTAAAGGCAGGCGTCCCAAAACTTTTGGCAATATAGTGTATCCTGACGCATCCAAGCTTTATAATGACAGTAAGCATTACCAAATGAGTATGAGCTGAAAAAAAGGGCCTCCATCCACATCCATCCATCATAAACATATTCCACATGGCTCCGGAAGGTTAATAAAGGTCTTCTGAAGTGAAGCGATGCATTTGTGAAAAAATATCCATATTTAACAAGTTATGCAGTAAAATATCTAGCTTCCACCAGACCACCTTCCGTATTCTACTTATGAAGAAAGTGTAAAACTCTTGTAGTTCCAAAAGCTTACGCTACGTCCCACGTCTTCTCTATTCAACTTCCAGAAAAAGTGTAACTGACGTGAGGCCAGTTTACTGGCACCAATCACTGACCAATCAGAGCACACCGCGCTTTTCAACAATGAGTTTTGTAAAAATCGACGTGTTTCAGAAAGTTGGGCATACAGGAGCAACAATAATGTATGGTATGTGTAAAATAATGACTTTGTTGAACCTAAAACTGCGTAGACACATTGCATTAAACCAAATACACAAAATGTTCTTTTTAACCATTGGTCATCCATACTATCATATAGTTAGATCACGATAATTACAGTTAAAACCATGCATATGTACACAGCAAAATCCCCAGAGTTAAATCAACTCTGCTCAGAGTACATATGGTCCCTCTCTAAATAGTGGTAAAGTAACACTGAATCATTGTTAAAGTTAAAGAGATAATTAAATAATTAATTAATTTATGATGAGCATTAGTGATGAACACCTGCTGTTAATAAGCAGAATCACTGAAGATAAAAGAAACACAAGAACTACAACTGACTTCAGCCACAGCCATAGATGAAATCAACTCAATATAAAAGACATTAATTATCTCAATATCTTATTAAGGATCTTGAGATCAGCTTCACTTATTACTAACTAGATTGATTTTGTTTCTGTCACACATCTATAGAAATTAACAGAGGTTTAGATGTTGATGATTTATTGATAGAAAAAGATTTTTCTCTGCAACAATAGCTGCTTTTATATAATGAGTCATCATGAGCTGGACTGATTGCATCCAAAATAACGATCATGTTTAATCATTTATCCATTCAGGTTTTGCCTTACCAACCCTGTGAAACTACAGCATGAGAACAAAGTGTTGCAGCAAATATCGTGCAGTTATCGTGAATGAATTTAAAACCATGTAGTGTACTGTATAAACAATTTTGTACTACTGTATCATCTAGACAGTAGACACATCAAGAATCAGCATATGAATCTCAACAATGGTGACAATCAACAAAACGCTTCACACTGCAGTGCATGCTTGTATCACCATAGTGCAAAACTCTGCAGTATAAATAATTATTGTCACCACTGTTAAAGATTGTATGATCAGTGTTCATATCTAAAAGACTGAGCAGAAAGAGTTCTTCATCTTCAGCATTGAAGCATTACGGTGCCATTTGTTTAACCCCTTAAGCCCGAAGTGCTGAGTCATCACTCTAAAACGGAGTGTACCGCCCACGGGCACCACCTAGCTAAAAAAAAAAAATCATATTTTTCAAAACTCCTGCCTAGTACATCACAAAATAGGTGTCATTTGAAAGCTTAGAGTCTGAACTTTACAATAAATGTAGCCAATTTGATTAACTCCTAAGAACTGCAAGAAATTATTTGCTGAAAAACTTTAAAAAAAATAATAATTCATGATTTTATTTTTTATTTTTTGTACTATGTACTCCAATGTGTCAAAAGCATCATACAGCTCAGATAATCATGTGTTATATGTCATTTGAAAGGTCTTACAGAGTAGAATACAACGAGTATAATTTTTTGGGGCTTTGACTAAACTTGAGTGAGTTTTTGTACGTGAAGCCCCGCAAGACCCATGTGTAAATAATAAACCGATGCAGCATTTATGTCACGTTTTGGCTCGTAACATCAAGAAACATGCTCCGATTGTGAAATTGGACATCATTATTTATAGCAAATTCTTACGATTAAAATCTTCTTTTTCTTTCAGCTGTTCCCTTCAGGGGTCGCCACAGCGAATCATCCGCCTCCATCTAGCCCTATCTCCTGCATCCTCTTCTCTCAGACCGACTACCTTCATGTCCTCCTTCACTACATCCATAAACTTCCTCTTTGGTCTTCCTCTCGACCTCCTGCCTGGCAGCTCTAACCTTAGCATCCTTTTACCGATATATTCACTCTCCCTCCTCTGAACATGTCCAAACCATCTCAACCTGGCCTCTCTGACTTTGTCTCCAAAACATCTCACATGTGATGTACTCATTCCTGATCCTATCCATACTTGTCACTCCCAAAGAGAACCTCAACATCTTCAGCTCTGCTACCTCTAACTCATCCTCCTGTCTTTTCCTCAATGCAACTGTCTCCAAACCATACAACATCGCTGGTCTCACTGCAGTCCTGTACACCTTTCCTTTCATTCCTGCTGGTACTCTTTTATCACACAACAGACCTGACACTTTTCTCCACCCATTCCAACCTGCCTGCACACGCTTCTTCACCTCTTTTCCACACTCCCCATTGCTCTGGACTGTTGACCCTAAGTACTTAAAATCCTGCACCTTCTTTACCTCTTCTCCCTGTAACCTCACTGTTCCACTTGGTTCCCTCTCATTCACACACATGTATTCTGTCTTGCTGCGACTAACCTTCATTCCTCTTCTCTCCAGAGCAAACCTCCACCTCTCTAGACTTTCCTCCACCTGCTCTCACTACAGATCACAATGTCATCCGCAATGTCATCATAACATCATGGTCTCTCTCTCTCTCTGGTTTATTGAGCGAGAATCAGCTATTACAGAACACTATTGCAGTTGCTTAAAAGCAAATTACTTTAAAACTGTGAAAGGGTCAAGAGCCAACTAAAGCAAACACTGACCACCATGATGGTGGTATTTTTTTTTTAGCAATAAAACAACTAAACCTCTGTTGTTTCTCAATAAGAGCTTCTGTAGACATATGACAATGACATATGACAATGACATATGACATATAAGCCGATCACGAAATATTGCTCACGCAATTACGACACATAAAACCCCACAGGTGCACAGATGCTAACTAAAACTAAAATGCAGATATCACTTGACATTTTATAACTTCATGAAACATGCATAGAGTGTAGAGAGGTACATTATTACTTACAATGGATTCTCCCAATTGAAATGAGTCCAAGATCAACATAATCCAATAAGCCTATCACGAGTTACTGATTTTAAAAATGCCCAACAGGGGCGCCAATGGATAAACAAAAAGGCTACCTTGGTTCCAAATGCTGTAACTTTGGATTTCTTTATGCAATCACCACCAAATGTGATCCAGATACAGCTCAGATATATAGGAACATCACCAAAAAAACCCACTATCTTATTTCCTCCATGAGATATTCCATTTTAAATTAGAAAGATATGTAAGTTTTCCCTCTTTTCCACATTTTTTTGCTGTTCATTTGCAGTTTCTCTACATGGGAATGTCCAAATTTATTTTATTTTTTTATTCAAAAATTGAAAAAGTTTTATTTCAAACAATACCAGCCTTTTGACTCTCCTTGCTACAGTTTTGGAGTTACGAGTCTTTACTTTTTTTGTGTCAATCAGAAAAAAAAACTCTGAAAATACCCTCAGGGCTTAAGGGGTTAAGGGAACTGTTTTATTTTATTCATTTTTTTCAGTTCTGTAATAGCTGACTCTCGCTCAATAAACCAGAGAGAGAGACCACTTTGTAATTTTCATTCAAATGTCTTACAAGCTGAGAATGTAAGCTGATCTGCTCCTTCAATCTATTGATTCAGCAATGTGCAAGTGATTGCTGTGAAACACTATTGCAGTTGCTTAAAAGCAAATTACTTTAAAACTGTGAAAGGGTCAAGAACCAACTAAAGCAAACACTGACCACCATGATGGTGGCATTTTTTTTTTTTTTTTTTAGCAATAAAACAACTAAACCTCTGTTGTTTCTCAGTAAGAGCTTCTGTAGACATATGACAAAAATAAAGTAAATCTGGTTAGTAATAAGTGAAGCTGATAATGCTGTTTGTGCCATTATTTAAAAATAAAAGGCATGTTTCCTACCCTGGTTTTATCCTTATGATTTGAATGCTCTGTTCTGCGTTTAGTGTAAACGCCCACTGCTGTGACTGGCTAACATCTTTGCATTTGAAATACGTATTACATTTGAAACCCTCTCGGATACTTTCACTATTAACTAATTAACGATTTTTTTTTTAGATTAACGAATCCTGAAAGTGTTTAGCACACTTGAATAATTACACATCAGATATCACTAATCACAGATCAGGCATTAGAATGAACACTGTTACTTACATGTTTGTGGCGTTGCCGTCGAATCTATATCGTAAAAGTCTGTTTGCAAAGCCTGTGTTGATATTGCAACTGAATTAACAAATAATCCACAGTGAAATGTAAAAATAAACTGAATCCATTTTTCCTCTGACATCGGGATCTGATTGGCAGCTTATGCAAAGATTAAGTTTTTCCACAGTCAGGAACAGTCTATCACAATCTAATCCTAAATAACTTTTTTAGATCCACTCGCTGCTCTTCGACTGAACACCAGTGGGCGGGGCCAACAATGCGACAAAGTAAAAGTAGGCATTGTTGTCCTGCTCCAGAAAGAGGCAGCAGATGCAAATGATTGTGCCCCTGTGATGTCACACACCACCTTGGATTCAAACTAAGTATTTTTACAGCTTGATTAAATGCTTTTGTATTGATGACGAGGATGTTTTAAGTTATGGAACATGCAGGATGTATAAATGATACAAATACCTCTTAAATACCAAAAGATCAAGGTAAATTTGATTTCTCATGTCATGACCCCTTTAATCCTCCTCTACTGAGAGCTTGAGAGATTTAAGGCTTGTTTGAGATGCATCAGTGCTGCACAGAATGATCGGCGTGTGACAGCACTGTAAAAAATGAATGTGATTTTAACAGTAAAATATTGTAAAAACGCTACGGAAAAAAATTGTAAATGGGTTAACAGTAAGTTCCAATACTATATACAGGGAAAAACTGTTAAAGCTCTTACCAGACATTTAATTTTCACAGTAAAATGCTGTAAATTTTACAATTTTTAGAAGTAAAAAAGAACAAATCAATGTATAATTTACAGTAAAAAACTGTAAACTGATATTCCCACAATTCCCTGTGTGACACTCCACATTTGAAAGTATTTTGTTTAAATAATCATGTTTCTTAATAGTTGTTATCAGTTATGTACATTAGGGTTTTATGTTACATCTTCTGTTGTTTAATGAATGTTTATTGCATTATGTAAGTGTTGTGGGTTACCGTGATGTTGTTTTGCGTTTGTGTGAATGACTCTGTGCACCTTCTTTATATTAGTATATACTTCAGCTCATGGAAAAGCTATTTGTGATGAACTCTGATTCTTCATGTGGCTTTCTCTTTTACCACCTGCATTATTATGGTGGTTGTCAGTATAATGTTAAAGTTACAAAACAGATTTTGATAGTAGTGTGCATTGTTGAATTTACTGGTTTACATTCAAATTTTCTTGTTTGTAAATTACAGTTTTATACTGTAAAATTTACAGTTTGTTCTGTAAATGTGTTTACAGTTTTTTTTTTTTTTTTTTTTGTTATTTTGTAAAAACTTTTTTTTACAGTGAGCAATTGAAGAGCATACGACTCCTTATGCTTTTGAATCGCTCTCATACAAATTCGTACAATTTGTCAAAGAGTCACTTGGAAGGAATAACCCTGCCCCTAAACTTAACCGTCACTGGGGTCTAAGCAAATTGTACGAGTGAAGTCGTACAAATTCATACTAATTAGACACCTCATAAAATACATACGAACATGAGGTTGTGTTGGTTTGTCAGCGCAGTTGAGAATGTGTTTTATTTGGCTTTAAACTAGTTTAAATCACAGAGACATTTGTGTTCTTCAATCAGCGAGTAAATAATTGCTTGGTTCAAACAAGTAATACTGTTTTGTTCCGCTTTGGCCACATAAACATTATATCAAACATTTATAAAAAAATTTGTAATAATTATATCATGATAATTATCGTTATAATTTTTTGCCCAGCCCTACATGCAAATTAATAATCCAATAATAATTAGACTGAGCTCAATCCTACCGAAAGGGATATAAATAGAAAAATATTAGCTATGTAAACCATTTATATTTTGAATTTTAATGAGATTCAAAAATACCTTGTGGACATGCACAGGAGGTTTATTTTAGGCCTGGGCGATAAAACGGCATTGGTATTTATTGAGGTACATCTTAATCAATAACGACAGAAAAAATGTTCGATATAACTCTCGATATAGTTTCACTTAAATTCATTAAAATTAGTGGTTAAACGGATCGTTGTTGATCCGTGATCCATACAGACCAAGGTTATCATTTGTACGTGTTTTGTCTTGCTAGTTTACACATCAAATAGATATATAAACCATTCTAGATCTAAAAGAGGCAGAAGAGGATTTAATTTGGTATCGCACGATATGTTGTTATCGGTGCTCACATACGTGAGTGCCGCATTTCAGATAGCTGGCAAACTCCAAACTGATTTATCTTTCGCGTCCTCAATGCACTTGGATGGACACATACAAGCATTGTCAGTCAAAATACCCCTCTTGGCAAGTATTCTCGTAAACACATTCGGTTATGTCTTAAGTGAACAAGGTGAGAATTCGGATGTGTGCGTGCATGGGGTCTTAAGCCTCGTTTAAGCCTCGTTTACACTGCACACGTGTGCAGCGCATTATGGCTGCAACACGACTACCGGAGCTGATACGCAGCCACTCCAGTCAATGCTCGTGTTTACACCAGTCGCACCGCGGTGCGTTTTAGAAGCGTCCCAGAAGCGGCTCCTCGCGCTGCTTTGCTAAAGATAGGCGCCTCGCCTATTTTTGACGGACATAACTGGACTTTTAAGTGTATTAACTTCATCTATAGGCTACAGCAAAATAAAGTATGGCATAGCAATAAACACAATTAAACTGTACAAAATATAACTATTTAGTCATTAAAAACATGAAAAAATCAAGGAAAAAAACGTCAGGCAAATCTCATGGTCTCGCGAATTCAGCCGCTTCGCTTCTGAAATGCTTCTGGTGTGAGTTGACACAGAGTAGAGGACAGAACAAAACCTTGCCGGAGCCGTAATGCGCCGCAGACGAGTGCAGTGTAAACGAGGCTTTAGGCCGGTTTCACACCACAAGCGCGTGAGCGTCACGTTAGCGTGAACTGCAGCTGCAGAGACGCGCGAGTATTCACACTGGAAGCGTTTGTACTCACAGCAGCGGCTCCAAGCTGTATATAAAGTGAGCATTTCTTTACAAAGACAACTATAAATTTATTTTTATAAGTTGGCCATTTATAAACTTGATAGTCTTGAAAGTTTGTTAACATGGGGAGGTGTACAACACTCACATATAAACGTAAAATAAATAAAAATAAATAAATAAAAGTGTTATTCATTGCTGCACACGAATGAGGTAAGCTTTGTGTTTTACATCATCTGACTAGTGCATATGTTTACAAGACAGCAAACTCGGCGAAAACTCAGGTTTGATTTGGGTATGCTAGATCCTATAGCTGTCTGTGTAATAAATAAAATAATGTTTATATATCATATTTTCTGGCTAGTTTACTTTAGTTTTTTATAATACACCATACTTTAACCCAAACTGAATAATTTAAAAACAAGTTTAAATGAGTAAATCTTCTATAAATATTTTTTAATATTAATTTTCTTTTCTGACATACTCCAATTCTTGTTAAAACACATTAGACATGCTTATTCTGTGCATTTTGAGCACTTTTTGTGTGAAATCATATTTATTTTGTCCATCAAAGGTGTACTTTCACTTTAATTGAGCGTTAGCAGCGCAGCAAAAATAGACCCAGCGCCGAAACAATCGCGGCACTCCTGCTACATGCTGCCGCACAGCCTCTGCGTGCGGTGTGAATGCTCTCATCTGTTAACATGGGCGCCGAAAAAAGTATGCGCTGCTTACGCTCTGCTGAGGCGTGCGATGTGAAACCGGCCTTAAAGTGACAGCAACCTATAAACCTATAAATACCTGCTGTTGTCTGTCATGTTAATCAAACAACAAAACACAGCTTTAACAAAGATTAATCTATATTAAATTTATACAGTGAACAGTGTCATTTTACATTTCTGTACATGAAAATTAATACTACAGTTAGACCTTATAATTTATGTGTAACTTTATTTTGTATTTATCTATGCTTGTAATTGGTGTACAGTATTTGTTCTTTTTACAGTCTGTTCACTTGCCTTTAATAATGTATTAGTTAGGCTAGTAGTTTCTGCTCTGGTATCGGAGTAGTTAGTGGGCTAATAAATGCAAAGTTACCCCCCTCCCCCCCTTTTTTGTGCTGATCTAAAAAAAAAAGATCCAATCCGTGACTTAATAACCATGATATGATCCAAACCGTGAGTTTTGTGATCCATTGAACCACTAATTAAAATGTAAACAGAATGAAGTTCGGTTGCATGAACAACTCTCAAACTCGCTCCGTCCCTGGATCATAAACAAATGCGCTATGAGTGACACACAAATAAGTTGATGTTAAGTTCAGATGCGCAATCGTCACGTGAGATCACAACACACCAACACATGAAAATGAGTGCTGTGCACTGCTTGAAGTCTAATTTCCAGGTTAAATTGGACATTGAAAATTTCAGTGAAACTTGAGGTGTATGACCATGTGCGACAATTTCCCAGTCAAGCGTGGGGAATCCCATACATGCCAGAAGTGGTTCCTCCATCACTGAGTGAGTCAGGTTTCTACGGCAGGTACTTCCTCGTTCCCAAAAAGGATGGCAGTCTTCGACCCATCCTCGATCTCAGACGTCTGAACAGGGTCCTGTTAAAGCGCTCATTCAGAATGATCACTTTGAAGCAGATCTTCCCACAAGTGCGCCCGAGAGACTGGTTCTTTACCCTGGATCTGAAAGACGCTTATTTTCACATCCAGATAGCCCCACATCACAGGCGATTCTTGAGATTCTTGAGGCATATCAATACACAGTCCTTCCGTTCGGGCTATCTCTGGCTCCCCGCACTTTTATGAAGTGCATGGATGCGGCTCTCTCCTCTCTGAGACAGATGGGTGTGCGCATACTGAACTACCTCGACGACTGGCTCGTACTTGCCCAGTCGGTGGCGGAGCTGATATCTCACAGATCCATAATCCTCAACCACTTGGAGTGTTTGGGGCTCAGGGTCAATTTTCTAAAGAGCTCATTATTCCCCAGCCAACATGTCTCGTTCCTGGGGATAATTTTAGACTCGATTCGCATGAGGGCCTTAGTCACTCCATAGCGAACTCTGGCCATTCAGCAGCTCACAAAAACCTTTGCACCCGGGGCTTCTCTGCCGCTCAGAGTGTTTCAGAGGATGCTAGGTCTTATGAGTTCGGCATCTCCGGCTCTGCAGCTGGGCTTGCTTCGCCTGCGCCCTCTGCAGTGCTGGCTGAAATCAAAGGTCCCGTCCCAAGCCTGGCAACATGGTCGTTGCTCGCTCAAGCATGCACTGCAACCCTGGCCCCTTGGACGAATCCCTGCTAGTTCGAGCAGGGCGTGGCTATCGGGACAATGACCAAGAGGAAGGTCGTCTTCACAGATGCCTCCAAGTTGGGTTGGGGAGCTCTGTGCGACGGCCATCATGGAGCCATGGCCGATTCCTCTGAGACGAGACCTCCTCTCTCAAGCAAGAGGAACGATATGGCACCCCAGACCCGAGCTGTGGAATCTTCATGTGTGGTTTCTCAATGGGAGCCTGCTAGCCTCCCAGAGAATTTTTTAAACACTATCTCACAAGCTAGAGCCCCGTCGACGAGACACAGGGCAGAGGGGCGGACACAGTGCACAGCCCAGTGCAAAGACCCATTGACTTGTGACATATCCCAGATATTGTCCTTCCTTCAAGACTTGATGGACAGAGGCTGTATTCCCTCGACCCTTAAAGTCTATGTCGCAGCTATAGCAGCCTCTCATGTTCCTATAGCAGGGCAGTCGATAGGAAGAAACGACCTTGTTGTCCGCTTCCTGAAGAGATTCAGGAGGTTGAATCCTCCTCGTCCCCTCACGGTTCCTGCCTGGGACCTGTCTGTGGTTCTTAGAGGCCTTAAGGTCCCTCCCTTTGAACCAATCCAGACTGCCGGCCTTCGACCCTTGTCGCTAAAAATTGCCCTACTGTTAACTTTAGCATTGGACAAGCGTGTGGGGGATCTGCAGGCGCTGTCAGTGAGCCCCTCTTGTCTTGAATTTGGGCCTAACGACTCCAAGGTCATCCTGAAACCAAGGCATGGATATGTCTCAAAGGTCCTATCCACACCCTTTAGGGCACAGATGATTGTTCTCTCCACTCTTCCTCTGTCCCAGGATGAACAGGAGTTGAACCTACTCTGTCCTGTCAGGGCCCTGAGAACTTACATTGACCGTTCCGCCTCCTTTCGTCAGGCGAAACAGCTTTTTGTCTGCTTCGGTGGCCGCATGAAGGGTCTTCCGGTCACGAAGCCCGGGCTTTCCAGATGGATAGTCGATGCTATAGCACTCGCTTACTCCTCCTTAGGCCTTCAATGCCCCTTAGGTGTGAGAGCACATTCCACTAGAGGCATAGCCTCCTCGTGGGTGTGGTCCTGTGCCATTTCTATCGCCAACATCTGTGCAGCGGCTGGCTGGGCCTCGCCGTCCACATCTGTCAGGTTTTATAATCTGGACTTTCCTGCGCTTCAGACGCAGGTCCTTTCTGCATAAGCCTCGCTACTGTAACCACCTTATGTTTTTCCGTTATAACTCAGACCATGTCCGGGTGTAACTATATTCTGTGCCCCCTATATACGCCCTGGGCCCCACTGGTGCCTTGGCTTAGGGGTTCGGGAAGATGACTACAGTGTTTTTAGACCTGTTACTCAGGCTATCCTGTTTTATGGGTATCTGTCGCAAGCCCTTTTCTAGCGCTCTGCCCCGATACTCGGTCGTCCCCCTGCGTAGCACAGCGTGATGGAATATCGTCCCTAGGGATGCGCCAATCCGATACTTGAATACGGTAATCAATAGATATAAAAAATATCAATATCTAAAGCCCTGAAGAGAGGGAATGTTGGTCCACTCCTCTTCAATGGCTGTGTGAAGTTGCTGGATATTGGCAGGAACTGGAACATGCTGTCGTATACGCCGATCCAGAGCATCCCAAACATGCTCAATGGGTGACATGTCCGGTGAGTATGCTGGCCATGCAAGAACTGGGATGTTTTTAGCTTCCAGGAATTGTGTACAGATCCTTGCAACATGGGCCATGCATTATCATGCTGCAACATGAGGGCATGGTCGTGGATGAATGGCACAACAATGGGCCTCAGGATCTCGTCACGGTATCTCTGTGCATTCAAAATGCCATCAATAAAATGCACCTGTGTTCGTTGTCCATAACATACGCCTGCCCATACCATAACCCCCCCGCCACCATGGGCCACTCGATTCACAACGTTGACATCAGCAAACTGCTCACCCACACGACGTCATACACGCTGTCTGCCATCTGCCCTGTACAGTGAAAACTGGGATTCATCCGTGAAGAGAACACCTCTACAAAGTGCCAGACGCCATCGAATGTGAGCATTTGCCCACTCAAGTCGGTTACGACGACGAACTGCAGTCAGGTCGAGACCCCGATGAGGACGACGAGCATGCAGATGAGCTTCCCTGAGATGGTTTCTGACAGTTTGTGCAGAAATTCTTTGGTTATGCAAACCGATTGTTGCAGCAGCTGTCCGGGTGGCTGGTCTCAGACGATCTTGGAGGTGAAGATGCTGGATGTGGAGGTCCTGGGCTGGTGTTGTTACACGTGGTCTGCGGTTGTGAGGCCGGTTGAATGTACTGCCAAATTCTCTGAAACGCCTTTGGAGATGGCTTATGGTAGAGAAATGAACATTCAATTCATGGGCATCAGCTCTGGTGGACATTCCTGCAGTCAGCATGCCAATTGCACGGTATATCAAAACTTGCGACATCTGTGGCATTGTGCTGTGTGATAAAACTGCACATTTTAGAGTGGCCTTTTATTGTGGCCAGCCTAAGGCACACCTGTGCAATAATCATGCTGTCTAATCAGCATCTTCATATGCCACACCTGTGAGGTGGATGGATTATCTCGGCAAAGGAGAAGTGCTCACTAACACAGATTTAGACAGATTTGTGAACAATATTTGAGAGAAATAGGCCTTTTGTGTACATAGAAAAAGTCTTAGATCTTTGAGTTCAGCTCATGAAAAACAGGGGCAAAAACAAAAGTGTTGCATTTATAATTTTGTTCAGTGTATTTGCAGTCCTGTTAAATGTTGCAGTCCTGCATTTATGTCAGCTCGTCAGTGTGGCAGTTTCATGGTTTCCTCATGTCTAACGGTTGATCTACTTCAAAGATCGTCTGAGAGAGCAGTTGTCATGTCGGTATTAACAGCTGCACAAACAGTGTTTTCAACCACACAGTATCTTTATTTCTGTGTTACAAATATTCAAATTATCACAGAACTACTGAAATAAAAGTTCATAGTTCAGATAAAACACTAATGTCTATGTTATTGATCAAAATAGAGCAAATCAGTTTTGTAAAACGACTCATTTATCGATTACATTGTTTCACCACCAGGTGGTGACAAGTGACTGTTAAAAATGTATTTGACTTTGAATCTTCATTCAACCATTCAACAGATTCTTTCAAATACACTGATTCATCCAGTAATGAAACAAGAGTATTTATGGGCGTGTCATTGAATCATACTGTCACATGTCTGTCTGTCTTGCACTTTGTTCTGTTTGTCACATGTCCTCCTTTGTTTAGTTTTCCCGCCTTTAGTAAGTTGTCATGGTTTCTGATTTGATTAGTGTCCTTATTTCAGGTGTGTCTTGTTTATTCCCTCATTAGTTCTTGTATAAGTATTCCTGGGCTTTGTTCACTCTTTGTCCTGTCACTGTTTGTTGTGGATGTGTTTACCTGTCATTTGAGTTATTAAACCTTTGAGTTCTATTTGAAACCCGCTTCTCCTGCCTTCTTCCTCCTATGGTCACATACCGTGACACATATATCCAAACATATTTTTTTTTTTTTTTTTTTTTTTTCAAATAATTAATTCAAATAAATTTTAAAATAGACAGAAGCAATTAATATTTTGTCAGAACCTCTAGTAAATTACATGTTATTTTGTTTAGCTGTCATTCAGAATCGTGATCTTAGTTTGAAACAGATTCTTTAACACTTACATTATTTAATCTTCATATAAAATATAAGAAAGATCTGTTAACATTTTATTTTGCTTTGTTTAAAAAAAAAAAAAATGTTTACCTTAATTAAAAATGCATTGATTTTTTTTTTTTTTTTTTTTACTAAACTTTTCAATAATTATAGACACCGATCAATATGAAACATTATATTGTGATAATTTTTTTTTTTAGCTGTATTGCCCAGCCCTAGTTTATTTATATAGAAAACATATGCCTTTGGCAGACGCTGTAATTCAAATCGACTATCCAAAGCTGCTGTATACATTTTATTAGTTCATGCATTCCCCAGGAATCAAACCTATGACCTAATATTGTTTGACCCAGGAATCAAACCTATGACCTAATATTGTTTGACAACACAAGGTGGCAGGAGGACAGAATTGGAGATACAACACGTGAACTAGAGGTAGACTGATTAATCGGGCACACCATCTAGTGGACTGCTGTTTTCAAGCACACAAGTCACTCACACATGCGCTGTTGTACACAACGGGGTGTCTGAACCTTCAACCAGCTGTAGTTTAGGCTACAGGTAGGCACGGGTACCAAAACCTGGTAACAAGCCCAGTGGCTAAATTACTAACCTGCATAGAGTACCTCAGGGATGACGTGTTTTTGTAGGACCAACCGGAAGTTAGCGGCGCACGGGTTCCCTCGATCGAAAGTCTATGCATTTTTCCCATAGACTTTTGGAAAATTGCAAAAAATAAGCTCTGTGTTTCACAAAGGGTTATGACACTTACACGTTTTGTCTATAAAGATACCCATTTTAGCCCACCAGCAAAGAGTTACCTTGCCACAGTGTATAGTTGTCATTTTCCTTATGTAAGTATTTTTCTAGATGTTATCCATGTTTTATGTCTCAATGACATGCAACCAAATAAAGGATTTCAAGAACAAAAAAAAAAAAAGGTATTCACTTCCTTCCCGTTACATAAGGCTGTCAACTTCCTACCCCTACTTCCAGGAAGCATAGCGAAGGCAAACCCTCCCAAAGAAAAGTAATTTTCATGTTAATATTAAGAATTTTTTGTTGACGTATATATATCTACATAATCATGAGGGTCTCTAGAATCATCCAAACAAAACAAATCTTACAAGAGATCTAAAGTTTTTTGTATACAAACCCTATTCCAAAAAAGTTGGGACACTGTACAAATTGTGAATAAAAAAGGAATGCAATCATGTGGAAGTTTCAAATTTCAATATTTTATTCAGAATACAACATAGATGACATATCAAATGTTTAAACTGAGAAAATGTATCATTTTAAAGGAAAAATAAGTTGATTTTAAATTTCATGGCATCAACACATCTCAAAAAAGTTGGGACAAGGCTATGTTTACCACTGTGTGGCATCCCCTCTTCTTTTTATAACAGTCTGCAAACGTCTGGGGACTGAGGAGACAAGTTGCTCAAGTTTAGGAATAGGAATGTTGTCCCATTCTTGTCTAATACAGGCTTCTAGTTGCTCAACTGTCTTAGGTCTTCTTTGTCGCATCTTCCTCTTTATGATGCACGAAATGTTTTCTATGGGTGAAAGATCTGGACTGCAGGCTGGCCATTTCAGTACCCGGATCCTTCTTCTACGCAGCCATGATGTTGTAATTGATGCAGTATGTGGTCTGGCATTGTCATGTTGGAAAATGCAAGGTCTTCCCTGAAAGAGACGACGTCTGGATGGGAGCATATGTTGTTCTAGAACTTGGATATACCTTTCAGCATTGATGGTGCTTTTCCAGATGTGTAAGCTGCCCATGCCACACGCACTCATGCAACCCCATACCATCAGAGATGCAGGCTTCTGAACTGAGCGCTGATGGGTTGTCCTTGTCCTCTTTAGTCCGGATGACATGGCGTCCCAGTTTTCCAAAAAGAACTTCAAATTTTGATTCGTCTGACCACAGAACAGTTTTCCACTTTGCCACAGTCCATTTTAAATGAGCCTTGGCCCAGAGAAAATGCCTGCGCTTCTGGATCATGTTAGATATGGCTTCTTTTTTGACCTATAGAGTTTTAGCCAGCAATGGCGAATGGCACGGTGGATTGTGTTCACCGACAATGTTTTCTGGAAGTATCCCTGAGCCCATGTTGTGATTTCCGTTACAGTAGCATTCCTGTATGTGATGCAGTGCCGTCTAAGGGCCCGAAGATCACGGGCATCCAGTATGGTTTTCCGGCCTTGACCCTTACGCACAGAGATTGTTCCAGATTCTCTGAATCTTTGGATGATATTATGCACTGTAGATGATGATAACTTCAAACTCTTTGCAATTTTTCTCGGAGAAACTCCTTTCTGATATTGCTCCACTATTTTTCGCCGCAGCATTGGGGGAATTGGTGATCCTCTGCCCATCTTGACTTCTGAGAGACACTGCCACTCTGAGAGGCTCTTTTTATACCCAATCATGTTGCCAATTGACGTAATAAGTTGCAAATTGGTCCTCCAACTGTTCCTTATATGTACATTTAACTTTTCTGGCCTCTTATTGCTACCTGTCCCAACTTTTTTGGAATGTGTAGCTCTCATGAAATCCAAAATGAGCCAATATTTGGCATGACATTTCAAAATGTCTCACTTTCAACATTTGATATGTTATCTATATTCTATTGTGAATAAAATATAAGTTTATGAGATTTGTAAATTATTGCATTCCTTTTTTATTCACAATTTGTACAGTGTCCCAACTTTTTGGGAATCGGGTTTGTACTTAGTCAAAAGTCCAAGCGGCAACTATAGTTGTTATTTGTTAATTTACTTATTTTTTAATTAATTTATTTTTTGTTTGTTTGTTATATGTGACCCTGGACTACAAAACCAGTCATAAGGGTCAATTTTTTGAAATTGAGATTTATACATTGTCATGATCACCGTCAGTTCCTGTCAGTTCCCGGACTACAGTTCCCATAATCCTCACAGCCAGTCACATGCACACTCCACACCAATCACCCGTTGCCACATACACCTGTAGCCTATTATCTGGACTATTTAAGACTCACTCACACACCACCTCATTGCGAAGTCTTGGTTCACCCTGTGTTCAATTCTGAGCGGTTTCCTGTGTTTATTGTCTGCCTGTTATCGATCCTGTCTGGTTACCTGTTTATGATTCCCTGCTGCCTGCCTTTGGACTGTTTATTGTTATCTGGACTGTGAACGTTTTCTGCCTGCCCTGATCTACTGCCTGTATCCTGACCACGATTCTGCCTGTCCCTTGCTGTTCCTGTTTGCTCCTGTCTGACCCTGCCTGTATGACCACGCTCTTATTTAATAAAGCTCGCAAATGGATCTCTGCCTGAGTCCTGCTTCGTTACATACATCATCTGAAAGGTGAATATATATATATATTTTATATATATATATATATATATATATAAGCTTTCCATTGATGTATGGTTTGTTAGGATAGAACATTTGGCCAAGATACAACTACTTGAAAATCTGGAATCTGAAGGTGCAAAAAAAAATCGAAATATTAAGAAAATTGCCTTAAAGTTGACCAAATGAAGTCCTTATCAATGTATATCCACTCACAAAAATAATTTTTTATATATTTACAGTAGAAAATTTACAAAATATCTTCATTGAACTTGATCTTTACTTAATGCCAAAAATAATTAGGATATTAAAGAAAAAAAAAAAATCAATAATTTTGACTCATACAATGTATTGTTGGCTATTGCTACAAATATACCCGTGCAACTTATGACTGGTTTTGTGGTCCAGGGTCACATATAGGAGTAATTTTTTCTAATAAACAATGTAATTTAACATTTTGATTCACAATGCTCTGTACATTTTTCTTCATTCTATTTATTTTTATTTATTTATTTTCATTTAACTTTTTGATACACTCTGTGATCTGCGCTGTGTATGAATACTTATCCACTTTTTTATGAGAAATGCTGTCCAAATGTCCTGTTTGTCATGATGACATCTAAAGTCCCCGCCAAAGGAAGTAATCCCTTTTCGCAATTTGTTAGCAACCGCCGTTTTTTAAGACACAATAAAGGTTTAAAAAATCACAAGCAGGTTATAACTGGTGTGTTTTATGTCAAAGATGTTCCTTCACAAAGATATTATGATTCCCTTGCAAAACCTGTTGTGAGCTCAGACAAACATTTGCAGTTTAATGTCCCGCTGGCTGGCAGTAGTGTTTCAGGCTCCATACGTTAATAATGCACACAAATAATGCGTGGCTCATAGAGTTTGAACATAGTGTTTAACTCAAGGAGTTCAGTAAAGTTGGCAATATCAGAACTTCCCAGATCAACAACTCGAGAGCTAAACTTGTTAAAACACAAATGACAGCTATTTACAATCATAGTAACACAGACAATGAGCTACAACAACCCAATTTTCCCTCAAACAACCTTTATAATATAAATTGGTCATGAGCAGGCCGGTGGTGAGACAAGTCCGAAGGGACCGTCTGAAAAGTGCAAAATCTTAAAAGCGTTACTACAAAAGTGAAGTTATTGATTTTGTTTCATAATAAATAATCAGACTTGTCTCTCCGTCGCTGCCACATTTTAGGAAAATTGGGTTGTTGTAGCTTGTTGTCTAGGTTACTAAATAGCTGCATTTGTGTTTTAACAACGTTTAGCTTAATGATCCAGGAAGTTCGAATCTATGATATTGCCAACTTTACTGAACTCCTTGAGTTGAGCACTGACTGCATTTCTTTATATGTGAGTCCAACAAGTTCAAACTCTATGAGCCGCGCATTATTTGTGTGCATTATTAACGTACAGAGCTGACTGAAACACTACTGCCAGCCAGCGGGATATCAAACAGCAAGTGTTTGTCTGAGCTCACAACAGGTTTTGCAAGGGAAACGCAAATATTGTGAGGGAACATAAAAGATTTGAAAAAAAGAAAAAAATTCCTCCCATCCCAAATTTTTTCCACCACCATGTCCTTTTAGGGGCTCCATATGTTTCTGTACATTACCAGAGAATTTCTCTCCATCTGAGGCTGTGTGTGAGACGGAGCAACTCACACTCCGCAGCAGTGCCTTGTTCACACACAGCTTCAGCTAACGATGGCAGGGGGAACTTTTCAAAAACATAATAACATTGTAGCCTACTGCAATTGATGCTGACCATGCTTATCATAAGTGTAACAAGTCTAGGGTTGCACCGATCCATCTTTTTTGCTTCCGATACCGATTCCGATACCTGGGATTCAGTATCGGCCGACACCGATCCGATATTCAAGTAATAATAAAAAAAAGTTAAATTAAATTGCTAAATTGCTAAATTACCTAATAAACTGTAGGCCTATGCCTCACTGTGTGGAAGAAACTGGGATCATTCTTTTGTGCAAGGCATCAAGCTTGACTTAAACATTACTTTCCTAACTTTGTAAAACAAAATAACAGACAGAAATGTAGTGAATTATTTATTAAATAATTGTGCATCAGAGCAACAACTGTAAATAAACCAATAGCTTCACTAGCTTGGTAGACATTCAAAATAAACAGGAGATCAGCTGACTCCTTCATCCATGACTCATGGCTTGTTTTTCATGAATGTTTGAGTCATACATGATGACAAACTAAATATATTTATATATAAATATAGGCTATACTATAAAATTAAATTAAGATGCATTTTTTTTTAAATTATAGCAGATTTTTTTTTTAATGAGGCAGCAACGTATGATAGATAGGACAGAACAAAAAAATGCTATTAACAATCTTTCATTGCACAAAAGTATTATAATATTAACGGCTCCCATACAGAGCAGCATTGAAGCATCATGGAGTCACAGCGCGCAGCGGCAGTGCTCTGTATTGAAAAGCTCAAAGCACAAAGTGAAGATATATTGATGCGTATTGTATTACCGGTATCTTTGTCTACAGATGAAGTATATTAATAGAAACATTGAATCATCTTGGAGAGAGTTTCATTGTGTTGACTGTCGTAACCGAACGCAACACGCAGTTTGAATGCTGAATGGAGAATGACTGACAGCCGCAGCGGAGGGAGGAATATACGTGAACTTTAATTTAAGGACTTAAATATTTATCTGTACCTCAAATTAAATTATGGAATGGCTTCAGAACACTTGGAATATAGTGCACAGAAACTTTATGATGCTTTTTAATGTTTTTGTGCTTTTTGTGGAGCTTAACAATAGCACAGAATATCCATCCGGCCGATACCCGATCCGGCAAAAATGGCAGTATCGGAGCCGATACCCGATCTGAGTATCAGATTGGTGCATCCCTAAACAAGTCATTTGCATGTAAAAGTAGAAACACATACATAAACATGTACTTCATGCAGCTCCAGGGGGTTAATGAAGACCTTCTGAAGTGAAGCGATGCATTTGTGTAAAAAAAAAAAAAAAAAATATATATATATATATATCCATATTTAACAAGTTATGAAGTAAAATCGTTTCTCTTGAGAAGGCCTTTATTAACCTTCTGGAGCCATGTGGAGCACACGTTTATGATGTATGGATGTGGATGGAGACACTTTCTTCAGCTCATACTCATGGGTCCCGTTCACTGCCGTTGTAAAGCTCAGAAGCGACAGGATTTTTATTAATATTTCTGTGATTAAGTTCATCAGAAAGAAGAAAGTCATATACACCTAGGATGGCTTGAGGGTGAGTAAAGCTTGGGCTAATTTCCATTTCAAAGTGAACTAATCCTTTAAAATCAAACAGTTAGCTTATTTCATAGTCTAGCTTGTCATCGTTTTAACAAATGCTTTCATTTGTCACACTTCTGACTTGGCCAGAACAGAAATTTTAATATGAATATACAAGGTCTAAGATCCCAAGCAAATGAACACTAATCACCATCACAGTGACTTCAAAATAACTACAGTAATAAACAATATAATTACAGTGGCATGATTAAAGACAGCATTATAATGTGATGTGAATTCACAGTAAAAAAAAAAAATAGGCCTAAAAAAATAATAATCACAACTATTTATTAAGATGTCCTTTTTAAGAAATTGTATACCCATTTCTACGGCTGTGAGATATCACGACTTTAGATTAACGATGAACGATTAAAATGTCTCCACGATCTGCTTTTGAAGTTTCTGGAAACAGTATAGTTACTTAGGCTACTGCAACAAGTCATTAGTCTTATTTTGGACGTTTGGCCGCCATAAACATCAAAAGTATTTGAAAAAAAAAAAAACTTACCTTACAAGAAAGAGAACCCTCTAGACAAGTTTCAGATTTAAAGTGAGCTTCGATTTGTACGAACTGTAAAATGGCGAAAGCATTGCAAGCATTTCTTCTTCCTCCACTAAAAAGATTACTTATTGGACTAGATGGATGAAGTCACGGGAATCACGGGGAATGGTGTGAACCAATGACAGGGCACTTGCGAAAGTGAAAGTAAACTCTGAGAAAAAGAAAAATAACACAACGAAGTAGCTACGTAACACTGTTAATTACACTTTTCTCTGCTTCTTCAATCATGTTTTTTCTTCTGTTCTTCAAAAGTAAAAGTACTATTAAATGTAAAAATAATATTGTCTAATATTATAAAAAAACATGCTTTTTTCAATATTATTTTATGTTTGTGTTCATGTAAATACTCACCAACAATGAGTGTATTTGACCATTTAGGCAACCGAAGACCAAGGCTAATAATTGTCCGTGTTCCACTCGGAGCGTTCGCACAGAAACATCGTGTCAGAAGCGGATTCAGTTCTTTTTCAAGGCTTTGAATTTCCTTTTTTATATCAACCACGTCCCGCTCTTTACTTTTTCATTCATTCATGTTTCTTTATTTATAACGCCAACAGTCGTGCCCACTGAAAGCTGCGCGGATTATCATACAGATATAAATACGACACATTTTAGGACATAAGGTCTATGCGGCAAAAGAGAAAGTAACCGGTGCATTGTTTCGAAATGTCTCTTGGTACAGCAAAGAACCAGTTTAAATAAAAGGATATGTTTCAGTACAGTCACTATTTTACATACTTTTAAATTTTCGCTGCTGTTCAAAAAATCTTTTATTTTGCCGTTTCCACAAACAAGCTGCGTAGCCGTTTGAATCTGAGCGCAGCAGGAGCTCTATAGGTCTCGCGAGCCATAGGCTCCCGACCACTGCTTTAGGGGCTCCGTAGTTATGTCCAATTCTTAATGGTCTCATGACTGTTTCTTCTTTTCCTCCCTTATACTTCACAGTATTGTCTTTATTTTGAATGGTAGACTATATTAATGCATGCACCAACAATGCATTTAAGAATTTAAAACAATAAAATATGGAGAGCGGAGAAGCAGTAATGCTGACTTGCAACAGGCTAATGTTATAGATGAGTGATGTATAATAACAATAGTACTAATACACAGGGATGCAAATGGGTAAGGGGAAAAAGGTGAGAATATTGCATGGGCCGGGGGCATGCTCCGCATGGAATTTTTCTTTTTTAAAGATATTTGCTTTACATGCTCATATGTAGTTACTAAGGATTTTATTTATTTATTTACATTTACATTTACATTTATGCATTTGACAGACGCTTTTATCCAAAGCGACTTACATTGCATTATACTATACATTTGTATCTGAGTATGTGCAATCCCTGGGATCGAACCCAACTCATTTATTATTACCTTATGGCCTTGTTTCACAGACAGGGCTTAGCCTAAGCCAGGATTAGGCCGTAGTTTAATTAGGACATTTAAAGGATTAGTTCACTTTCAAATAAAATTTTCCTGATAATTTACTCACTCCCTTGTCATCCAAGATGTTCATGTCTTTCTTTCTTCAGTCAAAAAGAAATGAAGGTTTTTGATGAAAACATTCCAGGATTATTCTCCTTATAGTGGACTTCAATGACAATCATTTGTTTATATAAAGCATATACATTTATTTATTTATTTTTAGAAAATGACAGATCGTTTCTCTAGATAAGACCCTTATTCCTCATCTGGTATCGTTTAAAGCCCTTTGAAGCTGCACTGAAACTGTCATTTTGACCTTCAACCGTTTGGAAGCCATTGAAGTCCACTATAAGGAGAAAAATCCTGGAATGTTTTCATCAAAAACCTTCATTTCTTTTCGACTGAAGAAAGAAAGACATGAACATCTTGGATGACATGGGGGTGAGTAAATTATCAGAAATTTTTTATTTGAAAGTAGACTAATCCTTTAAGTAGCTTTTATAAACATTCACTTGAAAAACACATTACTGGTGAGCATCTTGAGACAAAACAATGGCTCTGACATATTTTAGGATCTGTCAGTACAAGTTTCTTTCAGTTTAGTCTAGGACTAGCTTAAGCCTTGTTTGTGAAACCAGGGGAAAATGTCCAAAACTGTAATTTTTCATGAAAAGAAAAATAAATAAAAAAAAATAAAAAAAATTGTTGCAACATTTTACCAAAGTCAAGATTGAATACATTTGGTCAAAATCAAACTGTTTGCCCTCTCTCTCTTCGTTGTTCCCACATCTCAGACCTCAAATATATAAAATATTACCCTTTATAGACATAGTTTTTAAAGTAAAGAGTAAAGGAAACACTATACAGTACTTTTTGAAACAACAAGTTACCCTTGTAAGTTCACAAGTAATGAGATATACCGTACAAATTTTTACAAGTAATATTATACACTATAAACCTGAAAATATAACTGAAATGTGATTAAAATTTGACTTTGATGCCTTTTAACTTGGTAAGGATCTTTATCAGTTTATTCTCATTAGTATAAGTACGTTCTGCCTCCAGTCTAAACTCTCTGAGCTTTGCTTCATAATAACGTTTGTACTCATTCAGTCTCTCCTCCAGTTTCTGCTTCTCTTCAGCAAATCTGGCCTCTAGTTCTCTTTCTTTGTCTTGTAATTTCTTCTCATATTCTCGTCTCAGTTGATCTTCTTTAGTTTTCAGCATGATCTCCACATCCTGGTAAGAGTCACTGGTGTAAAATCCACCTCCATTAGCAGAAACCATGGCATCTACTTTCTCCAGAAGCTCCACAACCTGATTACGATCCTCCATGTCTTTATTATTGAAGACGTGATATCTTCCTCCACAGCGACTCAGGATTTCTTTCAGGTCCTCGCCGGCATCACTGATGTGTTTCTCAATAGTGCAGGTCAGTTCATCACCGTGAGTGAAGAGGATGATTGTGTGTTTATCTGCTTCTTCTCCAAATATGGCTCTGATCTTCTCCACTGAATGCCTCTCTTCTTCAGTGAAAGGATCCAGCTGAATGACCAGGAGGATGGCGTGTGGTCCAGGTGCTGTCATGTTTATACATTTACTGATCTCATGTTTCAGAATATCCTCCTCTGAAATATCTGTGTCAAACATACCGGGTGTATCTACCACTGTAATTTCTCTTCCAGCCACCCTTTCTGTCTCTTTCCAGCACTCTTTGGTTACAGATGAAGCACTTTTGGCATCTCTGAAGACTCTTCCGCCCAGAATTGTGTTTCCAGAGGAGCTTTTACCTGCTCCTGTTTTCCCCACAAGCACCATCCTTCTTAAAGACACTGAACAAGAGTGAGAGGATAAGATAATGTGCATACAAATTAAACAGATTACAGATTACAAACAGATCAATGTACTGTAATGTATATTAATTTAAAGTCATCAAGCAAACAAATGCAAATATTGTGAACATGTGTACATGTTTATACTCACAATTTGGAATTTCTAAATCAATGCTTCCCCTTCTACCTACAAAAATGAGTAGACATTCAGGTAATACTAGATTTTTGGGTAACACTTTAGAATACTTTTCTGTCATTAATGAATAACTACACAGAAACAAATGAGTAATGCACACAGCAAATCCCCATTGTTAAATTAACACCCCTCAGGGTGTCCACACTACAGGGTGTTAAATGTAACACTGAAGCAGATTCATGATTCACAATTGAAACACCTTTGGGATGAATTAGAGCGGAGACTGTGAGCCAGACCTTCTCGCCAACATCGCTGCCTGACCTCACAAATGTGCTTCTAGAAGAATGGTCAAAAATTCACATAAACACACTCCTAAACCTTGTGGAAAGCCTTCCCAGAAGATTTGAAGCTGTTATAGCTGCAAAGGGTGGGCCAACTCCATATTAAACCCTACGGATTAAGAATGGGATGTCATTAAAGTTCATGTGCACATAAAGGCAGGCGTCCCAAAACTTTTGGCAATATAGTGTGTATTATATTCAATTATAATTTTTCATTTCTTCTATAGCTTCTATAATCCGTGTTTGAATAAATCTGTCATGTTGACAGCCACTATTTAAATATTAATATTTCAAAAACGAATTGGAGTAAAAATCATTTTAAAGTTAGTAGGCCTATTATAACTTCTCCTAAACAATCCTAAAGTGTGCTTTAAGTTTGTATACAAATCAATTCATTTTAACCTTCAATATTAGTAGTACCAACTGATTCCCATACAGCATTAGTTGAGAGATTATTTTTTTTTGTTCTCGACCAAATTTGCCATGTACTGTACAGGACAGCAAATAGATATACAATAGATAGTAGAAATACATGAGCAATATCACATGAGTAGCCGTGCGATGTGGCAGTATATCAGCACGGCTATGATTCGTCCGTAGGTAATCACAGCGTGCTGATATACAGCCATATCGCACGGCTACGAGTCTTTAAAACCCTCTTTTGTGCAGCACTACTTCTTTCCGCCAAGGATTCAAGTTGACAGTTGGACCAAGCCTCCGGTACTAATTCTAAAACATCACTTTAGAGCTAGTAACGAAGGAATGTTGAGTCCCTCTATTGAAACTCATTACATTTTGTAGCTACAGTATTAAGAAAGAGAGAGAGAGAGAGAGAGAGAGAGAGAGATCGCCTGAGCGTGCATTACCTGTGTCTGAAATAACATTCATTCTTTAGGTCGATGTCCATAATATTATATCCATTATAAAAGTCCGTTTGAATGTACGCTGAGGAAAGCGATCTTTGTAACTTATTTGTCATTTTTACTTTCACTCAATCCATATTACGCACTATTTATTGAACATCAAAAAACAAAACAAAAAACAAAACAAAACAATAGCCATTATAAATGACAGTAGGAAGTACAAAAGCACTAGTGTTCCCGTGACAGGTTGTCAAATGTGCTGTGGATAATTACCAAATGCCAAAAAATAAATAAATAAAATAAAAGCTACACAATTAAGAAAATATTGTCGGTGTTCAGGCAGAAACAGGCTCATATATCTATATTTCCTCATTTTTGTTTTTTAAAAAACAATGCTATTGGTCACCCTTTATGCCTGTATGTGGGTTTTAAATATTTAATGAATGAAAAGGATTTTAAAGAGCTTGTGACAAAATCTAGTAGCCTAATTGGATCCTCAAACTAGCCTATCAGTCAAACCTCATAAATCCTCTGTCGTGAATAAAGTATGGCACGCAGTTTGGAGATCTCTGCTTCTTTGCAAAGCAAAAGGTAAATAAAGAGCTGATGTATGGGAAAAAAATGTAAAGCGTTTTCTTTACTCAAGAAACACACACACACACATTTTATATATATATATATATATATATATATATATATATATATATATATACATACATATATATATATATATATATACATATATATATATATATATATATATATATATATATATATATATATATATATAAAGGCTAATGTTTTATGTTTTTGAAGAGACGATTTATCATATTACACAATATATTCGTTGTTTTGAAAATGTCAGTGCTTAACATTGAATCTTCATTACCGTTTCGAAATAATCCATTAAACGAGTTGGATTTGAGCACTAATATTTTCAGTTCAATTGGTCTGCGCGTTGTCTCAAGGCCCCGCCCACAACAGGGGAAATATCATGAATATTCACATATACTCCACCCACTGGAACAGGTTTTCACAGGAACCGCATATTACACAACACCGGCCGTTGACGGCCTGGAGCTCGCATCTCCGAAAACGTCTTAACAAATTATAAAATAGGCGCTATGATTAAATATAACCCCATAATCCCTTACAACGAACCCTACATGCACAACTGGAATTTAAACCTGCAGTATCTACTGCTAGTTAGTGAAGTATTAAAGAACTATATACAGATTTAAGATTAAAATAATATCAGATTTGTCTTATTTTTGTGAATAAACAAAAATAATAATAAGAAATTTATTTTTGCTATTGCTAAATAAATGTTCACTGATGTCTTCCAAAGATTTCTGAATTTTTGCGCATTTTTTTTTTCTCTGTATATTGTCGATATGGCATCTAGTGAATACACGAAGTTTCATCATGCCAGCATATATTAAACCATGTGTGAAACAGTTGTGGCCCGCGCTCCCTTACTCCAAATTCACTAACATTACAACGAGATTAACAAATGCGTACAAAGGTGTTGTGAATTAGGTGGAGACTTTTCGTGAGACGTTCTCCTGTGAGTACAAATACGAAATAATCTACGCAATTATTAGTGAATGAGACCCATTGTGCAGTTCAAGTTCGTTGATTCTTTTCCGTCGTAAAAATCATTAGCTCGTTCAATGTTGTCGAAGCAGGCAGATTAAACGTTTTAAGAATAATAAGTGTCCCCATTTAGTTTAACAGGCCAAGCCGTCCAAGCAATAATAATAATAATATAATAATAAAGCTCATTTGTGAAACAGGCTACATATGTTATCCTTTTAAAAAATCGGTAGGTTTTCTTTTTACTAAATGTGTTGTTTTTCGTAGGTTATTACTTCCTGTTTCCATATTTCCATTTTAATAAACTACATCCAACTAATGAAACATATAATTAGATGCTCGGTTGACTAAGTAGGATTAGATTCTGATGGATAATCAATCAACATGCTAGTGCACATATGATAACTCATATCTTACCTGAACTGTCCGCCATTTTATCACCAACCCTTGAAGGTTTCTTAAACGAAAGTGAAAATTTGCCTGACAAAACGACCACGTATGCAACTCACTTGCGTCTCCTGTGCTTTAAAACGCATACAGTAGCACATTGAGCATAATAAGTATAAATAAGGTAAATCAAAAGCAAATATCTGTACTTTCAGTAATAAGAACAGTGGAAAAGTTGGGATAATGTGACAAGGGATATAGGATTGTAACATTAACAATATACAAATGATTTAATTCATAATCGCACTTCATTTACATCCATCATTAAACAGACACACACACACACACACACACACACACACACACAGAGACACACACAGGTTTGTTTTACTGTCTTAGTGAGGACATTCCATAGACGTAATGGTTTTTATACTGTACAAACTGTATTTTCTATTCCCCTACACTACCCCTACCCCTAAACCTACCCATCACAGAAAACTGTCTGCATTTTTACATTTTTAATAAAACAGTATGTTTTTAAAGCTGTTTTAAATATGAGGACTCATGAAATGTCCTCATAAAATTTCGAAAACTTGGTGGGGCAACATAATATGATTTATGATTCATATGTTTATGTTTGGTCTAACATATATGAATGGCTTAAAATTACAATTAATTTGATTTCTTTATTTTCTAAAAATTTTGGGAAAATGTTCTATTCATGACTGTGTCTTAAAACAAAGCCATTGTTTTCTGTTTTTCAGAAAGAATTTTGGATTTACTCTAAATCTTTAATAAGAATGTTAAAATTTAAAAGTGGAAGAAGACCACTTGGTTCATTGAAGAAATTTAAACCATTAGAAGACCTGGTTGTATTTTTTTCTTCCTTTTTTGTGTTTTAACAGACAAGTAACATGCATTCAACTAACTGGCTGTAGACTATAAGGTGCATTTCAAGTGTTAATCTACAGATTTTACAAAAAGTGTCTGTTGACTGTCAATGTTTTTGCAACACAACAGGTTATTAACCAATTGTCAACTAACTTTCTGTAGATTGAGTCACCATCTTCTAAGCTGTCTACCAACAACTCAAAATCAATCTGAGAGTTGAAAGTTAACAGTCATGACAGTTCTGTATATAATCTTAAATTTACCATCTATTGATACTCTGTTGATAATCAACTAAAGATTAGTTGCTTATCTGTTGCTTGTCAAAAAACCTACTGTTTACGATCAGTAGACTATTATTAGACATTCTCCACTAAGCATTAGTAGATATCTTTTAGGACTATCTAATAAAGTGAAAAACAGTTGATATCAGCAGAAAGTCATTAACCTATCAAGAGATTACATACAGTTTTCCATTAATTATATGTAACATATTTACCATTTAAAGTGAGAAAAGTTTTGCATACCTGACTGAAGTAGAACAAACACTAGACGCAGCACATCAGAAAGAAAACACTTTTATTATATAAAATAAATAAATACAAATACAAATACAACCCACTGACAAACAAATTTAACATTTCAAAATGAGAAAACTCTCAGTATTTGAAAAAAATGTTGCACTGCCCTAGTGCAAGATCAAATGTTATAAAGTGAGAAAAAAAAAAAAAAAAAAAAAAACCTTGAATTTAGTTAACAAGAACAACTTATTTAAAACTTTTGTTAACATTCTGTTGCCCACATTGTCTTTCTTGACAAACAGGATGAGATGTTTGTTGTTTTTCATTTCAGTGATTTTTTTTTTTTTTTTTTTCTGGCAGAGTTGTGCTAGTTGCAAAATTGTATTTACCCATTAACTGTTCTAGGACACTTTTGTCTACTATGTAAATCTCTGCAATTGCTGCCGTGTCTTTCACAGCATTTCTTGAAACACAAGCGTTCTTGACAGCTGCTGTCATCCTGAAACCTCTTTGCACAAATCTGAGGACACGCTGATATCTTTTCACTACATCTGCAATTGAGGCAACTGAAAAAAAGAAAAAAAATCACCAAGGACTGTTGTGCTGTGTCTTGTATGGTGTCTCAGTCGCAGAGTGAGCCACATGTTTACCACGTTTTCTCTTTAAAAGGGAGGCTACAACTTGAATGAATGTATGTGGCTTATTATTTGATTTAGAACATTTAAAAGATTCTTGATGATTATTGCAATAAAAAACTGAGGTAAATACTGTTAAGCAAAACAGAAAAAATGGCTGGCCGCACACTGAATCCAAAAAAGATTGAAGTCTAGGAAAATACAAAATTTATTAAGTCAATTGCATGGTACAATAAAGTGCAAAGTGCAAGTGAGTTAAAAACAGAGGAGCATGAGCAGACGTTTCAGCAGATTGCTATCCTCAGTGCTCAATATGCAACAAACAATCACCCTCTTTCTAGAAAGACAAGCCATTCAAAGCCATCAGCTTAATCCAGTTGTCACAATCATCAGTTAACACCAATAACAATCAATTATCACAAGTGTCACTGCAACAGAGTCTAGAAAATAACAAACATAGCACAAACTGTATGAAATATACATTCAAAGTAATGAAAATAACAATAATAATGTTACAGGAAATAATTACAGAAAACAAGAGTTCAAGTTCAAGTTCTTCATTCATGCCATCAGGAAATAAAGATTTAAGTTAAAAAATCCAAAAGGCCTCCCTTTGCAACAATTTCTTGTCTCTGTCTCTGCCTCTTCTATGAGGTAAGATCCTCTCAATGCCCAGGAACTTCATGTCAGAGAAAAAATGTTTAGCAAGATTGAAGTGACGATAGATGGGAGATGTATCATCCCATCTACGAATTGAACTTGCATGTTCAATCATTCTAGTGTGTAAAGCATGTGTGGTTTTACCAACATATAACAGAGAACATGGACAACTGATAATATAAATCACATATGTACTCTTGCAAGTTATCAATTGTTTGATCTTATATGTGTTTTGTGTACAAGGATGTACAAATGATTGACCTTTGACATATTTTGTGCAAGAAGTACACCTGTAGCATGGAAAATTACCCTGGGCGTCAACTAGGGTGGTCGGAGAAGAGACAGGAGTGTCTGCATGAACAAGCTTATCCCTCAGACTAGAACTCCTAGAAGAGACAAAGAGTGGTGGATCATTAAATACATTCAATAACTCAGGATCACTTTGAATGATGTGCCAGTGACTCTTAATAATCCTCCTGATATCATTACTCAACGGACTAAACGTGGACTTGAAAACGCATGAATAGCTTTTCTTGCTTTTATTTGCGATCAAGTTACTTCTTCCTGTTCTTGTAAACTGCGCACCTTCTCAAGTGCAGTATCAAGCCACTTATTGGGATATCCATGTGATTTAAAATCTGTATATAGATTCTGGGCTTTAACATCAAAATCCTCCTTCCTAGAGCAGATACGATGAAGTCTTAAAAATTGAATATAGGGTAACCCACGTCTTAAAGGAGTTGGATGGGCACTTGTAGCATGAAGCTAAGGTTCTTTACTGTATCTTTACTATAAAGAGAAGAGACAATTTGTTTGTCAACAATTGATATACAAGTATATACATAAGAAAATGACATTTGTAATTCCAACATTATGTGTGAACTTAATCGAAGGTCTTAAACAATTCATATATAAAACAAATGCTTCAAAATCATCAGAACCTTTGTAAACAACAAAACAATCATCAATGTATCTCTTAAACAGAATGATATTGTCAAAAAAAGGATTGTTATTAAAGACATATCTATCCTCCAAAAAGAAAATGTTTAAGGGCCGGTAGGCCTTCATGATGTGGAATATTGGTATATAGTTGTTACAGACTCAGTCACTTTCTGTTTGTTGTCATGTCACATGATCTCCTTTGTTCTGTTTTCCCGCCATCATCAGTCACCATGGACACTAACTTGATTGTCACAGCTGTTTGTCATTTTGGTTAGTTGCTCCATGTATTTAAGTTCCTGTTTCTCCTATGTTCATTGTCTGGTCTCGTTTTTCATGAGTTGTGTTGTGTGCCTTCCTGTACCTGTTGGATTTATCTAGTAAAGACTTATCTTATCTCTTATCTCCTATCTCCTTCGTCGTGTGTTTCCTGCGCAAGCAACCCGTAACAGAAGACCGGACCTAACAAAAGTGATTGTAAGCGTCTCGCTTATAGAAGTTTTTTTTTTCTCTCAGTTTCTTGTTCAGTGTTTTGTTTTCCTTTTTGTTACCACCCTGTTGGCACTATGGACATTGCACCAGTTTTACTAATGTGCCTTGAACAGGGAACTCGCTCCCTCGAGGAACACTTAACAGATTATTTGTTCCTAGCTCCTCTCACCACCTTCCCGGATGACATCCTGTGTTCGTTCCTGATCGCCAGACTCAACAGCTCTACAAGAGCACAGTTATCCGGGAGGGGCTGCAGCGCCTGTTGGAGCGACCGAGCCGAACAACGCAATGGAGCCTGAGCAACACGAGTCTGACCAGGTGTGCGAGCCGGCTGCTACATCCACCGCTGTGGGAGTTCTAGTGGACATTGAGGGCATGGAAGTGAGCCCTACCCACCCTCCCGCCACTGAGAGTGAGTTTTTGGATGCTGCATGGGACCTATGTCATTTTGGAGATACTGAACCCTTTGATCTATTAGCGGAATCTGTTCATCATGTCCCCACCCATCCTCCCTCTCCCACCACCACTCCAAAATGACTTTGAGACTGTTTTATTTCATGTTGATATCTGTTCTACCCTTCAAGACCCTCTTCAGTCCCCAACCAGTTCTGCTACCCTGTCTTCGCTGTCTCCCATCAGCCCCTCTGTTCCACCTCTGCCTCCTCTCAGTGGCGCGGTTACAACGTTGGACTGCTGGGAGTCATCTCCTCCAGGGCTTCGGGAGTCCATGGCTCTGCCTCCAACCTCTGCATGCTCCACTCCACTTCGACCCGACGTTCTGACTCCCACGCCTGCTCTCCTTCCACCCTCGGTGTCAGCAGTGACCATCGGACCTTCGGCTTCGCTGGACTCCCTCGGTACGTCGGCTCCGCTTCGGTCAGACTCCACTCAACCTATGCCACGGACTTTGGCATAGGGCTAGCTCCGCCCTCCCTCAGGCTCCACCTCCACCCTCGGTCGCTCCAGCTCAACCTCAGCCCTCCAGATCCCTGCTTCCACCTCGGGGGGTCGTCGCTGCGGCTCCGTCGTGGTCGTCGAGGTCATCAGTGTCCTGTCACAGCATCGGCTCTCTGGCTACGCGGTGGGCTCCACATCCCACGTTGACATCGCCTCCTGCCATCACCATGACGTCATCCAGCTGTCTTCCACCATGGCTCCTCCCTCCAGCGACGCCGCCGTGGAGCGCAGCCCTGGTTGTGCACTGGGGTACCATCAGCCCATCCCCTGTTCAAGGCCATCCACCAGACTTCACCACCTCCTGCACCACCCTGGACTCCTTTATTCTGCCTCCTCCCAGGGAGCCATCTGCCTCCTGAACCACCTCCTACATCGTCATCTACATCCCATCTTCATCTTCCCCTCACTCTACGGCGCGAGGACGCGCCTTTCCGGGAGGGGGCGTGATGTTACAGACTCAGTCACCTTCAGTTTGTTATCATGTCACATGATCTCCTCTGTTCTGTTTTCCCGCCATCATCAGTCACCATGGACACTAACTTGATTGTCACAGCTGTTTGTCATTTTGGTTAGTTGCTCCATGTATTTGAGTTCCTGTTTCTCCTATGTTCATTGTCCAGTCTTGTTTTTCATGAGTTGTGTGCCTTCCTGTACCTGTTGGATTTATCTAGTAAAGACTTATCTTATCTCCTATCTTTGTCGTGTGTTTCCTGCGCAAGCAACCCGTAACAATAGTGAAGTCACATCCATAGTTGCCAGTATAACATCCTGCTCAACATTTTGAATAGTTGATAGACATTGGAGGAAATCTGCTGTATCTCTCAGATAACGAGGAAGAGATGTGACTAACAGTTTCAGAACAAAATCAACAAAATTTGAGTGGTTCAGTAAGACAGTGGTGGATTGATCAAGCTTTTATGTACCTTGGGTAGAATGTACAACACTGGCCTACTTGGAGAACGATTAAACAAGTATTACATATCTTTATCAGAGATCAATATATGAGCATGTGCTTTCTGGAGGAACATCTCAATCTCCCTCTGAAACTGGGCCATTGGATCTGATGGTAAGACTTGATAATAGGAGGTATTTTCTAATTGACAAAGGGCCTCCTGAATATAGAGCGCTTGAGGAAGGATCACCAATCCACCTCCTTTTATCTGCAGGTTTGATTACGATATCTGTATTTCAAAACATTTTATCAAGAGCCTCTTTTTCAGAAAGTGTCAAATTAGATTTTTTGTTCTGAGATGACTGATCAAATAAATTAGTCCCATCCCTTTCCACTAGCCTACAATATGTATCAATAGAGGAATTAGATACAGATGGACAAAAGGTACTAGTAGGTTTGAATTTAGCTCGGACATTATACACATGTGAGTTTTTTTGGTCTACTGGAGCATTTTTATAGAAGCATTTAAGTCTTAGTGTACGCATGTACGCCATGTGGCCATATGTCATGTATTTGATCATTTTTGCTTAAAAACTCAGTCCTGTTACTTTCAGTCCTGTTACTCATATGAAAAATAACAGGAGTGAGTTAAGAGTAACAAGAGTGAGTAGAGTGCTCTGTTTTGTTGATTTAATAGTGTGAATATTAGTTGATATATAATACTATTCACCTGTATCATGAGTTTTACAGTTGGAATTACTTAAATTGTAGATTTTTAGGATTATTTTTACAGTATGAATGCCATACATTGCAGGGAGCCAGTCCACCACAACATGACTTAATCTTTTTGTCTTTCTCTTATCTTTTGTAGAAGATGGAGAGAACCTAATTCGCAGGTGCAAGAAACACACACCCATGGCATGTTGCAAGGAAAGGAGTGAAACATACCCGCAACCCATTTTCCCCCTTTTTTGTCTTTCCTTCCCTCCCTCTCCCCCCTCTCTCTTGTCCTCTCTCTCCTTGTTTCTCTTTCCACCTCCTTCACTGTGATGTACTACTATCACATAGAACATCCCTCCAACACAGAAATCTCACTCACACACATGCACACACAGCCATGTACACACTCTCTTTCTCACACACATGCACACACATATGGACACTTAGTCCTGTTACCCAGTGTTCATTCCTGGTACAAAGTGCTCATTCCTGTTACTAAATTTATTTTTCTAGAAAAATAAAGTTAAACCACTGTTTTTATCAGTTTTGTTTGATCCATCATTTACACAATTGTTAAATAAATTATTTAAAAATATATAAACTTGAGGCTTTTGTCTCCTTTTAAATGAGAAAATTGTTTTGCGTTTTTTATTAAAATACACCTTGCCTTAATATAAAGTGATTTTTTGTCACAAATATCAGTTATTTGAACACATAACCAACCATTTCTTCAAAATAAACACTTTCTTGAGGTGAACAAATTAATTTACTGACATGCTTTTAAACATGCTTTTTAAATGGCACATGAGTTTTGGTAACAGGACTGAGAAAACATGCATCCATCTTCTGTGTTGAAACCTTGTAAAAATTAAATAAAGTTGCCTGAGATTGGCCAATACACATTTTGAATAGTTAAATGTGTGTAGTATTAGATTCAGTGTTGAAAAAAGATAAAAAAAAAATAAAGTTTAATTTTGAAGAGTTACAACAAGCAAATGTCACCCATTCGGTGGAATGGCCCTTATATTGTGGAGTCGCTACACCAAGTAAGTTTTACTAGACTTAAATGGAACAAATACATGATTTCTTACTGAGAGAAGCTGAATAATGAATACAAGGTGTGCTGCTTTAGATGAATGGTTTGATTCCACAATTGGTAAAATAAAACATATATAAGACAATACAACATTTATGGTAGGAGCCATACAATTGACTGGTGACTTAATTTAAAAAACTGTTCTATTGCGCTTCTGATTTGGCAGTGAAATTCGCCGATTTTGGGTGCGTAAGATGTGAAGGATTCTATGGGCCAGTTAGTATTTTCACCCCATGATGGCGGCCGTGCTACCGGAGCGCCATCTAGTGGCTGTTACCCAAAAAGTATCAAAGTGTCGCCTCTTGAGTTCTATAATCTTTGCTGTTAACAAGAATAACACAAGACGTGTCTTGAGGCTTTCACACAGGACGCGGTCTGTGCTGCGCTCACTGCTGGGTTCAGCACAGCCCTTCAGATACAAAGCAATCTGCGCTATGCTGGCCAGAGTGTTCCACCTTTCAGTCAGCAGCAAAGTATATGTCCCGTGCTTGTAAGAAAAAGAAAGAGAGCAGCTCTTGACAGTATCTGTCGTGTCTCCATGACACAGCTTTTCTCCCGATGTACGACCAGCAAATTTGTATAGTAGCTATTTACACAGTAAATGTACACAGTAAATAGCTGTTCATCCATTTTGCTTTCCGATTGTATGGATGCCCCGTTGCTATTGGTCGCGCGGGTAATCATCACAGAACACGGCTAATTGAAGTACTTTGAACTTTGACCGCGGCGTGCGCGCAAGCTGTGCTCCGCTGCATATGCGCTTTGGTCAACGCAGCAACAAACCGTCCTCGCGCGGTGCAAGGCATTGAAATAAATGGGTTTCATAGCGCAGCGCATATCACGTCCTGTGTGAAAGGGCCTTCACTTGTAGCTTATTGTTTTGAATGGGAGAAATTGCAACGTGCAACATGGCGGAATAAGTCCCGCCTTCTAAATAAGAGCCAATCACCGACTGGTAAAGTCATTGCGTCACTGCAGTGGCCGTTAGAAGCTCCGGTTTCTATAGAAACAGTCAGACTCGCGCCTCCGAAAAGAGGCACAAGACGTGCATTTAGGACTGCGCTTGATCCAGCCTCAAAAATATCGTATTTTTGTCATGATTCGAGCGTTTAGAACAATATTTATGAGACAGTTGTTGTCTGATTTTTATTGGTGATTACAAATATGAAATTTAATCGAAAGCTTGGAAAACAGCTTTGAAGAATTTGATGTTTCCCCATTCAAAGGGATAGGAGCCTGACCAGAGATTGTATATAATGGGGAGATAAAAGGGTCTGTATCTCTTACCATTGGAGAAAGCGTAACGGCTAACTTAATCACGTGGGCCACCTCTCAGCCTATCGTGTAATGGCAGTGACATCAGTCGCAACATTCCCTAGTCTGCCTTCTCTTAAAAAAAAAATCAATTTTTATCAAGTGTGCTGTTGAGGCTCACGTAACCTCTTGAGGAGAATTCAAAACAAATGAGCTCTGCTCACACAAAGAAACTCAGTTATCATGTTGCAATAAAAATTCAATATGTGGGGTTTTTATAGCTTGGTATTTACGACATATAATAAAGTTAAGCATCACACGACCGAAAGTGCTGAATTCCTGAATATCACCTCGATTGAAATTGACACTAATTTCATACAACAGTTTAATAAACAAGTAGTTAACATTAATCATTTACGTTTTATGTGCAATATTGCCTGTTTTTTGTTTTATTGTAGCAGTGAAAATAGTTCAGCGCATCTCGCAGCTACGCTCAGCCGTTTTGAATGATTCTGCGTTTTGAACGATCGGTTGAGTGAAGATTCAATGGCCCAATCATAAACAACTGCTTCATTCTTGTTTCAGCCTTCTGAATAAATGACTCAGTAGCTGTGTCCCAATTCAGGGGCTACGCACTTCGAAGTGCATGAAAGGGGTGGGGTTTTGGAGTGGAGGGTTGCCAGGTCTGCTCAACAAAACCATCCCAAAAGTAGCGTAATCACAACACAAGCGTAAAAGTATCCCAATCCCAGACGTGGCAACAATGAGCCGAGCGTAGTTACATGGCTAGCGGCTGTGTGACAGACAGCTGACAGTTGACGTTTATGAGTGCATTTTAAAGTTTTATGACTTTATTGGGTTGTGACATGCTTCACAACGGGACACTGGACCAAAATATGTATGGTTAAACTATGTAATGTTAGTTTTATGTAACAGGGTTAGCAAATACCAACCTATTTATATATATATATATATATATATATATATATATATATATATATATATATATATATATATATATATATCTCCAATAGGGGCAGTGAACCCACTTAAGGTATTCAACTAAATGAATATGTAGGCAGTGGTGCAGTACATGGTCTCTTTATTTATTGTTTAAAAAAAGAAAGGAACTATTCCTAAACAAAATCAACAAATCAAAATAAAACAAAACCAGAAACAAAACATACAAACAAAATAACAACAATGAGGGGGCCAAATTGGCTCAATTAGACAAGTCTTAGGCCGAAAATAACTGCCTCAGCTATTTCTAGTACAACCATGAAAACTTGTAACACATCCACACGTGTGCTGTAATATACAACCTTCAAACAAATCAACCAATAGTGTTATCACTGCATCACACCACACCCTGATAGCTGGAATATTGTCTTGCCAGTTACAAGGCCCCTCAAATAAACAAGGAAACAGAAATCAAGTATATAATGTTCACACAACAAAATCACTCATATGAGAAAAACATAAATAAATTCACATAACCAAACCAAAAACAAATACAATATTCAAATAACTAAATCCATCAATTAAAAATAAAAACAAAAAACAAACAAACAAACAAAAAAACACCACAACATTCACCTAAATCAATCAATAAAAAGAAAAACACAAAAAAACAAACAATTGTACAAACTTTCACTACTGGGAAAAACAGTGGTCTAATATATGATCAGCTTCCCGGTAAGTCTGCTCCACAATGTTTTCTATTTATGACCATCATATTGTCGTGCTACTGCTTTGGGTCGATGCAGTGGGAAACGCGGGTGAAATGAGCCACGGCAAGGGGATTCGTTCACAGAGTTTACTGAACTTCTGCACAGATGTAAGTCACAGTTCACAGCGCACTCACCAACAGTATCGTTCATGAACACACACTTTGTATGAAATTGATGCGGCTGCTAGGTGCTCTTGCTCCGGCACAGGACAGCAGTTTTCCGACGTGCGATGAGCATGCGAGCGACCCCAAAACTAACTAAAGAAAAACGTAACTTTACGCTCTATACAAAAGAGTGCGTAACTGAACAACCAATAAGAGACTAGATCACAGAAAGGGTAACTAAAATACTTAAAGGGGCCATGTTCTCTCTTCTACACTATCCCCCCTCTTTTAACAGTACTGAGTCCCTTCAGTAAAAATAGCATAACAGTAACTAAGAAATAGTGCATGCAATAATAAACAGTATCTTTAGTCTGGAAAAGTCCTTCAAGGCGTTAACTCTGAAATAACATTCCATAAGTACTAGTACTTAACTGAAAGTCTGGAACACAGTCATTTTTTTTCTCTTAATTATTGTATCTTGCAGGCTTACGAATTTCTCTTCCTCTGTTTGTTCTCTTGATTGTCTCTTCTCGTCCTAGGTCTGACATTAGCCCAAGTTCCCTTTCTTTTTGCCTTCGTCGACGAGCTGCTGGTTGACGTTTTCTTCCTTTGTCCTGGTTTTCCTTGGGCTCAGGGTCAGAAGAAACTGATTCTGTTTCACTGCTGTACTGGGTTGCGAGCTGTTCAGGATCAAGCAAAGGCTCTTGAATTATAGGATTACTAGTGGTATCTTTGCTCTTTTGCAGGATCTGACTCCTTTGACGCTTAACCCATGCTGGAATCACCTCACAGTCATAAGGCTTAAGACGGTCATGATGCATGATTCTCTTGTGTCGTAACCCCTGGACCTCATAAAGCACCGGGCCACAGCAGACAGATATCACAAAGGGCCCTTTCCAAGGTGCTTAGAGTTTTGGACTTTGTCCCTTCTTTTTGGTGCTGTCCCTCATGTACACAAGATCTCCCACATTATACGTCCTCTCTTGAGACCTGAGATCATACGTCTTCTTTTGACGTTGTTGAGCTGTTTGGAGGTGCTCTCTGGCAGCATCATGTGCTTCTCTTAAGCCCTTTTCCAAGCTGTACAGGAAGTCGGGAACTGCCAAACTATCTGACCTCTGCTCTGCTATGCCAGACCATAGATCCTGAGGTTGGTAGACTTCTCTTCCAAGCATCAGCCTGTTTGGTGTGAATCCCGTGACTGCATGTTGGGAGCTACGATATGCTGATGTAAGTAGAGGAAGATGCTCATCCCAGTTTTTCTGATTCTGGTTTACATAGCAGCAAATCATCTGAAGGAGTGTGCAGTTGAACCGCTCAACTTGCCCATTTGAGGCAGGGTGGTAAGGGGTCGTCCTTGTTTTTGTGATCTGCAAAAGACTGCAAACATTCTTGAATAGTGAACTTTCAAAATTGCGACCCTGGTCTGTGTGCAGTTCGAGTGGTGCACCAAAACGGGAAATGAACTCATAAACTAATGTCCTAGCTGTTGTTTCTGCGCCTTGGTCTGGAATAGGAAATGCCTCCACCTATCGAGTAAATTGGTCAATTATGATGATGAGAACATACTTGTTTCCAGAACTGGACACAGGAAATGGACCCAGTATATCAATGTGGATCCGATCCATTGGGGCCCCTGCTTGGTAATTTTGAAGTTTGACTCTCTTAGTAGGTCCTGCAGATTTACAGGCATTGCAGTGTTTGCACCGTTGTATGTACAAATGTACATCTCCACCCATGCCATGCCAGTGAAAACTCTGACGGAGTCGCTTTAACGTTTTGCCTTCCCCCAAATGGCCAGACTGGGGCGGGTTATGGCAGGCTTGCAACACTTCTGCTTGCATTGAAACTGGTACTAGTAACAGCTAGGGGTGTAACGATATCACAAACTCTCGTGGCGTACCGCGGTACTCTCACGCCTCCTGCTGCCCATTGTTGAGGTTGTCACTTATCGCTAACTAACTAATCTATTAATTTAAACAAAATTTTCTTTGCATACATTTGATTAAATTGTATTAGTAACGACTAATAAGAGCTTTTTAAATGCTGTTCTAAATATTATATTCCAAAGTTACTGTTTTGTGCATGTCATGTCACGTGACTTGGGAGTGAGCGTCACACTCGGTTACTACTGTGTACGCACGATGGCTGCTCCGCCTGAGATTGCAGATCCCCCCAAGTCTCTTGTGTGGGAACATTTTGGTTTTCCAGTGGAGTACAGGAATGGAATTCGTGTCGTAGACAAAGCACACACAATCTGTCATAACTGTTTCACAAAACTTACTTATATGACGTCTAATATGCAAGCGCATCTCCAGAGACATCACCCCAACATTGATATTAGCGGCACACGTAAGAAGCCTCAAAAGCAGGAAACTTTTCCCACTGCCTTCAGAATGAAGCTACAAGCTAACTCTGACCGTGCTCAAACAATTACAAAGGCAATAGGTGCTTTCATGGCACTAGATATGCAGCCGTTTTCCGTTGTTGAGAATGACGGATTCACGCATTTGCTAAGTGTGTTGGAGCCCAGATACCAATTACCGAGCCGACCGCATTTCAGTCAGAATGTGCTGCCTCACCTTTACAGCGAAGTAAAAGCCAAACTAGTGGAGGACCTGAGCAATGCTAAATTCATTGCTTTAACTACGGACGGGTGGACCTCCCGTGCAACTCAGGAGTTATTTATTTAATTTTAGTTTACTCTGTTAAGCTGAATAAAGCTAAAGAGATAAATGTTTTATTCTGACTAGTCTACATTGGAAGTATTTTTCATTTTTGTTTACTCAGGTATGCTGACTGCACTAAAAATGTGAAGCCAAAGTTAATAAAGAAAAAGTCAAGTTATTTTTGTTGTTATTATTAAGTTAAGTGAATCTATTGTTCCTTAGCATTGCTGGTAAAATGACATGAACCCTACCCCCACAGCAAACCGAACCGAACCGGACCGAACCGTGGCTCCAAAACCGTAAACCGAACCAAACCGTGCCATTGGTGTATCGTTACACCCCTAGTAACAGCAGGGAAGGGCTGAGTCCTCCAGGTCTTTCCCAACGATAGAAGAGAACACCTTGGTGTAATTCAACTTGCAGCCAACACAACCAGTATTTCCTTACTGCTGGACTTTTCAATGCTACCTGCTCCTTTGTGGGAATGGTTCCACTATTTTTCCACTCATGCAAGATTGAGAGGTCAGGATCAGCTTTTTGTTGTTGAGCCAGCTGTTCTTTGGTAGTGGTTTCTAACCAGTTAACATGTGGGGCTCCAAGCAACTCTGAAACTGATCTGTTCTCTTTGCCTGTGCAAATATCATTGTGTTCATTGATGTCATCGTGTTTCTCTGTTTCACACTCAATGCGCCTTACTGCAAGTGGCACAACATCGTCAACGTCTTCTTCAAACCTCTCCCAGTGGTCATGGAGTCTTTGGCAATGTTGACAACCTCCACATGGCAAATCTGAAACATTCTTCCCTGCCTGATAACAGTTACACATATTGGGAATCTCACCATCACGTTTTGAAATTGCATCAGCATTTGAATGGTGTTTTCCAGCCCTGTGCTCAATGTTGAGATCATACTGGCTCAGCTCTTCCAGCCATCGAGCAAGCTGTCCCTCAGGGTGTTTGAAACGGAACAACCAGGTAAGGCTGTTGTGATCAGTGCTTAAAAGAAACTTCTTACCAAGCAGGTAGTGTCGAAATTGGCGGGTGTAGCAGACAACAGCTAGCAACTCTCGCCTCGTTACACAGTATCTTTTCTGAGCTGGGGTAAGGTGGGTACTTGCGTAGGTTATAACTCTTTCCTCTCCCCACTGGAGTTGTGATAACACTGCTCCGATGCTGTGATTTGACGCATCTGTGTCCAGAATGTATTTCCCTTCTGTTGAAGGATACCCCAGTATTGGTGCAGAAATCAATCTTTCCTTGAGCTGTGTGAAGGCATTCTGGTGCTCCTCAGTCCACATGAATGTCACTTCTTTTCGAAGGAGTTCATTTAGGGGGCTGGCCAGCTCAGAAAATGCCGGAACAAACTTCCTGTAGTAGTTACACAGTCCAAGGAAGGCCTTTAGCTCATGCACACTTGTGGGAGTTTTCCAAGTGTCTACATCCTTAATCAAAGCTGGGTTAGGTCGGATACCCTCACCACTGACCACATGGCCCAGAAAAAGGACTTCATCTTTGAGTAGTTGACACTTGGACGGCTTCAGCTTCAACCCATAACTGTCAAGGCATTGGAATACGAGTGCAAGGCGATCAAGGCTCTCGTCTACTCCTTTACCCAGGATAATGATGTCATCCAAGTAAATCAGAAGGGTTTCCCATTGAAGTCCTCGAAGAACAAACTCCATTGCCCTTTGGAAAGTGCTTGGAGCATTGCACAATCCAAAAGGCATACGGGTGTATTCATACAGGCCATAGCGAGTGATGAAGGCTGTCTTTGGTCTGTCCATTTCATCTACTGCAATTTGCCAGTACCCAGACTGGAGGTCTAGGGTAGAGAAGACACAAGCGCCACCAAGGACATCCAGGCATTCCTCAATCTTGGGGAGAGGATAAGCATCCTTTGTTGTCAGGCTGTTTAGGACGCCAATAGTCGATACACCAGCGGACTCCACCATCCTTTTTACGGACTAACATGACAGGGTACGCCCACTCTGAGGAGGAAGGTGTAACGACTCCTGCTTCCAGCATAGCTTTGAGATGCCTCTCCTCTTCCCCTTGAAATCCAAGTGGAGTCCGTCTTACTGGCTGGCGTACTGGCCCAGCAGCTCCAGTATTTATTTTGTGTGTAACAGCTGTTAGGAAACCAAGGTCAGCATCTAAAATGGCAAAAAGAAATCTGTATGAGAGCAAGAGCTCAACAAATCGCTGTTGTTGTTCTTCATTTAATGTTCCACTTGAAGCAGAGTAAAGGGCTTGGAGGTGCTCAGGTAAGTCAGTGGCAGTTGACAGTCTTCTTAGTTCTGAATAAATTGTGTCATCACTCTGCTCTTGAACGCTACAGTCCTCTTCTTGCTCTTTATAATGTGATGAGCTCTCATCTGGATAGGTTTCAACCAAGAGACCAAGACAGGCTCCTTTCAGCAAGGTGGTCTTATTGCTGGAAAGATTGCAAAGCCTTACAATCACCCGTTGCTCCATGGTTGTGACAACACTTCCAGAAGCCACAGTTTCTGTGATCAGGTAGGGTTCCAAAACAGCACAGACACCAGGTTTTGGATTGTCAACTTCACCCCAGACAAGACATTCACTTTCTGGCGGTAACATTGTGTCTGTCTCCAGGACCACTCGTGCGACATGGTAGTCTGTTCCATCACCTTCGACAATCTTAGCGGGAACCAGCTCTTCCTCAATGAATACTCTGCCACTAGAATGGATTGTTACATTTGCAGCCTGCAGAAGGTCTAGGCCCAAAAGAACAGAGTCACGTATCGGAGCCACAAAGACTTCCCATTCTGCACTCCATGTACCGATTTGGAATTTAACTTTTAGTCCAGCTTTGGCGCTCATGTCTTTCCCTGATTCTGCATTATGGAGACATGTCTGTGTTAAAGCTGTCTGCTTATTTAAGGGAAACTGCTGATACAAGGTTTCTGAGATAACCGTCGCTTCAGCTCCTGTGTCTACAACGGCTTTCACTGGAATGCTGTTCACAGTTGCATCAATGAGCAAGCTTGGGCCTCTACTTGTAGTGCGTCCCACCTGTGGTGTAGGGGACTGGCTTCTCCAGCTTACTACATCCCTTGGAGCAGTACTGCGGTTCTGCTCCTTACTACTTTGCCTGGAGTTGGGTGGCGGGGTTGACAGCCTCACACACTCTCTGCGAAAATGTCCTTCTTCACCACAGTGATAACACAGACCTGTTCCAACACGGCTGGGACTTGGTGAGTAGGACTTGGTTTGTGCTGCTCCACTTTGTATGGGAGACCGACCTCGCCTCTTTTCCTGATTTGCTGCTTCCAGCTTTCTTGGCTCCTTGGCCACAGCATTATCTAGTTTTGATTGCAGCTGCTCCATCTTTTCCATCAGGAGGTGAAACTGGTCAGCAGTCACATAGTTCTTACTAATTCTCTCCACTGTTTCTGTTAGGAATGCAGTTTTCTGCGAAAGAAGAGCTAGCTGGTCTGCAGTGATATAAGTTGGACTCTGCACCCTGCGTGATGCTGCTGGAGTTTCACTGGACACTTCATCATCATCTGCCCAGGAAATACGCCTGGCTCTGCTTTTTGCATCAACACGTCCCACGGTGGCTTGATAATTGTGCTCATGGGCCTCTACAAGTCTTTGAGCCTCCACTAATGAATGAGGATCTCTGTTCATTACTTCATAAGCCACCTTTTGGTTACGAAGCTCCTTGAGGAAGAAATCTGTGGCAAGTTGATCTTGCAGATCAAGCTCCACACCAGGGTATGCTAAGGCGACTAAGCGTTGTACCTCTTCTGCAAACTCTGCTGCCGACTCTTTAAACTGGCGGAGTTCTCCCAGCTTCCTTCTAATTGTGGTTGGGGGGTCTCGCTGATCAAAACGTTGAGTTAGCTGCTCTTTAAGAAGAATGTAGTCTTCTCGAATATGCTCAGGAAGTGAACAGACATACTTAATTGCTGCCCCCCTCAGACATTCATGCAAATAATCCACCCTGTGGGCTCCACTCCAACCATACTTCCTGGCCTGCCGTTCAAATGGTACTAGAAACGATTCCCAGTCCCCACTACCATCAAAAATAGCAAGCTTTGCTCTGGGACACTCTTGAGGGATGGCTTGGCCTTGATGAGGAAGAATACTGTGTCTTTGTTCAACGGCGTATGTAGGTGGCAGTAGCTGAGAGCCATGCTCACTACTTCGATGTCTAACACTTGTCTCTATGGAGGGGGTAACTCTGGTGGGGCCTGAAGTATGTGCTCTCTGTTGTATGACTTCCAGCTCAGCAGCAAATGGCCCACTTGTAATGTTGCGTGACCTCTCTGGATTCTCTGAGGGCAATGGTGAATGGCTCTCTGACAGTAGGCTGTGAGCTCTCATGGGTGTCCCACCTGGGCGCAGTGGACATGGATGTTTGCGGGGCTTGGGTATTACTCGCAATGTGGTTCAATATTGGAGCCATCATCTTTTGCAGTTGCTCATTATTCTTGTTCTGACATTCGAGCATCACTTTCACCCAGTCTGGAGGTTGGTCAGGATCAGGGGCTGCTGCTGCCATTGCTCTTTGGTGTAAATCTTCCTGGGACATGTTTTAATATTTCTCTATTTACTGTCTCTCTTGTTTCTATTGTTATTTTTCTCTCTTTCTTTTTCTTTTTTTTTTAATATTTATTTATCTTATCATTTTTTCTTTGTTTTTTTTTCTTGTTTTTTTTTCTTATATTTATCTTTTTTTTTCTTTCTTTTTTTTTTTTTTTTTTTTTGCTTGTTTGTTTTGTTTTTACAGTCAATTATCTTCACAGACGTCCTCCAGGAGCATTTATTTTTCTAATGCCTCTGACAGTTCACGGTGTAGTTGAGTCAACACAGTTCTCATCGGGCGCGATGACGTCAGCCACCTCGCGCCTCCGGCCTGGTCCTGAAGAATGGTGAAGCGTTTATATATATATATATATAGTTTTGTCTTAATTTGTTTTTCAGTCAGTTATCCTCACAGACGTCCTAGGAGCATTTGATTTTCTTAATGTCTCTGGCAATTCAGTGTAGTTGAGTCAACACGGTTCTCATCGGGCGCGATGACGTCAGCCACCTCGCGCCTCCGGCCTGGTTTTGAAGAAGCGCTAACAAATTAGCTTGCGACTGCAACATCCACTGTTGTCATATGTTATTTTGCCAATATCCAAAATCCTTCTGGGTTAATTTACGGAGTTTCAAACACATCCAGATAAATCCCCGCTTCTGACACCAATTGTCGTGCTACTGCTTTGGGTCGATGCAGTGGGAAACGCGGGTGAAATGAGCCACGACAAGGGGATTCGTTCACAGAGTTTACTTAACTTCTGCACAGATGTAAGTCACAGTTCACAGCGCACTCACCAACAGTATCGTTCATGAACACACACTTTGTATGAAATTGATGCGGCTGCTAGGTGCTCTTGCTCCGGCACAGGACAGCAGTTTTCCGACGTGCGATGAGCATGCGAGCGACCCCAAAACTAACTAAAGAAAAACGTAACTTAACTAACGTAACGTAACGTAAATGTAACTAACGCTCTATACAAAAGAGTGCGTAACTGAACAACCAATAAGAGACTAGATCACAGAAAGGGTAACTAAAATACTTAAAGGGGCCATGTTTTCTTTTCTACAATATCACAAGTTAAACGACCATGCTGCCCAGTTCATCACTGGATATTATCAGCCACATGAACGGGGATAGACTCCCAATAAGAGACACACACCTCCAAATTAGTGACTTCAGTATCTTCAGTTTGCAGGTGACCTGTGTGTGTTTGTGTGGATTGGGTCAGCTCATATCTTTGCGGTCCTCATAATTTACAACTTAATCATAAAAAACAATTTAAATGTTATTATAAAATAAGTATTTGGTTTGGGCTGCTCTTTTGTATTTTAAACATCCCTCTGTCCTCATAAACAAGTGGATGTATATAGGCTACTGTATATAATGGGCTGGTTAAATTGAACCCAAGCTACTGTATCTCTCGTCTTTTGATATTTCATCCAGAAATGATTGACAAAAAAAAAAAAAAAAAAAAAAAAAGAAGAATAACATTCATAGGGCAAGCTAATAGGACAGTAGTTTTCAGGACACATGTCTGTGAAGTAATAGTAAAATTTATTGTCGATTCACAGGTAAGACGCCTATAAATCTCAGAGATGGGTGTGCGTGTACTGCCTGTATAGTGCTAATAAATCATATGTTAAACATAAGCTTGTTAAACACATTTTTAAATAAAACGCACAGAATCTGACTTATACATAACACCATAAATATAACTAAACCCATCTGAATACTACTGTAAACCCCGTGTTTCGGCTAGGTTTGTTTTTGGCTTTGTGACATGAAAGTGAAACCAAACATTTCTGCTGCTTATAAGTTATTAATTATATTCAAAATCAAACTAACCCCAACCGTTTTGTTTTATATATATCAAATTTACATAAAATAGTCTGTTCCATAAAGAGTCTCTTTCTTACCTTCATAAGCAGGAAGAATTCTGTGTGGGCGGAGTTTGTGACGCAACACCTTTTCCTTTAGATTCAATACAATCTCTCGCTTGTTTGTTTCAGTATAGTTTGTTTACACATTTAAAATTTAATTCAAATGTTTCAAATAAATAAGAAGGGACATTTATTTATTTATTTTCTCGCCATGCTTGTCTGGGCAGTCATCAAATATGAAATTGGTAACGCTGTTTGTGGAGTTGTTTAATCAGATCTTCAGACATTTAATGTCTTTTATCTTCAGTTCATCTAAGGCTGTGACTGAAAGTTGTAGTTTGTGTTCGTATTACTATTTCTTTCTTTTTATTGAGCTGTAACGCATCATTTTTGTTACACTGACATAAGACTTATTTTCCATAGAGAATACATTATTAATTTATATGTAAAACATTTCAACTTCACATATACATATCCTAAATTAACTGGATGATATTTTTTATGAAGCATGATTTCTGAACAAAAATATTTGCACGTTTACACAAAAGTACATTTGAAGTTGTGTGCAGATCTGACTGCTTATGCTGATTAAAAATGTTTGGGTTTTTCCCTTTTTTCCCTTTTTTCATCCAGTTGTCTCTGATTAAATATGTCAATAAGAGACGTACATTGCAAAGACTTCTTGTGAAATAAAGGTTACATCTTGGGTAGTAAAATAAACTCCATGAAAACAAGCACTGACAGGTTTTCACAGTTTACGTAAAAATGCACTCAAATACCTGACTGTCACAGGAAAGGTTAACTTCAAACTGCTGTTTAATAAAATAAAGACGAAAGGGGTTATGGCAATGGTTTGAATGGTCTGAATGATAAAACACAAACTCTTCAGCTAGACATCATTATCCCCTGGATCATGTATATAAACACAGTTTATTGAATAATCTTTTATTTATTTTTTCATCTGTTTCAAAGCTCAGTCAAACTTATTATCTCATTATACTACAAGCAATAACAATGAAAACTTACAGCTTCACAAAATCATCCCGATATGTTAAAAGATCTTCCAGTTTGCTGGTAAAGAGATTAACTAGCCATGTTCAACAGCAAAATATTATAAATGAGAACAAATTCTCTACAGATCGGTGGAAAAGAGAACACAAATGAATTAAATCTAGCTAGTTGTTTCTTTCCAATTCTAATTGCTTTAGCTTAAACTATTTCATGGTAAAAGAAACTGTGTTGTTGTTCCTGATAAGTGAAATTGTGAGGAAACACACTGAAAAAAGAGTGCGGACTGGATAAATAAACACTTCTTATTATCACAGCACAATCTCCTGTTACATTGACTGCTTAGGTTATAACTTTGAAGAAGTGTTAGAGTTAATAGGAGAATTAAATGATTAATTTAGTGATGATTGAGCATTATTGAAGACAACAAACAGAATCACTTAAGAAAGGAGAAACACAAGACTTCCTGCTGTTTAAATAGCCTAGCTTAAGTTAAACCTTTTGTTGATTCACAATATGATTTTCATTTCTGCAAAGCCTGTGAAACAACAAGAGCATTATTTAAGGAACATGTGGATTTGTTTGCTTTCTTTATTCTGTGAATTGTGAGCAGACAACATTGTGGTCTTTTATGAAACGTTTGGGGACATTCAGACTGGTCTGTGGATTATGAAGTTGGTTTTCGCCTACTTCTCTTTTTCACATGTGTCCATACATAGTAGCACTGTAATGGTTGACTGTTAAGCACAATCACTGAATAGGAACTACAACAACAACTAAAACTGACTTCCAGCCTCAGCCTAATGCCTGGTACATTTTTGGGCTGTCCCAGACTAAAGATAAGCAATCGTGGCAATTAGATAGCCTGTGGTAACTTTTTGACAGTGTCAGAAATTTAGCATGATCATCTCATAGTGATGATCAACGTCCAACATAGCCTTCTGACTAGCCAATAAAAATGGAATCAAAAACACTGTATTCTCTCGTAGTGTTGTGGCGAAATCATGTGGTCAACATGTGAACATGACATCTGATTGCCTGGAACTCACTGAGGTCTGAAGTGGGACATTTAAAGGAACACTCCACTTTTTTTGAAAATAGGCTCATTTTCCAACTCCCCTAGAGTTAAACAGTTGAGTTTTACCGTTTTCGAATCCATTCAGCCGGTCTCCGGGTCTGGCGGAACCACTTTTAGCATAGCTTAGCATAGTTCATTGAATCTGGTTGCCTTGCAACCATGGAGACATTTGTGAGAGATGCTGCGTAATATCATTGCGCCTGCTGCAGCCATGGTATGGCAGCAAATTTCCTTGATTATTACGCCAGAATGACAGTATAGTTCCTAGCCATATCGGCCTAGAAAATCACAACTTTTAATTTTCCTTCGGTCTTAGTACACGATTTAACTACAGAAGAGTCAAGTTTTAAATAGGAAAAATATTGAAACTCTTTGGTCATTTTTTAACGAGATGCTAACGGTCTAATCAGATTCAATGAACTATGCTAAGCTATGCTAAAAGTAGTATCATCAGACCCGGAGATCGGCTGAATGGATTCGAAAACGGTAAAATTGAACTGTTTAACTCTAGGGGAGTTGGAAAATTAGGCTATTTTCAAAAAAAAGTGGAGTGTTCCTTTAATTTGTGATATTCATGTCCTACCTGGTCTGGAACGCAGCATGCAACTTGCGTAGTAGCCTACAAGTCTATAGGTGTCATCAGTCTACGTACATGTCGTACCCAAGTTTATTAGATCTCTGTCATAGGCCTACATGTGATTTGTAGTGATCTTATAAGATTGCCAAAATCACACTATTGTATAGCAGCCATTTGGTTAAGGTATTATTCAGTTTTGTCAACAGGTTTTATACCTGTCGGAGTTGACTTGTAAGCAAAAGTTGACAAGTCCTATCAAAACTCTTTATATAGTAAAATAGTTTTTTGCATATGGGGAATTATTCTAATGTTGTTTCATGATTTTATTTACATTTGGCCTAATTTACATGCTACTGTCATTATTAAAGGAGACATGTGGAGTTCGTTTTGCTTTGGATGCACTTTCTTCATCTTCATACTCGTTGATCCCGTTCACTTCCATTATAAAGCTTGGATGTGTCAGGATATTTATTAATATAACTCTGTGTTTATCAGAAAGAAGAAATTCATATACACCTGAGTAAAGCTTGGGGTAATTTTCATTTTAAAGTGATCTAATCCCTTAAAAGCAACATAAATCTTTATTAGGCTACTTTTAGGCTATTGTATAACGTCAGCCCGCAAAGTATTGCATACGTAAAACAAATTTATATGTACATTTTGATAATTATAGTGTACCTACAGTAGTGTTATCATAGACTAAGTTTCACTTTTGTAATCTGAAGGGGTAGTGCATGAAAAAAAAAGAGGGTGTGTGTATTTGTTACAAGTGGACGCCTTTCACGGTTCACACAAATAGAGTTGGACAACAAACTCAAGCTCTTCTTCTCATCTTCTTCTCATCATTTTAATTTGTGACTAGTGTTTTGTTTTGCTCTATCCTCTGCACTTCCATGTTTGATGATACGTCATGTGTCGGGTCAGAGGTCACTCTTCCACTGGAACTCGACTTGTGTACAGATGTCTGCTGGAAGCCAGGTATTATAGTTTAAGTTTTAAATATGGATATTTCTCTTACAAAAACCCATCGCTTCACTTCAGAAGGCCTTTATTAACCCACTGGAGTCATGTGGATTATATTTATGATGGATGTGGATGGGCTTCAAAATCTCAACCCCCATTCACTCCCATTATAAAGTATGGAAGAGCCAGGATATTTTTTAATATATCTCCAATTGTATTCGTCTGAAAGAAGATAGTCATATACACTAAAGATGGCTTGAGGGTGAGTAAATCATGGGGTAATTATTTCTAAAATAAAGTGATCAGTGATTTATCTCACCAGTCTTGAATTTACTACAGATGTTGTGAGTCTGCAGACAGGATCTCCTCAGATCAGTGAACACGTTAATGTTGTTGTTGTTGTTTTTTGTGCCAATTTAGTGTGCTTTGGTGGCCATCCTTATGAAAAGAAAATGTATTTCCCTATATATGAATGATCAATATATTAAATGAATTAATGGTATATTTGAAAAAATACAGAAAAAATATACTGTTAATATATTACAATATATTGAATAATACATGTACTTTTTTCATGTACTGTATGTGACAATATATTTACGAATATATCAAAATTTATGTAATTTTATATCCAGTAATACACTTCATAATACACAGTATATGTGTGTAAAGTACATTCACATTTATATAGGAACATATATGCAATATATGTACACAAGGATAAAAGGATAAGGATAAGAGTAAAAAAGGATAAAAGTTTATATTACATGTAATGCTATTTTTGTCTTCATTTCTAAATATTTTTATGTGTATCAATATACAGTCATACATGGTCAATGCATATATTGCAGTATATTGAAAAATATAAGCACTAGTTTCCCATGAACAGAAATATATTATGTAATATATCACATTATATTTTGCAGTATATTCCCATATATTTTTGTTTTCCGTAAGGGATCCCAACAGAAATCTGTATGCTTTTTAAAAATTCCATTCACTGTCTTACTACAGCTACTTTTCCTGAGCCAATAGAAATTCCAATAGGAAAAATATGTTACTTTTACTGGAATAATAATAAAAAAAAAATAAAAAAAAATTAAATTGGAAAAAGATTTGGTCCTTACAACAAAAAATATTCACTAATATTCTCACTAATAAAGTAAAAGAAATGTCTTTCAAAATATTAAATATATTTTACGATTAAATATGAAACTAATATTGATACAAGACGCTCATTTTGACAAGTTCACACAGAAACCATCATTTATTGTGGTAATGTTTCAATACTGAACAACTATGGAAAATTATTGACATATTTATTAAAGATAATATATCCGTAACCTTTAAATAAATTATTTTTGGATACTTTGATTATGACCAGACTAAAACAAAGCTGCTTATAAATGTAATTTATTTTCGTGGCAAATTTTATATCCATAAATGTAAATTCACCAACAACAAACCAATTTTTCATGATTTTTTTGAAAGAATTTAAAATATATCTTAACACCATTCATTTCATCCTCCGTAAAAAGGAAAGCAAGTAAAACAACCTCAATTTTTTTTTATGTCTTTAATTTGTACACTCTAATTGCTGTATAAAATATCTTTACCCTCATGGTGTTTTTTCTGTCTTCTCCTATTTTTCCTTTATCTTTCTTTTTTAGCAAATCATTAACATTTTCTCTCCTATATGTTCAGATGACATTGAACATATTGATGATACATTTTGTGTATTGATTATAAAGTTGTATATCATCTCTGTACTGTTTGCAATAAGAATAAAAAAAAAAAAAAGGAAAATGCAACAGAACTGATCTTTATTAATAAGTAATCTGTGAAAAACATGTTTTACAGGCATAAATAATGTGGGCTTCATTACGAAGCTTCAAAACCATTTGTTTCAAATCAGTGCTTCGAAATGCATATCAATATTTCGATGCTGGGGTGAACAAATATGACATTGCATGATTTCACAAGTTAATAAAAAGTTGAGTGTAATTTATAAAGTTCTTAACATTCTGTCTATAAAAGTAAACCACACATTACACAGGCCAGTATTTAGTCTTAGTAACTAACTCTGAAGCATGAAAGTTTCCACCACATACAAAACAGACCAATACACAACATTAATAACAGGATACATTAAGCAAACAACTACCTTTTTCCTATTTAAACTGTGCAAATTTATATCACTCTGCTTTCATGAAGGGAATGACAAACCTGGACATACAGTATCATAATTACTTTATAGACACTCTGTGGAGAATTGGATATTAAAAATAATATATGACATAAAATGAAGTTTAATAAGGACTGTAATTAATAACTGTATGAGCTGCAGAAATCGTGGGTTTCGCTTTCATGTTTGTCAGAGAATCATCTCAAGGTATCTGTTATAGTTAAATTATTATAAATTCTCAAATGGCTCTTTTTTGTTGCAAATTAAATATAAAGTTACATAATATCTGTTAATTTACCACAACACCCAAAAACAATAATTTCATTTTTATCAGCATAGCAATTTATTAGAGAAGGACTATGTGTTTAACTGGGGCTGGAGCTAAACTCAGTAGTGTCCCTCCAGGAGCAGGACTGAACACACCTGAAGCAGCTAATCAAGATCTAATTAGAAACTTTCAGGCAGGTGTGTTGAGGCAAGTTGGAGCTAAACTCTGCAGGACCGATTCTGGTCACACCTGCTATATGGACATGTAAATCTACTGGAACTAACACATTCACAACAGAAAAACAAAATTACACAATGAAATTTAAAGTATTGTGCACCGGTCACTTTCATTGACTGGTTTTGTTCTCCATGGTCCTGCTCTCTCAGTCTCCTCTTGTAGTTTTCTCCTCTCTTCTCCCTCTTGTCTGAATCTGTGAGCATCTTCAAACATCTGATTACTGTAGTGTCCTCCTCCATTCTGCTCTATCATTGTGTCAATCTTCTGCAGTAGATCATTCACCTGCTCTCTGTTATTCTGATCTTTATTGTTGAAGATGTGAAATCTGCCTCCACACTGAACAACCAGATCTCTTAATGCACTGTTCTCCTCAATGAGTTTCACTACAGACTTTTCTTCTAGCTGATCTCCATGAGTGAAGAGAATGATGGAGTATTTTAACACTTCTTCACCAAACATCATCTCAATCATCTGAGGAATCTGCTGCTCTTGTTCAGTTATCCTCATATTCACAGGAAACACAATGAGAAAAGCATGTGGTCCAGGACTGGATATATAAACACTTCTGGCTATCTCCTTCATTAACTTTTCAGGATTCAATGAACATTCGCGAGCTTCTGAACATTCGCGAGTTACTGAACATGTACTTGACTGAGTTTCAAACTCTCTCTCTCCCAATATTGTGTTTCCAGATGCACTCTTCCCAACACCACTTTTACCCAGAAGAACAATCCGTCTGGATGAGAGACTGTCAGCAGGAGCATCCTGGATGTTGATGGGAGTTCTTCGCTGTGGTATTTTTGACACTGTATGAAAAAAGAAAACAAATAGAAGAATTACATATTTTACTACAATGTGTACAAGTTGTGCTAAATTACTATAGTTTCCTACAGTTACAGTATCGATTCTGTCATCTTCACACTGGTTACCTATTAAGTTGTGCTTGAAATGTCATGAACAGCAGCTACACTAATTATTTTCCATTAGCTCTTCTGTCTCTGTAACTAGAGATTATTCCAGCTCCTTTGATCCAGCCTCTTAAAGACTTCAGATGACACAACATCTGTGAAGAGATGATGCCAACCCCTGCGAGGACTTCATATCGTAATGTAGAAACTAGGGATGCACTGATACCAATACCAGTATCGGTATCAGCCCAATACCAAGCTCATGTACCTGTACTTGTAAAAATACCCCCAATACCAAAGACCGATACCTCACGTGACGTAACTCACAGATTTTTCCATGCACAGACACTCCGATGGCAGCAGCAGAAACAATGTCAGCCTTACAGGAGTGGAAATACTTCAGAATTAATGATGACAACCCACACTTTGCGAACTGCATGCTTTCAATCACAATTCGTTATCGCTTAGTAAAGGCGGGATAGGTGAGGCAGTGAGGCCTCCATTGCCAGCAAGTTAATTAACACTTTCAGATGCCAAGAAAGCTATTAAAGACGTATTTAAAACAGTTCATGTGACTACAGTGTGTTACAGGTGCTGCTGTATAGATGAGGCAAAATACGGAAATCCACAATATAAGGGCTTTAATCACACAGAAGATCAGAACGACAGCTTCACACACATGTATCAAACAATATAACAAACAAGGAGTGCAGGGAGTGAGTCCAACTTAAAGGGAGTGCTGATGAGGACAACAGGTGCAGGGAATCCAGGGAAAATGGTGGGAAGACTGATGAGGGAAGTGAAGACAGGTGAGGAGAACAGGAGGATTCTGGGAACTGGAGTCCGGGAAGGCGTGGATGTAACACAGTGGTTCAACCTTAAAGATATGAAGTGACGAGAATACTTTTTGTGTGCCAAAAATAACATAATAGCGACTTTATTCCACAATATCTAGTGATGGGTGATCTCAAAATACTGCTTCATGAAGCTTCGAAGCTTTACAAATCTTGTGTTTTGAATCAGTGGTTCAGAGCGTTAAAGTCACATGATTTTGGTAAACAAGGCTTCGTTACGTCATCAGTGTTTTGGAATTTCAATAGTTTGCATGACTTTGGCAGTTTGATTCACGCTCTGAACCACTGATTCGAAACAAAAGATTCGTAAAGCTTCGAAGCTTCATGAAGCAGTGTTTTGAAATCGCCCATCACTGGATATTGTTGGATAAAGTCATTATTTAATTTTTTTGGTGCACAAAAAGTATTCTCGGCACTTCATAACATTAAGTTTGAACCACTGTAGTCACATGAACTGTTTTAACCACGTCTTTAGTAGCTTTCTGGGCATTGAAAGTGTAAATTATCTTGCTGTCAATGCAGGCCTCACTGAGCCATTGGATTTCATCAAAAATATCTTAATTTGTGTTCTGAAGATGATGAAGGTCTTATGGGTGTGGAACAACATGAGTGAACGACATGACATTATTTTCATTTTTGGGTGAACTAACCCTTTAAGTCACTCTTTTATTGATGTCAAAAACATTTCTGAAAAGCTATTTTTAACTGCTAATCTTCCCCTGGAAATCTCCATTGTTTCCTCCATTTTCATTCAACATCCTAGAAATAAACATCAACATGATGTAAGAGGGGAAAAATAAAGCATGCAAAATTTTACCACAGAAAATTTTTCTCCCTACTAAGTTCTTATTTTAAAATAATTTAATATGTACTTTAAAATATTACAATTCTTCAAATGCAGTAGCACTTTTGGGGTTCAATTGACGTCAGAGTTCGGTTCGTTTGGATGCTGTCTTCTGAACTTAGGTACGGACTTGCAACCTTAAAGGGATCTCTCATGTCCTTTATATACAGAACCTTTCATAGGATTATTTACAGACTTAGTTTTAATTAATTATTTTTGTACTTTATCAATAAAAAATAAAATTGAAATAACTTAAACATTCAGGGCAAGGACATTTCTCTTTAGAACCTTTTTGGCACAAAGAGTTCTTTAAAATTGAGATTTATATAGGGTGCGGGTCTTATACAGAACCTTGTTGTACCTTTTTTTTATACACAGGAGAAAGGAAATAAACATGGGGAATTAAAACTCAACATAAGAGTCTCTACACAGAAATAACCATAACTGTCATAGCAGTTAGCATGCAGAACTGTAGGTGAACTGTAAATCTGACTTACTGTGAGGTTGATCATCATTTGAACTTATGCCCACTGCAAACCAACAGAACAACACCAACTGTATGTGAATCTGGTCAACATTATTATGTGCACGACATGCCTTTAAATGATTCAGAATGAAGAGCTATAACCTCCTGGGACCCCCCAAAAAAGTTTTTGAATTTAGTATTTTTTTTTTCACATCATTACATTGTGTTTTTTTAAAATAAATTAAAAATAACATTTTTGAAAAATTATATTTCATTCATATTTTATGCTATGTCCTCTGTAGTGGACACCAGGACTAAGTTGTTTAAAAAATTGGAGTTGAAACCACATATGTAAATTTAACTCCCAAAAATACTAAAAAAATAAAAAATAAACGTGTGAGAGCGTGTTATGGGCTAAATAACATGTTATAGTCAGATATGACAGCTGCAGCACGCATCACCGCAGATGAGCAGCTGATTTTTATTCATCATAGCGGGTCTTTTGGGTCTTTAACTGTAAAATTCCCCTACAGCATATTAATGTGTTCTTGGAGCAACATGTAATGAAAAAAGAAGTGTAATAATGGGAGTAAAAATTGGCAACATTTTCATAATAATATCTAATAATTAATAGGAATATTGATATATAATTTATTTCTCTATTCACTTGTGTCTCCCAAAATGTCTGATAAACTTGATTTAAGTCCTGGTGTCCTCTACAGAGGTCCTGTATGAAATCAATGCCCCAGGGGCGTAGAATACGTGGGGGACGTGTCCTCTTCACTTTTATAAAATGTAAATTCATCCCCCGCACTTTTTTTAGGCAAGTGTGTTCACATAGAGGCCAATGTGAATAAATCTAGATTTAAATTAAAAGAGACAAGATATATGCATGACCTGTCATTGTATTCTTGACCAAAATGAGGTGATCTAAACATTACGGAGCGCTCACTCTCATGTAATATATGTTTCATTCATACTGGAAGCCGGAGGGCGCTCTCTCACAGAAAGTCCAAAACGGTTTCATAGAAGTAATTCAGCTATTCACTAGCAGCGGCTGAATAAAATGCAGAATTGACTGATGAAACTTGAAGACAATAAACACACCATTGCGACAAGATATGGATTGTGTGTTTTTCAAGCCATCTCAAGGTATTTAGTGACAAAGTATATGAATAATGCAGTGCTAATTCACAGCCTTTTTAATGTCTCAACATAAGTCACAAATCACTTATGCTCGTCAAGGCTGCATTTAATAATTAAAAAGTACATTAAAAGCAGTAATATTGCAAAATATTATTACAAATTTAAATAGCTGTTTTATATAGCCTATACAGGTGCTGGTCATATAATTAGAATATCATCAAAAAGTTGATTTATTTCACTAATTCCATTCAAAAAGTGAAACTTGTATATTATATTCATTCATTACACACAGACTGATATATTTCAAATGTTTATTTCTTTTAATTTTGATGATTATAACTGACAACTAAGGAAAATCCCAAATTCAGTATCTCAGAAAATTAGAATATTACTTAAGACCAATACAAAGAAAGGATTTTTAGAAATCTTGGCCAACTGAAAAGTATGAACATGAAAAGTATGAGCATGTACAGCACTCAATACTTAGTTGGGGCTCCTTTTGCCTGAATTACTGCAGCAATGCGGCGTGGCTTGGAGTCGCTCAGTCTGTGGCACTGCTCAGGTGTTATAAGAGCCCAGGTTGCTCTGATAGTGGCCTTTAGCTCTTCTGCATTGTTGGGTCTGGCATATCGCATCTTCCTCTTCACAATACCCCATAGATTTTCTATGGGGTTAAGGTCAGGCGTGTTTGCTGGCCAATTATAAACAGGGATACCGTGGTCCTTTGTAGCTTTTGCACTGTGTGCAGGTGCCAAGTCCTGTTGGAAAATGAAATCTGCATCTCCATAAAGTTGGTCAGCAGCAGGAAGCATGAAGTGCTCTAAAACTTCCTGGTATACGGCTGCGTTGACCTTGGACCGCAGAAAACACAGTGGACCAACACCAGCAGATGACATGGCACCCCAAACCATCACTGACTGTGGAAACTTTACACTGGACCTCAAGCAACGTGGATTGTGTGCCTCTCCTCTCTTCCTCCAGACTCTGGGACTTTGATTTCCAAAGGAAATGCAAAATTTACTTTCATCAGAGAACATAACTTTGGACCACTCAGCAGCAGTCCAGTCCTTTTTGTCTTTAGCCCAGGCGAGACGCTTCTGACGCTGTCTGTTGTTCAAGAGTGGCTTGACACAAGGAATGCGACAGCTGAAACCCATGTCTTGCATACGTCTGTGCGTAGTGGCTCTTGAAGCACTGACTCCAGCTGCAGTCCACATTTTTAAATGGGTTTTGTTTCACAATCCTCTCCAGGGTGCGGTTATCCCTATTGCTTGTACACTTTTTTCTACCATCTTTTCCTTCCCTTCGCCTCTCTATTAATGTGCTTGGACACAGAGCTCTGTGAACAGCCAGCCTCTTTTGCAATGACCTTTTGTGTCTTGCCCTCCTTGTGCAAGGTGTCAATGGTCGTCTTTTGGACAACTGTCAAGTCAGCAGTCTTCCCCATGATTGTGTAGCCTACAGAACTGGACTGAGAGACCATTTAAAGGCCTTTGCAGGTGTTTTGAGTTAATTAGCTGATTAGAGTGTGGCACCAGGTGTCTTCAATATTGAACCTTTTCACAATATTCTAATTTTCTGAGATACTGAATTTGGGATTTTCCTTAGTTGTCAGTTATAATCATCAAAATTAAAAGAAATAAACATTTGAAATATATCAGTCTGTGTGTAATGAATGAATATAATATACAAGTTTCACTTTTTGAATGGAATTAGTGAAATAAATCAACTTTTTGATGATATTCTAATTATATGACCAGCACCTGTATATAAAACGCGTTTTCACTCGCGTTGCATTTCGGGAAGGCGTCGCCATATTAGAAGGATACGCTATTCGTTGCCATGGTTACTTTGACAGTGAGACCGTCAGACCGAGAGAAGTAGCGTGATATTTGTTTGCAATTTTGCAATACGTCGCAGTTTCTTGGAAAGAAATGGATAATGAGGAAGCGAAAGGAAAGGGACTCTATCGGGAGAGACTAAATAACACCGCCAAGCGTCGCCAAGGGACATTCTAAAACGCTTAACGTTAATGTACTAAGACAGTGATATTAACAGACCAAACTCATTATACATCATACTAATAAAGTATACTATGTAGACCTAGAAAAAAAATCAGATGAGTCCTGAATGATCTCAACGCGTTTAATAACACGTTAAGCCTTTTCCTCCCATAGAAAACCGTTATAAGAAAACGCTTAATATGGCTTAATGTACTAAGAAAGACAGTGATAACAGATCAAACTCAGTAAACATCATACTAATAAAGTAAAGCAGTTGAGCCCATAATGTGAACGCAACGTGTTTAAATTCACGAGCATTTTCCTCACATAGAAAACTGTTGAGAAACGTTGCTTAATGTAGCCTACTAAGTGCTAATAAAAGCAACAAACCAATTTTTCTGTATATTATGAGGAAAACACGTGTAATTAAATGTGTTGCGTTCATATTCTGGGCTCATCTGGTTTTCTGTCCGTAGTATTTATTATGGTGTTTTGGTTCGTTAATAAACTGTCTTACCCAGCTAACATCAGACCAGCGGGCCACTGGCGGCCCACCGGTGGCAAAGTGGGCGGCCCACCGGCGGTGCACTGGCGTTTTGCTCATCGTTATTCCAGCGGACCACCGGCGGCAGCCGCCACTTTTCCGACAGTGGTCCGCTATCGAGCCGCTGGTTTATAATAAAGGTTTTCTGGTGGCCCGCGGTCGGTCCACGGTTTATAATCAGTTCCTTATATTAACCACTGTCCTTCCACACTATAATGAATCAATGTACACCACTCTCAATAGCAGTTGCAAATTTATTTTTAAATACATTTTCAATGAACAGATCAAATAAATACATACATTTATTCATTTATCAGATGTTTTTATCCAACGTGACTATTAGTCAAGTAAATTAGGAGCATTAAATTCACGTTTATTTCTAAATTAACCTTGGTTTTACCAGCATTTGCAGTAAAAACAACAAAATGAAATATGGTTTTACTACAGTTATGGTTTATCTATTATTGTTGTTGTAAAACCATAACTAAAAAAAACATGGTTTCAAAACCTATGGTTACTAGTCATGATAACCATAATTTTACTCTAGTATTACTGCAATATTACAATAGTAGAACCATGGTTTGAAGAAAAAAAAACCATAGTTGCTACAGTTTTACCATAGTAAAACCATATAGTGCTTTTTACAAAATATATTAGTTTCAAAGCAGCTTTACAGAAAATGCATGTTCAAGATTATACAATTGCAAAATATCCTTTAATCAGCCAGAGGTGACTGTGACTCACTGAGGTGCATCTTGAAGAAAAAAATTTCCAGTAATGTCCATATGACAATAGCTCTAATATAAAGTCAATTTAAAATCATGTGTTTAAAGTCGTGTTCAGTTAAACAGACAAAAGGATGCTATCTTCAACATTTTTAAAGGGCAAGTTTGCAGATTTTCAACACACTTTGTATTGTTACAATGTTGGTCATATATGTAAATGAAGAATGTTTAATCTTCCTCTGAGTTACATGTACTGAGATATATGGAAGCTTGTTTCCGCCATGAAATAAAAAATAAAAGTAATTGCAAATTTTTAATTTTTAATTTTTAATTTTATTTATTTATTTATTTTTTTCTCAGAATTGTGAGATTTAAATATCACAATTGCAGGTTATAAAGTCAGAATTGCGTGATATAAAGTCAGAATTGCGTGATAGAAAGTCGCAATTACCTAGGCCTGCACGATTTATCGCGATTAAATCGCACGCGATTTGGCAAAGGCTGCGATTATTTTTTGCGCATCTTGTCAGAGCTGTACTGCTCTGATCAGTAGTAAATGCCTCTCCATCTGAAAGCCAGAGGGCGCTCTTGTGCAGAAACTCAACATATGCCCTGCAGCAGAAGAGGATAACACGCGTCATATCGCTGTAGCTGAATAAACAGAAGATTGAAACGTTTTGATTGATTAAACATGACAAATAAACACACGACTGCCTTATTCTGTGTAAGAAGCCACATCATCTCACAGAATGATGCTCAACTGTCGTTATGAAGTGAGTTTGGAGTAAAAACATGTTATTAATTGCATTCTCCATATTGTGCAATAAATCATGCAGCCCAACAATTACCTTTTTTTTAATTTAGTGACAGAAATAAGCTTCCAAAGAGATATCCCTGTTTATTTGTCAGCAAAACTGTCATGCAAACTTTCCCTTTAAGACACTTGCCCGGTTTCACAGACAAGGCTTAAAGGGTTAGTTCACCCAGAAAGGAAATTTCTGTCATTAATTACTCACCCACTTGTCATTCTACACCCGTAAGACCTTTGTTAATTTTCGGAACACAAATTAATATATTTTTGATGAAATCCGAGGGTATCTGATCCACACATAGGCAGCAACGTAATTGCACCTTTTGACATCCAGAAAGGTAGTTGAAAACATGGTTAAAATAGTCAACGTGACTACAGTGGTTCGATCTTCATGTTATGAAGCGACGAGAATATTTTTGAACCACTGTAGTCACGTTGACTATTTTAACCATGTTTTCAACTACCTTTCTGGATGTCAAAAGGCGCAATGACTTTGCTGCCTATGTGTGGATCAGATACCCTCGGATTTCATCAGAAATATCTTAATTTGTGTTCTGAAGATGAACAAAGGTCTTACGGGTGTGGAACGACATGAGAGTGAGTAATTAATGACAAATGTAATTTTGCAACGCGGAGTGAAAACATCGTGACGTAACTCCTCATTCTCTATAGGTAACTAATGAATGTTTTGAAATGGTTCCACCCAAAGGTCAGAGACCTGTGTGATGATTGGCAAATACAAAATTAGGAGATTATATGTGCTTTACTTGCCAAACACACTATGGAACTTTTAAATGAAAAGAAGGTGTTTTAAAACTAAAATTAAAGGGAATGAAGTAAGCCCTTGAAACATATCCTCTTGGTTAAAGCACAGTGAAATGCACGGCCAATGGAAAGGTATTTATACCAAGAAACCATGATTCCCATGACTGACATCTGTAGATTGTCTAGTCACTGGAAGGGGCCGTATGTTTTTATGTGAAGATCCCAAGAAGGTAATTGATTTAATAAGGAAAACTAATTAGGTACAAAATAGTACATTTGTGATGGCAATAAAGTAGAGTACAAACATTTGAGACTCTGGTAAAATTATGCATCAAAAAGAATTGATTAATCAAACAAAAATCAAATACAGACAACCCTGGGTGGACTAAATGAATGTATTTTAAATAAAGCTTATAACAGAAACAGGACAGGTATCAGATTAAAATAGTATGATAAGAGAGGGAGAGAAACATGAAAAAAATAAAAGTAAAAAGCAAATGTAGGACAAAGTTGCATGAAGGGGGGTGTTGATATCAGCCACACCCTGCTTCATTAGGCAACTTTTCTATGCTACTTGTACCTCTTCTGCTTATAAAGAATAATAATGACAACACAACTGAGATTTAAGAAGAAAAAACATTTATTGAAATAAGTGATTTATAAGCAATAATAATGACAACACAACTGTGATTTGAAGATAAAGAAAAAAAAACAGATGTTTGACTTACAGAGAAAAACAAGAAATAGCTGTTTATGAAGGACGGCTGTCATAAGAGATATATTGGAAGAAGAGACATGTTTGATAACTTGTTTGTGTGTAAACAGTGAAAGAGTTATGAGAGATAACTGTTTATATATAAAAAAAACTGTGAAAAGCGATATATTGGAGGAAGAGACATGTTAGATAACTTGTTTGTGTGTAAACAAGTGAAAATATGTTAGCTGTTTATGAAATACAGCTGTCATAAGTGATATCTGTTTATAAAAGAAAAATTATAACAGAGATAGCTTGTTGGAAATGATGTGTAAGAAAAACAGAAGAAATTTTTTATATGAAAGAATGTAGAAAAAAGAAAAACCCCAACAACAGATGTTTGTAAAGAATGAAAGACAACTGGTATTGTAATGCCTTTATTAAAGCATATATTAATTACTTATTAAATAAGACAAGACAACTGTTATTGTAAAAGTACTTTAATATGAATGTAGTTTATAAAGAAAAGAGACAAAACACAATTGTTGTAAAGCTTTATTAAGAATATGTTTATAAAAGAAGACACTACAACTGTTGTTGTAAAATTTTTAATAAACATGCTAGTAGAACAGTACAGACATAACATGTATTAGTAAGAAAGGTAATCATTACCGTTGAAGGATGTCTTGATCAGAAGTGCAGGACGCAGCAGAGGAGAAGAGTCCGAGAACAAAGAGACAAGGCCTCTATATATAGACAGATGAGGGGAATTCCAAAGAAGATGACCTCAAGAGGTCAGATAGTCTATAAAAGGCTGGAACGAGAAGAGAACAGGAGGGGCTGCTTCGCACCTGAGGCTGCTTCTCCGACACCAGAACCAACGCTGATGATGCCTCCATCGCTGATATTGCCTTGACTGAAGAACTTTTTAATACTTATACTTTATTTAATTACTTGTATAGAATGTTTGTAGAATATATGTAATGCTAGAAATACTAATGTAATAAATGAACTTATAACTTTATAACTAAACTTGGCCTCATGTGGCATTAATTTAAGTCGTTGAGCCTGAACAGACCACGGAGAAGTCTTCTGTCTGATTGTAAGTATTTTAAAATGCTTATAATTGAGATCAGATTTGACTTACTTACCTAACCTGAGAATAATAAAGAATAAGGTAAAGGTGCTTAGAGACGCATCACAAAACAGTTTATGATGGATATATGTGGATAGAGACACTTCCTTCAGCTCATACTCATTGGTCCCGTTCACTGCCATTATAAAGCTTGGATGCGTCAGGATATTTATTAATATTTCTGCAATTATGTTCATCAGAAAGAAGAAAGTCATATACACCTAGGATGGCTTGAGGGCGAGTAAAGCTTGGGCTAATTTTCATTTCAAAGTGAACTTACTAATCCTTTAACTAAAATGCACTTAATTTAGATCCTCCTGGAAACAAGACTAAGTATCATATATAATAATCTTATATAGAAAATCCATCTTGATTTAAGAATTTTTAGATATTTGTAATTGAAACAAGACAAAAAATACTCAGTAAGAAAAGCAGGGGAGGAGACCGAAAGAAACTCTGGGTTTACCGAAGAAAACCTGCTCCTGACCAGGTTAGGTTCACAGAGTAAGTTACCATGGTAACTGACTCTGAGTTTAAGTTACCTCTCTTTCAGAAACAGGCTTGACTTAACCTGCTTTCTCTGGTTTGACATACCTCCCATTCTGAAATGGAAAACCCAGAGTTTCCCTCACTTCAGGGTTTACATAATCAGATTTTTCACTTAACCTCCTTTCTAAAACAGGCCCCAGGAGCAACATCGTTACTGTCACAAGTGAGGCTCCCGCACTTCCTCCCCCGCACCACCGGAGGGAGCCTTCACCGGAATATTGAGATCATCATTCAGACTACATTTCCCATAGGCCCTCATTCCTGGGACTGATTGCACACACACCTGCACCACATCACACTCACACTATTTAAGCAGCACGCACACACACACACACTGCGAAGTCTTGATTTGCCCCGGTGATCATTTCTAAGCGTTTTCTGTGGATTGTTATACCGTTACCGATTGGACTGTTTATCTCTTGTGATTCTCTGCCGCCTGCCTTGATCCTTGCCTGTTTACTGGACTGTGTTTGTTTGCCGCCTGCCCTGATCTCTGCCTGCTTCCTGATACCGTTTGTCTGCCGCCTGCCTCGACCATTGCCTGTCCCCGTTTACGTCTCTGCCTCTGCCCTTACCTGTGTATATACTATTCTTAATAAAAGCTGCAAATGGATCCCCACTCTGTTGACCCATCATTACAGTTACTAATAATATAACAATTAATTATAATTAATTTGTAAATGTGTGTTAATTAAAATAAATGCTTATTATTATTATTATTATTATTACGATTCATAGTTTTTAGAGTGATTGTATACTGTAAAAAATCAAAGTTGTAAATAATAGCTGCAAAGATTACTTATGTTTTACAAAAAAAAAAGTTTTTAAAACAATGTTTCTACTTCAAAAGTGTTTTACTTGTCATTTGTGAAAAGTGTAGATTCAAATAAAGTTACAGGACAATAAGGTCTTGTCGGAGTTTATTGCAGATGTTAATATATATATATATATATATATATATATATATATATATATATATATATATATATATTTGTCAGTATCTGTCAGGTTTGAACAGGTGTCATGAATTCTATTAACATATCAGTACAATCTACATTAAACATATCTGACATATTATTCAGAGTGTTTGATATAAGGAAATATATTCCACTTGAAAACCACTAAGCATAAAAACAATAAGCACAAGCATTAACCCACAGCAGCAGAGCCGAGGATGTTCTGTAACCTGTCAAAGTTATTTCATATTTCAGAAATTTTTTTTACAGTAAAGCAATATTCTATCATTTTGAATAAGCAAATTGTGGATATATTGTGTATAAATAAGTGCCTGTTGAATATGCATTAAGGCATAAAATGTTGTAAGCCTCAATAGTTTGCATTAGAAAGTATATATTTACACAAAACTCTTCTTAATAAATGAAACATACACATATAAAGTAGTGCATCTTGTATTCCATACTGTTTGAGGACCAAACATGATCTGTTTTAACATTTAACAACAATCTTTTACAATGTGTTGAAGTACACTGTAGCTAAAACATAATGAATCTTTCAACTCACACACAGAGACTGTCAATTATCAATTAATACATTTTCATTTTTTACATAATTTTCCCTCATAAACGGATAAGGCTGTCCCACATTTAGGTTTTATTTAATCAGGTTTTATGCAATAAATCAAAAGCAAAGAATGAATTCTGATTTTGATTATGTACAAACTTTTGTATATTGCGTCAGTCTTTGTATCGAGATATTATTAAATCTGTTACGCAGGTTCAGGAAAAATGCAACTATAGCATCACAAACATCCTGAACAATTTTCCAGAATTTTTCCCATGTGGTCATTTGTGCCAAATCATACATCTCATTGGTGTAGTACCCTTGATTCCACTCTATCATTGTGTCAATTTTCAGCAGTAGATCATTGACCTGCTGTCTGTCAGTCAGATCTCTGTTGTTGATCACATGGTAATTCTGACATTTATCTACGACTCTTTTGACAACTTCATTCCCTTCAATCTCTGACTGTATATTCTCTCTGTCACATTCATCTCCGTACGTGAAGAGGATAATAACATGCTTCAGCACATCTTTACCAAAAACCTGCTGCACTTGTTTCAGAATCTCTTCCTCCTGTACAGTAAACCTGCCGAACGGCACAACGAATAAAAACGCATGAACTCCTGGAGCAGAAAGATACACACTTCCCGCAAACTCCCTCGAGAGCTGCTCTTTTGGAAGATTAGTACAAAAAAACCCAGGAGTGTCGATGACAGACACAGATCTGCCATTAATCTCTGATTTCACAACACTAGATAGATTTGTAATAGGAGACAGACTTCGTCCACATTTGAATTTGTTCTCTCCCAGAATGGTGTTTCCTGCAGAACTTTTCCCAACTCCGGTTTTCCCCAGGAGGACAATATTAATGTTGCCATTGTTCTCCAGTGGAGCTTCTACATGTTCCAACAGGAAAAGAGAAAAACTCAGGAAGAGACATCATCAATCTGGATATTATTTATATATCATGTGTGATCATGTTGTGTGTGTCTGTGGTCAATACAAGATTTACCTGCATTATTCCTCCTCTGACGCAGATTCTCCGCCTGTGTGAGATTATCAGACACATTCATAATAAAGTATTAAAATCATGACAAACATTTTTTTTCTACAATGAAAAATTGAATTTTTATACCATTGTCTGCTGTCGTTCTATTCGTATTTGAGCTGCAAGACCTGTAAAAACAGCAAATCTTCATTATAATTTTGCACACAATTTTATCCAGTGAACAGAAACATGTGAAATAGAGGAACCCTCAAGTTCCTCTTTCACTTCATTCCTTTCTATTCAAAACTAAATGCAAATAAATAAAAACAAATTGCAGAGCTTCTGACTTCCTGTTTTTTGTTGTTGGATCTCCAGTCGATTTTCAGTCGCTAGTTTTATCATGGAGTGATTTTATCTGGATATTCTTTAACATATCAAATAAATGACAGATCTTCTGAAATGTTTGCAGGTATGAAGAGTGAAGCTGGTAAAAGAGATAACTTCGGTAAAAATTAAGTCATGTTTACACAGAAAATCATAATAAAACAGTTGGTTCACAGATTTTGAACACTAAACTGCAGTCATTTTGTTCTCTCTTTTGTTCCAGCAGCTCTGAGAAAATCTTCCTCAGTCTCCACACCCATTATAGACTCTTTCAGTTTCAAAATGACATGAAATCCTCTCATTCAGCTCCATGTTTAGTTAAACTGCAGCATTAGCACATCTTAGCACACATTAGCTCATCCCTGTGTCTGATTTTATAATACATGACTAGAAAGAAGACAACAATGTCAAACAACCATGTTAAATCTGCTATTAAAGTGTAAGAATGTAAAAATACTCACTGTAATGCTGATCTTCAGACACTTGAACTGTGTAAGTTTAGTTTCAGTTTTTGAACGATCACAGATTTATAAACTCATCAGCTCCACCCACCAGAACAGAAAAGAGGTCAGAATGGAAATTTACTGAATCCAAGATAACACAGCAGATGTTGTATTCCTGTGAAATAACAGAGAACAGTCATTTTTCTTACATGATTATAAATGATGACTTGAGATTTACCTTTATATATAAAAAGTCTGATTGAAACTATACTGATATTTCATTATAATGTTTTGTGGGACAATTATATCACTTATATAACACATACATCAAAGATCATCATCAGTTTTAGTGACTATTGTGAAACTTCACTGATCACATATTTTCTAATAAAGGGCCTCAACCTTTAACCTTTGTATGTTAAATATTATCAAATATTATTTGAAAGACACTGAATAAAGTTCACCTCATATTTGTCCATTTCATCTACCTGCAGTTGAACTTCCTGTAAACGATCATCATATGAAAGTCTTGTGTCACTTATGGTTCATAGTGTATTGCTTGAAGATTTAGTCACTCTGGGCTAAAGTAGATGTAGATTTCTGCATTTATGATGACTTATGATAAGCCACAATATATTGAAATAGATACAGTACATTATCATAAATATAGAGTAGTGATGAGGACACAAAGTTAGGTTTGACTAAACAGTAGCAAAAATCTAAGGTTAATGAAGCTCTGGACAGTGAAAGCCTGTTCAAACCTCATGATGTGATTCATGAACCTTCTCTATTAGGCCCAGGCAATACAACAACAGTTTGATCCGTACAGGTGGTTAAAACCTGTAAAGAAACAAGTAGGCTAAATCAGATTGGATGAAACCTTTCAGTAGTCGTCTTTGCATTGATTAACCCTATGTTGCTTTACACACGTTTGACCAGCAGATGTCCCTGTTGTGTAGAAAGAGTGAATCATTTTCAGTGTTGACTGGTTGAGACTCAAAAATACGTGAACCTTGATTTCTCTCATTACTAGACATAACACAGATTCACTTGTGAGCATTAGTGAACGTGTGTTTTTCACGTCTTATTTTACCGTCGATTTTGTGGTCCTAAAAATTGTAGGCTTGGGGAAAAAAACATAACTTGAACAAGAACAATGAGCTGTGGAGTTCAGAAGTGGGGCGGGACAATCGAAAGTGAAAGTACAGACGCCATTTTGATGAAGCCACTGAAATCCATTTTGCAGCGCCAGTGTGCAGCTGTCACAACCTGAGCATACGCAAATATTAACCTATTTGGATCAACAACCGAGACAGAACAAACGGTAAGGCGACCTGTGTTCTATATAAGAATGCAATTCGTATTAATTCCTTGATCAGTAGCCTAGCCCTTTTTTCTTTTTTAAACGCGTCCGATACGCGATAGCCTAACATCAGCATACTGACGAGCTGATGCTGAACATACTAACAGACTGAATATTTTGCTGTTCATTTTTAAAGCTGTTTTAGAATGAAATATACTGGAACATGTAGCTTAAACTTTACAAAGAATAATAATATCTATAAAGACGCAGTATGTGTTTTTCAGTGATGCAGCGAACTGTCAGTCAGCCATCAGACACTCATGATCTTCGGATTCTGCTGATCGGTAAAACCGGTTCAGGAGTGAGCGCTTCTGGAAACACTATCCTGGGAGAAAATGTGTTTCCATCCAGGCGGAGCCTGACCTCCATCACTGACAGATGCCAAAAACACACAGCTGAAGTGTCGAACAGAAGAGTTACTGTACTGGATACACCAAACTTCTTTAATTCATCTGACATTGATCTGAGTGTGGAGTTAAAGAGAGGACTGAACATGTGCTCTCCAGGAATCCATGTGATCCTTCTGGTTCTCCCTTTACACACTTTCACTCAGCAAGATGATGATACCCTGTTCTTATTCAGGCAGATGTTTGGAGAGAAGGCCATGAAACACACATTTGTCCTCTTTACACATGGAGACGAACTTCAAAATAAATCTCTTGATCAACTAATAAGAGAAAGTGCAGAGCTGTCCAAACTAACAGAGGAGTGTGGAGGGAGATTTCACCTGCTGAACAACAAAGATCTGAACAACAGAGGTCAGGTCACCAAACTCCTGATGAAGATCCAACGAATGGTGTCTGACAATGAAAACAGCTGCTACACTTTACAGATGTTTAAAGATCAGTCGCTCAGAGTATTTCTGCTGAGATTTATGAAGCCGAAATACCTGTATGCAGTCAGTGTTGTCATTGTGTTTGCTCTGGGTTGTGTTAATATGAGGAATGAAGGTTCATTTGATGTTAAATCATTTCTGTATGGCTGTGCTGGAGGTGTGTTATCAGCAGTGACAGGAGCCGCTTCAGGAACTGTTTGCACACAGATATACAACAATCACAGGATCAGGAGATTCACTGAAGAACATCTGAAATCTGATCTGCTGGAAATCATGTGTGGTTGTGCTGCTGGAGGGATCACTGGGTGTTTTGTGGGTCCAGCAGGGTTATCAGCTACATTATTGAGAGGAACACTGGGGGGTGTTGGGGTTCCACTGTTCTGGAGTTTGCACAATAAAATATTGTAATGATCTGGAAATGTTTGATTATTTAAAAACAATGATAAAATAAAATATCACACCAGCTGTTTTTTTTTTCTTTTCTTTTTCTTTTTTTTTTTTTTTAATAGCTGTAATCTTGAATGACTGAATACTTCAATAGGAAAGATACACGCTTGCTTAGCCTGCTGGTTTCAAAACTGTACAGTATGTATTATTTATGCAGATTATATGCAGAAAAATCTTTTTTTTTAAAAAATCTTTATTCTTCATAATAAGTAGAGTTACTTATTATGGAGAAAACAAAATGTTTTCAAAAACCATTAAACTTTAGAGTGACTTTTTTGAATCATGCACTTAAGTGGGATTTAATACTAGTACTTTCATAGTAGTTTTTATTGTATCAAAAACGGCCTCATTTGCGCTTCAAAAATGCTCTTCAGAAATCTACGGGTGACGTCACGGACACTACGTCCATATTTTTTTTTTTTTTTACAGTCTATGCTGCAGTGTATGGCAAGCCATTTTAACCTTTAACAGCTGGACTGGATATGTGTTGCAGATATCTGTATTTCAGTTTTGCCTCGTCAAAAAGAACATTTCAGATATCCGCAACTACATTCTTCCTATCCATAATTGTCATTTCAGATATCCACAAAGACATTCTTCCTAGGACAAATGACATCACTTTTGCCATTCATTTGTATGGGGTTTATCATTACAGATCTACAATTCAGTTGCAGATATCCACTATGTGAATTACGGATATCTGTAACTGAATTGTAGATATCTGTAATTTCAGTTTGAGATATCTACAATTTGATTCTGACTAGTCATAACTCCAGTTCAAGATATCTTTAATTCAACTCAATTCAAGATATCTACATGTTCCTTTTCAGATATCTTAAATTAAGTTTTGACTAGGCGAAATGACGTTGTAGATATCTGTAACTGAAATTATGACTAGTCAAAATGGCGTTGTAGATATCTCAAACTGCAGTTAGGGATAGTCATCATTTAATTGTAGATATCTATTATCAAGTTATAGATATCTTGAAATGAATTTTGATTAGAGATATCTGAAATTTGAGATATCTGTAAGTTACAGTAACTTTCATTCCGCCTAGTCAAAATGTAATTACAGATATCTTGAATTAGAGTTTTGTCTAGGCGAAATGACGTTGCAGATATCTTTATGCAAATTAGGCCCGCATTGCACTTTAGGCGGGAGCAGAGCGTGTTGTTGTTCTAATCATTCAAATCGCACCTGTTAACTTGTAATTAGCACTGATTAGCACCATGTCGGAGCAGCCAGAGGGCGAAGGAATTTTTAATCGTCTTTTTAATGCTGCAGCCCGTGCAAGACAGGAGCTGGCAGCGAGAAATGATGATTCAGCCTTACTTTCCACAACAAGACGACTATTTCGCCGGCGAGTTCATCGAGTTCGGGGTAATTTTTCTTTTTTAACATCAGATTTGCTAATGTGCTATCAGAAGTTCGGGGTAGTTGTTTAATAACTTAAAGCAAAACAGTTGCCAAAATGCATTCTAGGGTCTTTTTGTGAATGTACTGGAGTCAAACGTTCGTTTAAAATGATATTGACGACAAAAACTGCACTTTTAAGATTGACTGTTGTTAGGGTCTAATGGCTTTTTGAGTGGGTTCGCTAGGGGCACTACTAGCAGCTAGAACTACTGCAAATACACATCAAAATAGCTATTTTTTAAATATCAAGAAGGCTCGACACAACATGACACTTTGCTTGTAGTATTATAAGGGTCCCTACACATGAACTCGAGCATTGAGAACATTGTTCGTGTACAAAGAGTTTGCCTAAAAGATGTTTTTTTTTAGCACAGGACGTGGTTACCCCATGTTTTTTACAGAATACAGAACCATGAATGTGGGGATACAGAGAAAAGGAAAAACGTACTCGGTTACTAACGTAACCTCGGTTCCCTGAGATACGGAATGAGTACTGCGTATGGGGAAAGGTCTCCTTTTTCCCCGTTACTGAAGCCTTTTTCAATAACGCAGTGTAACTGCATCGTCATTGGTTCACTCATAGAAAGTTGTTGAACCAATGACGGCGCGGCATAGCTGCGCGGCCTATGGCGACAAAGCGCGCGAAGAAGCCCGCCAAAAGAGGCGGGGCTTACGGCTATATAAGCAGGCATTTCGCCATAGGATTTCAGGTCATACGACTGAAGCGACGACACTGAAGCCGCAGCCTCGTGGCACGGCATGTAACGCAGTACTCGTTCCATATCTCAGGGAACCGAGGTTACGTTAGTAACCGAGTACGTTCCCTTTCGATACTTCACTCGTACTGCGTATGGGGAATGAATTCAACCATGCCGTGCCACGGCAGGGAACGACTGAACTTGTCTTGGACACCGTGAGGGAACCAGCGGACAAGTGAGAGGGCCGGAGCCGTCGAACCCATGTGTTACACTTGCAAGAGTCATGGATGGGACTCTCGCCTGGGAGATGGTATTAGGCACGTCCCCTGGGAGGTTTGGAGGCTCCCATCGAGGGACCAGAGGTGCAGAGCCCAGAGTTTTGGCTGGGGATGCCAGATCGTCCTGTTCGCCTGAGAAAGGAGGTCCTGTCTCAGGGGGATCGGCCACGGGGCTTCCATGGAAAGCCTGAACAGCTCTGAGGACCAGATTTGGCTCCTCCAGAGCGGGGCCACGAGGAGGACTCTGTGCTTGTCTTTCCTGACTTGTCTGATAACCTGAGGGATCAGAGCGATTGGGGGAAAAGCGTAAAGGAGTGTGCAGGGCCAGTCGTGGGCCAGAGCATCTTCCTCCTTCGAGAAATAAATTGGGCAGTGAGAGTTGTCTTCTGAGGCGAAGAGGTCTATCTCTGCCCTCCCGAAGAACTCCCAGATCGTGAGAACCGTCTGGGGGTGGAGCATCCACTCGTCTGAAGGGACGTTGCTCCGAGATAGCATATCTGCTCCCAAGTTTGTTCTCCCGGGTATGTGAGTCGCTTTGAGCGACTGTAACCTCGGAAATGCCCACTCCAGAAGACGTTTCGCCAGTGCGCATAAGCGGCTGGACGAAAGGCCGCCCTGGTGATTTATATATGACACTACTGTCATGCTGTCCGACTGGACTAGGACGTGGCGTCCCGTCAGGTGTGCCTGAAACGCCTGAAGGGCTCGGAACACTGCCAGCATCTCGAGGCAGTTGATATGCAGATGGCTTTCCTCGCGAGACCACGAGCCGAAGGCCAGTCTTCCCCCCGCAAAGAGCGCCCCAACCCGTGTTGGACGCATCTGTCGAGAGCACCGTCCTTCTGGACACCGCCTGTAGGGGTACTCCAAGACTGAACCATACAGGGTTCGTCCAGGGTTTCAGAGCTGTCAAACAGGCCTGATTGACCCTGAGACGCAGGCGGCCGTGCCACCAGGCATGAGGAGGGACCCGAAACTTCAACCAGTATTGCAGAGGCCGCATCCGGAGAAGGCCGAGCTGCAGAACCGGGAAGGCGGAAGCCATCAGCCCTAGCATCCTCTGGAAGAACTTCAGAGGGAGGTAGGCTCTGTTCCTGACTGAAGCCACGAACTGCTGAACGGCCAGGGCGCGCTCTGGCGAGACTACTGCCGTCATACGGACTGAGTCGAAAACTGCACCCAGGAACGTGATATGTTGGCTGGGAAGCAGCGAGCTCTTGGCAAAGTTGACCCTGAGTCCTAGGCACTCCAAGTGGCTGAGGAGCACGGATCTGTGGAGTTCTAGCTCGGCTCGCGACTGGGCCAGAATGAGCCAGTCGTCGAGATAATTCAGAACACGGATTCCCATCTGTCTCAGTGGGGAAAGAGCCGCACTGGTAAAAGTGCGAGGAGCTAGGGACAGCCCGAAGGGAAGGACTGTATATTGGTAAGCCACGCCCTCGAATGCGAATCTCAAGAATCGTCTGTGACGAGGGGCTATCTGGATGTGAAAGTAAGCATCTTTCAGGTCCAGCGAGCAGAACCAGTCCCCGGGGCAAATCTGCGTGAGGGTCTGCTTCAGCGTTAACATCTTGAACTTCCATCTCATGAGGGAGAGGTTCAAGACTCTGAGATCTAAGATGGGTCTGAGACCGCCATCTTTCTTGGGAACCAGGAAATAACGACTGTAGAACCCCGACACGCTCTCTGAGGGGGAGACAGTTTCTATAACTCCTTTCCTCAGTAGAGTCATGACTTCGGCTCAGAGGACATGAGCGTCGTCTGTGTTTACTGAATTCTGAAGCACCCCGCTGAAGCGCGGGGGCCTTTGGGCGAACTGAAGCGAGTAGCCCCGACTTATGGTTCCCAGGACCCAACTTGACACCCCAGGAATGGCTTGCCAGGCCTCGGCCCGCGTGACAAGGGGTTGTATGGCATCGGATGACGGACCGCCTGTCGGGGGCCCGTACACCGGAAAGAGTGGAAGAGGAAGTTTGCTCCTTCTTTGAGGAGGTAAAAAATGTATAGTGTTCGCCATGAGAACGGCATTTTGCATGGACGCAACATTTGTGGGCCCAGTTAGCGCAACACTGAACATATCTCCCACGCCCGGAACTGAACGGGGCGGAGGGGAGACTGAACGAAGGAGCTTTTGGGGTGGTCTGGCCTCGGCGAGACTTAGCCCCATCCTCTTCCTTCCTGGCAGATCAGGAAGACTTAGGAGGCATTGGGTCCAGCGAAATCTTAGGCCGGGGTCTCTGACGTCTCGGGAAGGAGGAGCGCTTTGCGGGGCGTGGGCGCTGGCGCTGTTCCTTGGGAGGTGCTGCCTGAGAGGTAGAGGGAGCAGTCTTGCTCTGCTGAGCCGGCGCAGGCCTGGGGCGGCTGGAAGCAGAAGCAGAGCTGGAGCGCTTGGGCAGGAAGTGTCGCATGGCTTGGGACAACTTCTGTGCTGCGGTGAAGCGTTCCGTGAAGCCCTCTACCGCTGGCCCGAAGAGACCGGAAGGAGAGACCGGGGCGTCCAAGAAGGACTAAGGGCTAAGTCAGTGGCTCAGCGGAGGTCACGAAAGGCAGGTGCATCAATGCCAGACTCGTCCAGAGAGCGGAGGAGCTTCGCTTGGAACACCTGGAAGATCGCCATGGTGTGCAGCGCTGAGGCAGCCTGGCCTGCGGACGCGTAGGCTCTGCCAGCCAGGGCAGAGGTGGTCCTGCAGGGCTTGGATGGAAGGGCCCTCTTCGTCTTCCAGCCCACAGCCGCGGGGGGACAGAAGTGAGCCGCCACTGCTTCATCCAGGGGCGGTAGGTGCTCGTAGCCCTTCTCTTCTGAGCCGTCCACAGTGGTGAGAGCTGAATGGTGCGTAGTGCGTAGGCGGGCAGAATAGGGAGCGCGCCACGACTTTGTCAGCTCGTCATGCACCTCTGGGAAAAACGGGGCGGAGCGTTGGCGAGGGGCCCTTCGACGACCCGGCAGGAACCACTTATCAAGCCTGCTCCGCGATGGCTCTTCTGGCGAGGCCCATTCGAGGTCCAGTTCCTCCACTGCCTTCGAGAGTATGCGGAAAAGCTCGGCATCCATGCCTGGCTTGCAGTCAATGGGCTCCAGCGAGGGTAGGTGGGTGGGGTCCTCCGAGTCACCGGCCCATCCCTCTGTTTCAGAGTCCGCGAGAGACATGGAGTCGTCGAGCGGCTCTTCGTCCGATCCGCCAAATGAGATGAGGTCGCTTGCATCTGCAGAGGGACGCAGCTCAGGGCGTGAGAACAGGACGGGGGATTGCTCTCTAGTGGGAGAGGGTGAGGCACGCGGGGGCTGAGCCGGCGTGAGCTCGCACAACTCCGGGCGCTGATCCGCTCTGCCCCGCTGTCTCTTCCTAGCCGGTTCGCAGGAGGAAGAAGACGGGAGGGCGCGAGCGGCGGGACCGCTTTCAGTGAAGAAAGCGATCCACGAGCGCAGAGAGGCTAGATTCATGCTCTCGCAGTGAGAGCATGAGGTCCCGGTGAGCGCAGCCTCTGCGTGGGACTTGCCCAGGCAGCCGACGCACTCACCGTGCCCGTCGTCGTCATGCAGAGGGGCTCTGCATGTGCCACAAGAGTGGCGCAGCAAATCACAAGAAAGCAACAATTTTTAATTTTCACATCTTTTAAAAATCAAATTAGGAATCCAGAACCAGACTGAATTCCCCTTTAAACATTTTTTTCAACCAGTTTATTTTAAAAACCTGGTTCAAGGTAAAAAAGTCTAAAACATTCAATATCCTTTTAAATAAACGTTTGACTCGTTAATTTACCTGTTAGCTATTGTTTCAACCTGAAATCAATACCTACAGGCTATCATGGCTTTTTACTGTGGGGAAAAAAAAGAACCAATCTGAACTAAGAACTTTTGTTTTTTTCCTGAGCTAAGGAAGTTAGTGTTATTGCATTTCCATTGCAAGAATAGCATGCATGTCAGCATCTTTATTAAAGTGTATTAGTGTGAATCTCTCTCATAAATATTATGTCAACAATAACCTACAGTAATTTTAATTTTAACCCCCCCCCCCCCCAAAACTTTTCCTCCTTCCAGGACCAGATAATGGTTTTCTGCCCCCCACAATAGAACTTGAGGAACTGGCTAAACATGGATTAGGTAAACGTGAGATTGAAGCCGATAAGAATTGAGTGTTAATTACTTTTACACCTTATTATCTAACCTTCTTGCAAAGAAAGCTATGGAATGAGCTGCTTTGGATTTTATGTTAGCTTGAGCCTGTATGGTCCGATTTGTTATACTGTCTCTATATTGGGAAACATTTGACTATGTTAATACATTTAGCATTTGTTTTAAAGAAATATTGCAGAGTAGTTTACTCTTTGATGCATTTCCATAACAGTTTCCATGTAGCCATTTTAATAGTTACACCTATGCAACACTTTCTCATGCCAAGGCATCACTTTGAAAGTGTCCAGGAATACCTCCCAATGAATCCTTTTGCATCAGCTATCTGAAGTTAGTCAATGGTGGTTATGGTTAGTGTGAGGATCTGGGTGGTGCATTCAGACGCTAAGCTACACCATATATTGTATGTTAATGTTCTTTCACATATGATCAAATGTGTGATGGCCTTGTGAGTGAGACCAGGCTCTTTCTTCTGTCATATGCAATTTTCTTAGGAGTGTAGGGTTCGTTTAGTTTCAAAACTGTAAACTTAGTAGAAACACAAATGATCTTAGGTTAACTGTGGTAGTCACACAGGTCTACTTTTGGGGTTTGGCAACACTACGATTATGTCTGAAAATATGAGTCCTGAATGCTAGGAGTCCTGAAAGATCTTGTAGCAACTAATGAATGTTACTTTGCCACTAGGAACCGATTATACTGATGTTTACATTTCCATTTTTAGGAAAACCTGTGCATGAGTCAACGGAGGCCGGACACACAAACTCAAAGATTGGGTTAAACTGGAGTTTATCTGAATTGAACAACTTTGTTTGCCAAAGCTACCCTTGCATCAGTTTAAATTTGGTAGGCTTTGAATTGGCAAGGACAGGCAAAGGACGCAAGATCCAGAAATTGCAAGTTAGTTCTGTGAAGGAACTAAAAGCAGTTGTTGGCAAAAGCAGGTTTTACATCGTGCCACAAGCCACTGTCTTGCAGGTATGGAATTATACACAGGGATTTATATCATACTACAATCATATAAATGTGTTCTCTGTAATGTCTATACCTACAACTGAAGTTACCCTCTCTACCCTCAGGTAACATCACCACCCTCTGCCATGTTCCAGAATTCATTCCCACCACTCGCAGCTCCAGCAGTAGATGAGACCTCACAAGTGGTTTCAGATCAGGTCCATATTAAAATTATTGCACATCTAATGATTTTTGTTATGTCCACTATGCACTTTGTAGTGATGAGTGGCAAATACAAATATAAACCGTGTTTTTTTTTTTTTTTTTTTTTTTTCTAATATGTATTAAGATGTATCTATTTATTCTGTGTGATGTCTGAGCAGTTACATTCCCTAGGATAAGTTTTTGTAATTTTTCTACCTATGGATATTTTCTAATGATGTATTTTGTTTCCATTATGAGTGTGTGTTCTCTTGCTGAAGGAGAAATCATTTGGATTTTCTGTGTACTACCAGGTGGCATCCACATCCTCTGCCATATCCATGAATTCATTCCCACCACTCTCAATTGCTCCAGTACAAGATGAGACCGCGCCTGTGGCTGAGAGTACCCAAGCTCAAAGTGTGGTTGCAAATCAGGTAACCAATTTTGACACTGTATAGAATAAATAGTATTTATTAATTTTATGTGCGTGTACTATTTAATGGTGATTTGTGAGAAATGCCTTTTTTTTTTTTTTTGAATGCTTTACTTTAGGCTCTTCAAGAATGGCGAGCAATACACATTTCAGGCTATTGAGGCAAGACGTCAGTGAATGTCTGCATGTGAGGAACCCTCAGATGGGGTGTTGATCAAATTTAAATATCCAAATGGATACACCAATATGAGGAAATTCAGCTTGTCGGAGCCAATCCAGGTGATGTGTGTTCAGCTTGAGAAAATATCAAGTGTCTTCTCAGTGGTTCAGTGGGTTGTAAAACTTGACTGTTTCACATCTTTTTAGATCTTGTTTGACTTTGTGGGACAAGATGATATTGCCAGTGAAATCTTTGTGGTGCAAGAAGCTGCATCATCAAGATCAGTTGAGAGCAGTTCCTCTGGGTCAATAATGGATCATTGCATAAAAGCATCCTCAACTCTATATGTGCTTTGGTTTTCAAATAAGGATGTACAGGTAAATGTGTTGCATTTTATTTCCTGACTCAAATGAAAACGGAATGTGTTTTGGTTTGTGCAAGCTCATGTATTGTGCATGTTTGTCTTCAGGAAATTCTCTCAGATCAACAAAATGATGGAGCTTATGCCCTACACCATACATCTTATGGTCAGTCATCACTGTCTGAGACCTCCACCCAGCCAAGTCTCTCTGTGCCCTCTTTCCAGCCACCGCTGTCTGAGCCCTCCACCTGCTCACTGCTGTCTGAGCCCTCCACCCAGCCACCGCTCACTCTTTTCTCACAACCACAAGAAATCCTGACTCTTCATGATGAACCATCACTCTCTCCTTCATCTGCCCAAGAACCAATCATTATTCTTGATGAACAAGATGAGACGGTTTCACAAAATCAGTCTCCTGTATCAACACATCACCTCGGAGGACCTGTGGATGAGTGTTTTTTTCTCATTAACTTGACTTTATATTTTTTTAGTGTATGTAGATGTTTCATTTTCTATATCCTGTTACGTTTAATCAGGTGGTTAAAATAAAATGCATGAACTTCTTTGTTTGCAGGATTGATCTACAGACCATATTGAAAAAAAATGGTCAGCAAAGTTGATGGAAGCTTCTGTCCAACAAGCAACCAAATAAATGTGTGCAGGGATAATGTTTTACTGTGTAGCCTGCAGGCATTCAAGCATAGGTTCTTCAACCCTGAAGCAAAATTGGATGTTGTGTTTGTGGATGAAGATGACAATGGTGAAGGGGCAGTTGACGAAGGCGGCCCGACAAGAGAGTACCTAAGGCTGTTGATGAGGGCCGTCCACCAGTCAAATATCTTTGAGGGACATGAGAAAGACCAGCAGTTGTCTCTTGATACTCAAGGCAGGGAAGCCCAAATTCTTAGGACTGTCCTCATTCAACTGGCAGAATTCTAGAAATGTATACATGGAAACCCATTTAAAAATGATTGCTCCCTTATTTCTCCTGTCTGATTTATTGTTTATTCTGTTTGTTTTTTATGTGTTGGGCAGGTTTCATCCTATGTTTATTGTCTGTATCGTCTTTTATTTGTTTAGTTATTTTGCCTTAATTTGTTAACTCTTGGTTAGGATTTTTCCATGATTCTTCTTTTCTTTAATGTACTGAAACACCTTTTTGAAACATGTTTTGAAAGGTGCAATAAAAAGTTAATCATAATGTTTTAACGTATTAAATTAACAAGCATTACAGCAGAGCAAGATTTTACTGTTATTTCTTTAATTTTAGCTTTGCAGACTAAACTTTACATGTGGGTGGCAAAAATGATTGCTGTGTGTGTGGTCCATGGAGGAGTCGGTCCACATTTCTTTTCCGAAAGGCTTTTTCATCAAATCTGTGGGATACCAACACACCCGGCCACGGTGGATGAAGTTGGTGACCATACTTTCAGGGAACAGTTAATAAAAGTAAGCAGGAGAAAGGTGTTATACATTGAATGTACAGTATTGTGACACAGCCCTATTTTCTATTAACTTTCTATTATTTATGAATCGCTTCAAACGTGTTCAGGTTACCTGCGTCACTCGGCCTTTGGCCTCGTGGCTGCGGCCGAACCACAGCCGTGAGGATATCCACGAACATTCTCATGAACTCGAGTGCTATATTTCTTAAACATCTAATTTATATAGGGAAGGTATCTTTACAAGCCAATTTTGGACTCACTCACTGACTCACTATCTTTTTTTTTTTTTCTTTCTGTTTTTCTTTTTAGATACAGGAAGCAACAACAGTCCGAAAGGCGAACGGTGCAATTGCAGAGGCAGCAGATAGTCTCAGCATTATAGGTGCCTTAAGACATGTGTCCAGCCTGGAGGAGAAGGACTCCCTTGTCCAGTCAGCTGCAGACTTCTTCGTCAATGGAAGATTGGCGACTGCCCTGGACCAGTAAGTGCCTCACCTGTCTTATCTGTCCGAAAAATGAAACTGTCATTGGCCCAGGACGATTAACATGTTTTTATAGGTTTGTTGAGGGGTTAAAAACCCTTGGTTTACTGGAGGAGCTGAGGAAGAATCCGGCAGTGTTCTACAACATGTTTGTCAGTGAGGAGATTCCACTACAGGCGAAGGACCTATGCACTTTATTTGACGTGGACTTCTCTGTGCAAGGCAACAACAGGAGAGACAGAGAAAACATGACAATATGCTTTCGGCGTGACTGGTTAATTGATATTGAAGATATACTATTTATTGTACAAGTTATAATAACATGGACTTCATAAGTACAATTATTAGTGGTCATTTTGTTGTCCTGGTTGGCAGGAAAATAAATGCTGATAATGCCATAGTTGAAGTGACATTGTGAAGTCTGGTTGTGTGAACATGGGTAGCTCCCTTAAACTTCTTCATATTGTGTTGTAATATTTTACCAAAAACGTACTTGACTGAGGCTTTTGTGGTTGATATTCACCACAAAAAGTCCTCGATGTCAGCATGCAACTTCCAAATTGCTCAAAAGTAACGCATACAAAAGGTTAGGGCTAGGCAATATGGCCTAAAAATAAAATCAACATATATGTTTTAAGGGGCCTGAATTACTGTTTCTCACCACTTTCTTGTGTTACAGAAGGAGAATGCAGTCCAGTCACCCTAGAGAAGGTATTGGAGTTTACATCTGGAGCTTCAACAGTGCCTCCACTGGGATTTCCACACCGTCCACAAATTCAGTTCCTTCATGAGGGCAACAGAATATTCCCAGAAGCAAATACTTGTATTCTTGTACTCCGCCTGCTGCTGCACTCTTCCTATGAAGCCTTCAAACAATACATGATGGAGGGAATTTTGCAAGCTCCAACCTTTGGACTTGCATGATGTCACTATGTGTGTAAAACTTATTAATGGAAATTCAGTTTTCACTTGAGCTATATTTGTGCTTAGAAGTTATTGAATAGAATGCTGTTGAAGCAAGTCACTGGTTCAGATGTTAATTTTAGAATCTCATGCACTTTTAAAAAAAAAAAAAAAATTAGATGCAGTAATCCTGTTCATTTTGCATGAGTAACAGTTCACTTCAGTTGATTGGCGGTTATTCAATATTGAGTTTTTCAGCTAACTCAAACTTGTGTAGTTTTTTTGCTTTAAATTATTTTTGTTTCTAACTTATAAAATTATTAATTTATATATTTTATTTGTTTTGAAAATGTATATTTTCTTTAGGTTTTACAAGACATATATTGGGCTTATAGTTCATGGTTACTATGATGACACTGAGGTTGATCTAATGAATTAGATATCCTTTATAAACCAACTGTAAGGAATTATTGGGCTTATAATTCAATAAGTTTGATGAAATCACACATAACACACAAACGGATCATTTTTTTTGCTTTCTACAGCTCCCACGGTGAACCCTTCTACTGTCTATGGGTGAGCCGAGAAAACCATAGATGTTAAAAACGGCGGATTTCCCCTTTAACGTTAATGCATATGATAATACATGAATACAGTGATAAACAGACTCACCTGAACTAATGCGCCTGACAGAGAAACGTCTGTCTTCCCCAGCATGGAAATTTGCGTCTATTAGAGTTTTCAGTTGAGCCAAACTGCTTTTGAGTTCATTGTTTGTGTCTGGTGATAGCAAATGCTCAATTCTTCCGAGATTTCTTTCACAGTTTTCAATAGAACGACGTTCTCTCTCTCCACAAATCCCCTGTGTGAGGGCTCGTTGAATTTCATGCCATTTTCTGGTGTTTTTTTCGATTACAGCCAACGCCATGACTGCTTCTTTCTTCTTCTATTCATAGAAATAAGGAAATGATCCCCTTCACGGGGAAGGGAAATTACATATTTATGGATATCTAAAATAGAGCAACGTCATGCACAATAATTTGCACTAGTCATAATGACGTTTGAGATATCTTTAACTTTCATTCTGCCTAGGCAAAACTGAATTACAGATATCTGCAATTGTCATTTAAGATGTGTGACGAGTTGAATGTCGTTTTCAATGACGTCATTGCAGATATCTGTAATTCAGTTTTGCCTAGTCAAAACTGCATTACAGATATCTTTCTCTGTCATTTCGACTAGTCACAATTACGTTACAGATATCTTGAATGACAATTCCAACTATCCAAAATGTAATTACGACTAGTCAGAAAGACGTTGGTGATATCTACAATGTTAATTCCGGATAGTCAAACTTAACTTTTAAATGTTAAAATGGCTTGCCATAATTACCTGCACTGTGTGCCATTTTATGCTCAACACATTCACAAAACCTAAAGTAAAACGGTGACGTCACGATGATCGCCAAACTCGAACATGTACATCAACAGATCCTCCTTTTGCTGTTTATTTACAATCCGAATCACGTTACTTGTAAAAGTATCATGTCATATTAAAAGACAAACGGATTCAGGTAAGTGATTCTTATTTCGAAAGAAATTTTGAAAAAAGAAGCATAAATATAATGAAACTATACATTATATTTATGCTTCTTATTTCAAAATTAATTTTCATTTTATTATCTTACCTTACAGATGTGTATTATATATTATTTATACTACTTCTAAGCACCAGTATACCAAGACAAATTCCCTGTACATGTAACCCACAGTACTTGGCAATAAAGCTGATTCTGAAAAGATAGAGAAATGAAAGTTTCAATTTTAAGTCTTAAGACATTAAGTACTTGATTGTACTTCTTATTAAAGCACTACTTATATACATAACACACTTCCTTCAGGAAAGCTACACTGTTTTTAATAGACAAAACTGAGTGTTGATATATGTCATGTATAATGAAAATAAACAGAAAAATGCTGTTAATGGATACCTGTTAAATATGCAATAAAACATAAAGGTTGTCAGTCGTATGTTCATAGTTCAGAAATAATGAATTAAAGTTAAAATACTGTGTAACGGCCCCAGACCAAATATATTTTAATGTATAACAGCCATCATTTGAAACTTGTGGCTTAAACATGATCAACTTTTCAACCCACAGAGACTTTTTTTTTTCCAATTACATGCTCAATAAATTCAGTATTTACATTTTGCATACATAACTTTTGCAACATAAAAAGCTGTTATGTAATAAATGAAAATCAAGAAAATTAATTCTCTTAGTTTAATTAGAGTCTCACGTATGGAGTCATTGTTTGTCTCCAATAGCTATAATCAAAACTAATTATGTGTTACAATTACTATACAATAATTATTGTAACACTATACAGAAAGATGATGAGAATGATGATGTATTTCATTACACTGCAAATGTCAATGTTATTATATCTGCTATTAGAATTATTATAGCTTGTTTTCCTCATGTCTTGTAATAAAATACTCACTGTAATGTCGATCTTCAGATCTTCATGAAGTTAAACTCTTCTAAACAATCACAGGTTCATAAACTCTTCAGATGTTATCGGCTCCATCTGAAAGAGCTCAGATTGGACATTTACTGAATACAAGAGATGGTTTAAATCACAAGAAAATGTTGTATTTCTGCAAAATATCAGAGAACAGTCTTTGTGTGTGTGTGTGTGTGTGTGTGTGTGTGTGTGTGTGTCATGACCATAATGATATAATGGCTTGATATTTACCTCTATGTACACATGAATAAACTGAAGATGTCAGTATGGAGGGCACAGCAAAACCCCAAGAACCCAGGCCTACATGTTCATGTGTGTCCACACCGAGAGAGTTAAAAAATTAACATTGAAACAGTGTTGAAGTTAATGAGAAAATGAAGTGATGATTGAGCGTTAATGATGAACACGTGAAAACTAAATTAGGATTCTTATAAACCAACATTATGTGAAGAGATCAAACATGCTTTGACCTCCAGAACAGACCATGGCATGTTTTAAAACCTTTCTGAATTAATAGAAATACTGTGAAGTATATAATAACATTTCAATCTGTTCTCAGTTGCTTTCCAAGAGCAGCTTTATCAAACTTATGAACATTCATAAGATGGATGATGTTTTCAGCTTCAGCTCATCATAGACTTGTACATGTAAGAGTTTGTCATATATATATATATATATATATATATATATATATTTTGTCTATGACTGTAACAGATCATATCTGTGATGAATGAAGACAGCACAGATACACAGATACTTGAAGGCTGAAGTTGGTTGAACAGGACACTTCCCCAAAACATACTGATAAATTGTAGTTTTCTCTCAGTGAGAGGTACAGACAATATTCATCATTATTCTCGAGTGTTTGAAGATGAAAAGGAAAATAAATGCTTTAACATAAGTTGAAGAAGTCATTCAAATCATTTATTTGGAAGGATACATATTGATTAATTACTTGATTATAAATCACTCAAAAGATGTATATTGAAGCGGAATATCAATAAACAAATATATCAATAAACAGTAAAATATAAGCACATATTGACAGCGAGGCAAATGAATAATCACTGTTCTGAAAGGCCCTCAGTCACCCTGTTAGATACATTTATATACATAGTATGTACATTTTATAATAAAAGGTATTTCATTTAAAAATATATCCAAGAAAAAGACATAATGATAAAAAAATAAAACAGTACATTGATATTCATAAAGTGAATAAATGATGTGATGAATGAAGAAAACTGAAGATGAGAGTAGACATATGAGTGAGATCTGATGATTCTCCTCGATCATCCGTCTGATCTCCTGAAATGATCAAAATCACACATTACATCAGCTTCACCTCGTCTGCTCCAGACGGCTGCAGTGATCAATAAACAGTAACTCACGTCTCACGCCACTACTGATGACTGAACTGAGTTTTCAGAGCCACTGAGAGACGCTGCAACAGAAAATCAACTTTTAAAATGTCATTCCGACTCATTCCAGAATTTCTTCTGGATTTGCAGAGATCTTATTCATACAGTGTTTACAGAACTATTAATTGTACGATGATTCATTGTATAATACTATAATCTTTATTTACTTCATGTCAGAATTTATTTTACATTACCAAAACATTTTAAGTTTAAATATATAAATATAATACATTATTCTATATAGACAGCTCGGCCACCTCTGAGACCTTTACACCAAACACAGATTACAGGGTACTCACGTTTAGCAGGAACATATCCTGAAAAACAATCAAAATGAAATCTAAGTTCAATAATCAAGAAAAATGGTCTTGAAAATAAAATGTCACCAACATTTTAATTCTCAAAAGGCATTAGTCATGAAACATGAGCAGTGAGAATTTCTGTTGTTCAAAAACTAGATTTACATAAATTGTTGCTTTAAAGGGTTAGTTCACCCAAAAATGAAAATTGTCATTATTTACTCACCCTCATGTTGTTCCACACCCGTAAGCCCTTTGAAACACAAATGATGAAATCCAAGAGCTATCTGACTCCTCAATAGACAGCAATATAATCAACACTTTCAAGGTCCAGAACAGTAGTAAAGACATTGTTAAAACAGTTGAAGTGACTGCAGTGGTTCAACCATAATGTTATGAAGAGACGAGAATACTTTTTGTGCACAAAAATAATAACTTTATTCAACAATATCTTCTGTTCTGTGTCATTCTTGTTTACATCCAGTGCTTCCAGGCTCTACGTTTGAATGCCATCTCAGTATTGGCCAAAGCTGGTCATGTGATCAGCACAACGCATCCGTGTGATGCTGACGCAGGAGCCGGCCAATAATGAGTCGGTGTTCGGATGTAGAACCTGGAAGCGTTGGATGTAACTAATGTATGAGAATGACACAGAAGAGAAGATATTGTTGAATAAAGTCATTATGTTTGTTTTGTTTTTGTGCATAAACAGTATTATCATCACTTCATAACATTAAGGTTGAGCCACTGCAGTCACTTCAACTGTTTTAAATATGTCTTTAGTAGCTTTCTGGACCTTGAATGTGGTGGTGAAGTTGCTGTCTATTGAGAAGTCAGACAGCTATCGGATTTTATCAAAAATATCTTAATTTGTGTTCCGAAGATGAACGAAGGTCTTACGGGTGTAGAACAACATGAGGGTCAGTAATTAATGACAGAATTTTCATTTTGGGTGAACTAACCCTTTAAGGGACATTTATGTAGGAGAGGATTTACGAACAATTAAAAAAGAAACTGGTTCTGTCCTACTAATTCAAATAATACTACATAATATGACTATTAGTACTAAGATAATAATCATGAAACATTACTGTTTCTCACCTGACTTCAATTTCCTCTGATATACCAAATACCCGACGACAGCAATGATGAGCAACAGCAACAGCGACAGAATCACCACAGGAACAACAACAACAGTCATGTCAACCGGAGCAGCGGTTTCTGTTTATTGAAAACATACATCAGATTGCTGAAAGATTCAATGTTAATAAGTGGTTGACACCTTCTTGACAAAATTCTGAAGACACAAAAACTAATTATACAATACAATACAATACAATACAATATTTATTTATAAAGCACATTTAAAAATAACCAATGTTGACCAAAGTGCTGTACAGGAAAATGAATAAATAAATAAATAATTAAAAAAAAGACTATGGAACACACAGCAGTAATAAAACAATCACAGCAAAGATTAAGGTGTATTGAATGTAAGAGAGAATAAATATGTCTTTATAACAGATTTAAAGGTGGAAACGGAGGGAGCAAATCTAATGTGAAGAGGAAGACTGTTCCAGAGTTTCACACCTGCAGTTGTAAAGGCGCGATCATTTCATTTTTTAACAGTAAGTAGACAGAGATCACAGGATCTCGAACCTCTAGAAGGAGTGTACGGATGAAGCAGGTTATTCAGGTACTGAGGTGTCAAATTAATGAGGGCTTCATAAACAAATAGTAGAATTTTAAAATCAATGCTATATTTATCAGTAACCAGTGCAGTGTGGAAACAACAGGAGTTACGAGCTCATACTTGTGTCTGCATTGTGACGCAGCGGTTCATTGGTATCTTCTGGTCTCTCTGATAGTGGTTTGAGAAAACATTCATTGGCTTCTACTTGTACAAAGTCTCTTACCATTATTAGTCCTGATTTCATTCTCTGTCAGAGTCTTTCTGATGGTTTTGTTCTGGTGTTTCACCACACAGCTGAACTCATTCTTCCTCCACTCATCAGGTTCAGCCTGGAGGGTCACAGTCTTCTGGAAGGTGCCGTCCTCATTGGGAAGAAGGTTACCAACCTTCACATTCTTATAAAGCTCTTGTCCGTTTCTCATCCAGGTGATTGTAATATCACTGGGATAAAAGACTGTGACGTGACACAACACTGGAGAGGAGGAGTTCTTCTGTAACAGAGACACCTGAGGAGAGACTAGAGAGAGACACTGAAAGGTTATGTCAAGCGTAAGTTTATTTTTTGCATATCCAGATGGGTCTTGAAAGTCTGGACAGAAAAAAAACAAACTTATTTGATCACTAGTGCTGACAGTCTGCCTGAAAAGATCTGATTGAGGAAAAATCCAGTTTTGACTGCAGTCTGAACACAGCCTTGAAGTCACTTATTTTACCATCATATCAAACATTTTAAATCTGATAACAATACTTAATGAAATGAATACAAAACAACTTTTAGATCAATGTTGATTTCATTAACACTGAAAAATTCAACACTCCCAGTGAAAATGTAATTCATCATCATCATTTATAGAAACAAAATTTGTGTTTATACACCACTTCATTTTAAAGATTAACACATTATTGTTCATTTTGTAAAATTCATATACTATATTCTATACACTCAAAGAATAAAGGTACAAAAGATGCCACTGGAAAGGTACCTGTTCAAAAGGTACAGCACCTAAAAGGTCCATATTGGTACATTTAAAGGTACGTATTAGAAAGGTACAAAAGTACCTTTTGGGAAGGCACTGCCCCAGTTACAGCTTTTGCATGTTCCTTTGTGAGAGTGTACAAGCAAAAATGGGCTGAAATATTTGCATGCTATCAAGGTGCAAATTACAAGGAGTTTCATGTATCATCATGAATATGTATCTTCATATTTACTTATAAATATGAATATAAATTTCTATAGCTCTGACTGATTTTAAAGTGTCATTTCTATGCACTGATAATAATCATGTACCTGTTTTCTCCAGGCTGCTCTTTCCAAGCTGCAGGAGCTTCTTCAAAGTGTCGATACAATCAATTTCAAGGTAGTGTTTCCAGTGCACAAGACGGTCGGTTGCATTGTTACACGTCTCTTGAGCTCTGAATCCTTGCATCATTGGAGATATCCATTTATCACTCTTCAAATCCAGAAACAGGAAATCCTCTCCATCGTATGCATACTGACGGAACACATTTGTTTTCCCAGTTTCATCGTTCCATTCACAGCCGTAGGTTATCTGGTATGTGTGCTCACCTGAGGAGACGATATGAATGATGCACTCTACGTGAACAAACAACTGTGATATTGCGTTTATACAACAGTTGAGAAGGTACTTACTGCAGAGCAAATGGGTGGAGCTTACGTTAGCTAGACGTCCAGCGAGGGGGAGCTAACGTCCAGTGAGGAGGGGCGAATGTACAACCACACCCTAACCACACCCTAACCACACCCTAACCCTACCCACAACTCTATCTCTCCACCCCACTGGACGTCCAGAGAGGAGGAGCCGGCCATCATAGACTCTGCAGTGAGTACCACTTGCAACAGTTTGACTTCGACGGCTCAAGTGTGTAAATAAACAAGAAAAAACAACAGATTGTCTTTAAAATCTTTTAAAATCTTTAAAACCCTCTTTTGTGAGGAACTACTTCCTTCCGCCACGGATTCAAATCTCAAGTTGACAGTTTAACAGTTGAGCCCAAACCTCCATTACTAATTCTAAAACATCACTTTAAAACTAGTAACGAAGGAACATTGAGTCGCTTCATTGAAGCTTATTGTGTAGTAGAGGATTATGAGAGAGAGAGAGACTAAACGAGTGTATCACCTGTATGCGATATAATATTCATTCTTTCTCTGGAATTCTCTTCCTGCTCACTCTGTTGTGTTAATAATATCTCTGAATTTAAATCATTACTCAAAACTCACCTGTTTTCTGAATGTTATTCCTCTGATTTGATGAATTGATTGCTCTGCATTATTACTAATATTTCTCTGAATGTTATGTTATGTCTCTTAAGTCCTGTTTTGTATTTTTGTACTTGACTCTATTCTTCTGTATGCTTCCCTGTCCATTATTGTCTTTCATCATTGTCTACTCGCATTATCTCTTCTTTGATAATTGTACATTGTAAAGCGTCCTTGAGCCCTGGAAAGGCGCTATATAAATAAAACATTATTATTATTATTATTATTATTATTATTATTATTATTCTGAGGCCTGTTGAATGAAACTAGTTGAGCAAACTCTTGAGTTTCAGAGTAGGTTTAGAGTTGACAGAACTAGACAAACTCAACCTGGGGCCTGTACTATGAAGCCGGATTAGCTGGCTTTCAGATTAGTTTGCCCCAATACTGGGTTTTAGGTACCATGAAAGTAACTTGACTTTTAGCAGTGATCATCACCATAGTAACTTACGCTCCACAGCTAACCTGCTCCAGGGCAGGTTATGTTCTGGTTCAGAGATCTCAAACTGAAATTGCACAAAGAAGATGTAAGCTAAGTGACACTGACACACCCAACACAATAAAGTCACTCCCCCAGTTTCTCTTCCTCCAAATTAAAGGGCACTATATAGTAAAAACAAATATTTAACGATGAAATTGTCTGGTTTTAATGATAATTAGAATTATTTTATGATTTTAAATATTATTTGATCTATATTTTTATTGATCTATTACACACATGCAAGTTTAGTTTAACTGTTGTTATTAGGCATTTAGTTTCAATGAACATTAATATATATAGATCATATGTAATATAAATAAGGTGTAAATATACTCTTTAAATATGACTACATGTGACCTTGTATGTTTGAGTATCGCTATATATTATCGACTATCAACTTCACAACTTTCACTTGCGCTGATAGAGAAAAATCATTTCTTTTATTTGTCCTCTTTCAAAGACAAGTATTTTCCATTAGTGTAAATGTGTTTAAATTTTTCATTTTTTAGCAAAAGAGTTTTGAATCGTGCTGGCTCTCTCGCGAGAAGTGAATCAGAGTTTATCTCTCCTGTAAGGCATGTGATTGGCTGTTCACCAGTTATGTCATGCATTCATGTGCACGCGCTCCAAAAACTCAGGATCAAAGCCTGAGTTGACAGAGAAAGTTGATGATCAGCATCATGGTACCAACAAATCCAGATTGGAGTGGTTTGGTTTTGTCAACTTGAAACTAATCCTATAACCCTGAGTTTGTTCAACTACCATCATGATACAGGCCCCTGGTTTAGATCAGGATCAGCTGTTGCACAACGCTTGGTATAAACATTCTCTGTCGACTCAGGTTTGATCCAGAGTTTGTGAGGCAAACAGCCAATCACACGGAACATGGAAAAGCATCAGTGTGATTGACTTCATTTGATTGATGAAGAGATTGTTATGTAAAACTATCATGAACTGAAATATTTACAAGGCAGGAATAAACACTGCTGCAGTTTGAAGCAGGAGATACAGGGGGAGTGGCTTTATTGTGTCAGATATATGTCACTTTTCTCAGAGCTGATTGGTCCAGTTTTGGTTTGCGATCTCTAACCCAGAAAAAACAAAACACCCTTAAACCTACCCATACCGTCAAACCTGTCCCTAACATAATCGACTCCCATGCCGGAGACCAGGGTTTGAGTCCCAGGAGGGGTTACACAAGCCGCTCTAAAAGAAACAATTGTTATCTGAAGTGAAAGGCGACAACCACATATATTGGCAGTAACAATAGACATGTGTAAATGTAACATTTTATTCAACAACATGCACTAAATTCCTGTTGGATTTTTCATTTGATTTTTCATTCTGGGTCATGCTATCAGAAGCCAAATATTATGTGTGAATGTACTTGTGATGATGTGTTCACCGTACCTGCTGACTTTGTCCAGATTTTGTTTAAAATCCAGTCATGTTGTTTAATCAATGAATATGTCTGACTGTCCCAGAAATCTGATTCTTCATTCTCTCTCATCCATTCTGTTTTTGGTGAAGCTTTCGTTGTGTTGATGTCAAAGTACATAAACTGAACGTCATTAACCAGACCAATTGCAGTGAAATTTTCGTCTCCAGACACAGAAGTGTAGAAATATTTCAAAGAGTGTTTTCCTGTGGACAGAAATCAGCCATATTAAATGGGCTTATATCACCAACCACCTTGTCACCAACCATTTTATCCATTAGCATGTGTTTTTAAGCATTGTGGTTTAAAACAAGTGATTTTAAGCCTTTGAATCACAGTCAGCAGTGAAAGACAACTCATTTCTCCATATGCGCGAGAGACTGTTTCTGAGAGCTGTTGATTTGATTAATTTATACAATGTCTGATTTTAGCATTTATTATTTATTTGTTCTCCTGTAGTTTTTTTTTGTCCTATTGCTTGTGATTAGCTTCTTATTCTTATTTCATTGTAGTTTTTTGTGAAATTGACATTGGTGTCAAGAATTAGGAAATTTCATCATAAAATCCTCATGGCATCTGTTAAATAAATGTTATGATAAACTTTCAATATTTCAGTAATATGTCAAGCTTGGAACTGTTAATTATCCTGACGTGGCTGACTTTTATTTTGTTTTAAAGTTGCTAGTGTAATTTTCATCAAATCTAATGTTTGCCTGCATAATTATTATTCCAAGCACAGCTTGTATAACACAACTAATATTACCATTTTGCCAACAAATGCAGCTTTTCTATAATAACCACAAACTAATTCATAAGTTATTTTGTGTAGCCTACTTTTTCACACACAAGATATTCTGAGACGTGTTTTTTTGTTGTTGTTGTTGTTGTATGTTTTTTTTTTTTTTCTCCACAACATGGTAATTTTTGACCAGAGATTCAAGGAGAATGATAAATGACTGATTCTTCTTCTGCATTATAGAAGGAGCACAAACAAGGTTCATTCTCAAGGAACCTGCCCAGTTTTTAGAAGTGTGATATTTATGTCAATCTCTGTCACAGCGAGCATGTAGCATTTCCAAAAGAGAATTGTATGACAACAAATAAGAACAAATAACCAAGAACCTTTAATAAACACTGAGATATACAGCTACAACACATACCTTTAACTCTTTCTCCACCAGTTTTTTTTTTTTTTTTTGAGAGAGAGAGAGAGAGAGAGAGAGAGAGAGAGAGAGAGAGAGAGAGAGAGAGAAAAGAAGTTGCCAGCATTTTTGACAGGCATTCTTTACAATCAACACCTGAACACTGATGGGAAATCTACTCTGAAACTGGTTTGACAAGCTACTCATAAGTAAAACTAGTTAGGCTACATTCAAACTACCCTCCTAAAAAAGTTTTAAGCTGTAATGTAAGCTAACTATCAAAAAGTAGCTATCTCTATTGAAACAATTTTTTACAATGGCATTGTATATTACAAATAACTGAATAATTGTTCATTTTTGATGAAGACTGTTTTAAGTAAAAACTGTGGAGTTAAAATACCGTAATGCAATACAATTGTGATGTCAAGAGTGTTTTATTTAGTAAACTATCCAAAGATACACACAAAACTCCCATATCTCAGACTGTCAATGTGCAAAACTGCTACAAATGTAATTTTGTTCAGCATGTTGACAGGTTATTGAACACAATTGCAAACGCACAAAAATGAAAGTAAAAATACCTAGCAGACAAACGATATGGGTCTTTATTGCTTAAATACACAAATGGCCACATAAATATGATATTGATCACAGTAAATAAACATTTGTTTTAATGATAAAAGTTACTTCCAACGTTAAAGATAAATGCAAATAGATAAAAACAGTAGATAAGCTCCGTTCTGGCCAAACCGGAAGTTCTGTGCGTTAGTTTTTAAACGTCAAAAGTAAAATGAATCTACATCTAAACCCAAAATAAACTCACCGGCAAATGCGAGGTGAATCCCAACAAATAGTAGTAGCACAGAGGATCGCATGTTTGTTTTAACATGTCGTCAACAGTCTTATTTTTAAATCATCTTTCTAGAAAGCCAGTTGAAGCCGGTGTCTTTTCTTCTTAACACACCTGTCTGAACGCACCTGAACTAAAGAAGCCCCGCCCACTCGATCATCGAGTCATCAGTCACTATGCCGAATTACTGGGTTGTGTTATTATTCTGTTAAAAGGGACTGAAGCCATCATGAAGTCGTGTACTTCCGATTACGGAGCTAATCGCATTTTTTTTTCGGGGGTCTGCAAAATTATTACCCCCTCGTTGAAGTCGCTACCTGAATTCGGCACAACACCTGATCGCAAGAAAAAGTTCGGGTACGATACAAGCGAGCACTGGTCAGAAATATAACCTCCCAGACCCAGATGCTGTACAGGTGTAATAACGTTCACGTGATCAGACTGATGAAGCCTCTGTATGAATGAACGCGTCTCACCTGTTTGAATGGAGATTTGGGGCCATCTGCTGGACATACAACAAACATCAACACTGGAAAGTACTCTGAAATAGGCTACTGTATAATAAAATGTGAAATCTTTTTTTTTTTTTTTTAAGTTGGATTGATCACAGATTTAACTAGTCATTACCTTTCTAGTTCTGCTTGAGTCGCAGTGAGCTGCTTCACTCCCTACACAGACAGCACCGTTGAGGAGCAGAAGATCTGACTGCGTTAAGATGAGAAACAGCATCTGTTATCCAGTTACACAAACACCTTCATCTGTACAGACACTCTCACTAAACACATCACAACACATGCTGAACGAACCAGAATCATCAGTCAGCTTTATTTCTACAGCGCTTTATTCAGTACAGACTGATTCAAAGCAGCTTCATTGTAATAAACAGGACAATAACATTAATAATCTTACACTTAAGTTCTTCAGTTATGAGACGAACACAGATTCGGTAAAGCAGCTCTAAAAGAGTCATTATTATCAACTCAATTCAGTTCAATGTTGATTCAGTTCAGTAACAGCACAGTTTCACTGGCAGGTAGAAAAATAAGAAAAAATGCATAGCTTTTCATAAAAAATGATATCTTATATGAAAGAAACATAAAATTGTAAAAAAAAAATAAAAAAAAAAAAAAAAAGATGCCCCACACAAAAGCACACAGTATTCATACAAATACTTTAGCTAAAATAATATGTTTTTAAAAAATGTCTAGGTTAATACTTGTTCAAAAGAATCACTTTTGCAAAATTTGTTCTATTTTCTGTTTATTTTTATAAATAAAAGAATTCATTTTTGTTAAATAAATATACTGTCATTAAAATAGGCCTATGTAAATATAAAAATAGATCTTAAAAATACAGAAGCAAAATTATTTTAAAAAGTAATAATTCTGAAGGCATTAAGGAGATCCCATAATAGCCTGTTTATTATAGATTTACAGTAGTAACAATAAATTATATTTTATTATGATATGATTAATATCATATTTTAAAATATGATTGTTTCATTACAAATATGGGTATTATCTCTAAGTTGGATACCCATTTGATATATGATATTTACTATGTAAATCTAACCATTTACCCAGCTATTCATTATCATGTAATTTATCGTGCCTTTTGCCCCAACAGCAGGTCCACTTTTTACCCCAAATACCATACTTTTACATATTCTTCTTTATTGAAAAATTGTTGCTTTAATTACCTTGAACAAAACTGAAAATCATTAAGAAGACTGAAAATACAAACATTAATTTAATGGATTCTCATCTGTTACTTAAATCAACAACATTTTTAAAAACATTAAATATTAGATCAAACTACCTCAGAATCAACTTTGCATTGCTGCCTGTGATCATGTCAAAGATCAGACAAATTTGCATGTGCTTTCGAAAAGCAATATTTAGGAAAGTGCTGCGGCAAGTTTTGAGTTTTGTGCCATCAAGTTTTGTGCCATCTAGTGGTTTAGAGAAAAATAAAATCAAAGGCGCCTTTTGCCCCATTGTACCCTACTTGCCTGACTGCATTGTGCCAAGTGTAAAGTTTGGTGGAGGGGGGATTATGGTGTGGGGTTGTTTTTCAGGGGTTGGGCTTGACCCCTTAGTTCCAGTGAAAGGAACTCTTAATGCTTCAGCATACCAAGACATTTTGGACAATTTCATGCTCCCAACTTTGGGAGCGGAGACTGTGAGCCAGGCCTTCTCGACAACATCACTGCCTGACCTCACAAATGCGCTTCTAGAAGAATGAAGAATATTTAGAAAAGAAAACTAAAATGGAAAGAGATTGTAAATGACTGGTGCGAGAGAGAAAAATAGAGTGTGAGAGAAGAAAACGAGTAGATGAAATAAGAGAAGAAGAGAGAAACAGATGGAAGAAAAGGATTGAAGATCTGAAACGAGAGCGAGAATAGAGAAAGAGAAGAAAAACAGAGGAGAGGGAGAGAAGAGAAAGAGAGAGATGAAATGAAACAGAAACATTAAGAGGAAATAGAGGAGATGAAGAAGAAACATGAAGATGAAGCCAGAAAACAAGCAGAGGAGTTTAATGAGTCGACAGAAAGAAAACTGCAGCATGTTCTGGAGCTCACAGAGATGATGAAAGAGTATCAAGAACAAACTGAAAAACTGAAAAATAAACCAGATTGTGTCATTCACTGATACTTCTGAAAGTCCAAAGATGAGACTCATACGACTTTATTAATGCTTACCATCCTGAAGTTTTACTCTTATCATTTTTGTTTAATGGGAGACTATTTGATTGGGATCGTCAATTGGCAACCCAGAAAAAGGTCAAAACGTTGTAAAATCTCTTTTCGCCTGCCAGATTTTAACACTAAATTATTTGCCCACAATAGTGTTATTTTATTATTCTGATCCTGTTCTGATGGACAATGTCATGTGATGGACTGGCCATATGTTCAGGGTTTCAAATACCACAACATTATTTTCCTCCATTTTCTCCTCATGTGTACTTCATTACACTGACAACAGACATTGTGTTTCATTTTGATCACTATAATGAATTCAACTCTGTTTTAGCATCTTTTATTGTGTTTTTTTCTTAATAAGGGACAAGAAATAGACCTTATGATAAAAACTACCATAAATACATAAATATGTGATTCATTATTATTCATTCATTCTTAAAATCAAAGTAAACTTTGAAAAAAATTAAACTTTTAAAAAAGTACACTCCACAGGAGGAGTTCCCCAGATGAGTTCTTTGTATTAATATTTTAATAAGTATATATTTTGTGCAGTAATAATGAGACACTCACCTCGAGAGAACAGTTTAATCACCGTTTTATGACATGTTTTTTTTAAATCTTTTTCTCTAAATGTTTTTTTCCACTGTATGTTTTACTCAGTGCTGTTTCTTCAGTCCTGCTCGAGTGGATGACAGCTCTTATGAAACAGCTCTGTTTCTGTGATACTGATTAAATAATCAAGTTTGTGTTTCAACTTCAAATGTGAAATTTATTCAGTTTTCAATTTAACTTTTATGATTTTTTAAATGATTAAGTGAAAATACAATATGTATTTCTACCTTAAATTATGTATTTTTTAAAAATTATATACACACCATCCAAACCATTGGGTCTGTAAGTTTTTGAAAGAAGATTCACTAAAGCTGCATTTTTTTTTTATCAAAATACAGTAAAAAAAATAATAATAATAATAATAATTTTGTGAAATATTCTATAATATTCTATCTTTTATATCAAATGTAGATCTTCAACGTCTGTATGATGTTATTTTATTAGGTGTGTGTTCGACATCGGCTGCGGCTGGATGTAACCGATCGGCGAGAGTAGCCGCGTCGGACACTTTCTGCTTCTCATAGTGACGCTCGCGCTGCGTTTACATACTTTATCACAGTTTAAATAAAATAAATGCAATATTTGACTAATACACAGATGTTTCAGAGACATTTTCATTCAATACTTTATGTACTGTATGAGCTGAAGGGAGGCACAGAGACGCGGACCGCTGTAACTTTACCTGCGGGTGTCGCTGTTTGACAGGGTTTCTTTAGAAAAACGAGTGACTTTTACACTTTTTGATGTCAAATTTTGTAACATTTGCGTTGTTTTATTTTTGTAATATCCATTATTGCCTCCCTTGCCTCCTCGGAGGAAACGCCCCTGATATAGGCCTACTTCATGTTTAATTCATCGTGTAAGCAGGCACGTGCACACATAGACATAAAAGGGGGCTTGAGCCCCTGCCCTTTTTATTCCTCGAGAGAAATTGCCCCTTTTTTCTGGGGTGCTCTTTTTTTTTTTTTTTTTTTTTTTTTTTTAAATAAATGAAAAAATATTCCTGTTTGTGCACAGCTTCCCTGTCAAAAATATATTTACTGAATAAAAATAATAATAAATGCTATATATCAGGACGGCTTTGTCGAGTTCAGCAGCCCTCCCTCCGCGACACGCCATTCATTCTCGCACGTGCGCGCGCCACGCCCCACCTCATGTTTGCTGCTGGCTGAAAACTTGTGACAACTATGCCCGGGAAAAGACAACAGCTGTCTGGCGATGAGAAACGAAAAAGAAAAAAGCCCTAGATGCAAGGCCGTAACCACGTCTTGAACATCGGGGGGACCTTTTTTTTTTTTTTTTTTAAATAAAGCATAAAGAAACAAAACAGTGAACGAAACTGCTGCTAATACAATGCTATATCAGATACGTACAATAACAACTGTAGAAAAAAAATAAAATTACGATGTCCAGAAATCAATTTCAATAGTATATTGAGAACTCATTTTTAATGTGATAGTTTCACAATACAATTTATTGTTAGTTCCGAGATTCTTCAGTTTAGTGAATAAATATATCAATCCGCAATAAATATTTAAATTCCCTAATGGTCTTGGGGTAGATTTTTGTTAACAGTATCAAAGGTTGCATGTTCTAATCCGCCCTCGCATAGTTTTTTTTTTTCTCCTCATTAAAATCAAAGATGTCCATCAATGGTTGTATATCAAGAGCAGGGACACGTTTGTGTGCAGTTGTTTTGTAATTTTACCGGAAAAATATAACCTCCGCAATGGCGTTAAGCCCCGGGTATACTCCGGCCGTCCGCCTTCGTGCAGGGCTGGCCGCACATCCCGTCCGCGTGCAGCCCAAATTTCGAGACCACGCGGACGGTGCGCGTGCAACAGCGCATGCGCAAGTAGGACAGAAGAGTCCACTAGGTGGCAATACGTACAGTACAATGTGCAGTCGTCGAAGAACAGTGTGTAAAGAGCAATTCAAAAACAAGACGAGTAAATGCCTTCTCCGTCGTTTTTCATTCCTGTTTTCTTGGTGTATCTTCTGAACTATGTTGCAATGGATGCACTATTTTTCTTCTCCCATCCTGCCCAGCGAATGTCCCGTTGATGACACGATGTCTGGTAAAGAGTATAGAAAAAATTGTACTGCGCATGTGTCAAACTCAGTCATCCGCGCGCATCCGTGGTTTAGTATACTTTAAAAGATGCGCGGACGCGTCCGGGCGCGGAAAGTGAAGTATACCCGGGACTTTAAGCGATCGACTGACGCGCCCGTCTGTTCTGTGAAGACTGTGTGCACGAGCAAAAAGAGAACGTAAACCCCGCCTACTTTTTAATTCGATTGGCCATCTCAATCATTTTCAGATTCAATCATTGACGAGCGTTCTTAGACAGCTGAGGCAGACCAGACTAAAAATGTAACTTTTAAACCTCTTTGTCATCCTAACAACATGCAGAGAGCTGTAATGAAGTGCAGCAGAGCAGTGCAAGAATTTCAAATATTGGGGGGACGATTTGGCCATTTCTAATTATTGGGGGGTTTGGCCATTTCTAATTATATCAATGTCTATGGTGGTCACGGCCCTGCCTAGATGGATCCTAGATGAGATTATTTATACGTTTAACGCCGCGTTAATAGTTTGACCACCATCAACGCATCTGCCTGATTTGATATTAATGTAATTTATGTCATATTAAAATTTCAATTATTTTAATGAGCTATGCATTGCGTTTTGAACCATGGTAAAGATATCTGTAGGGCTGTCAATACAAGAAGAGGAGCATTTCACAGACGCGAATCCATGAACCGCATTATTATACAGTTTTCTAAGGATGCACGATTTATTAAAACTATTTAAAAATCATAATACAGCATTACATAATGCTATTCTTAAATCTATGCTTACACAGGATAAAACATCAATAAAAGTGACTGCAGCATTTCTATCAAAAAAAAAAAAAAAAAAAAAAAAAAAGTGGCTGAATATTATTATTTAACTAATAATATATATTTTTAATTATGGTGGTTGGCTTTGATCTTGCTGTGCTGTGTAACAACAAAAATCAGCAGGCTTCTGGCGTCCTTTGCAGGCATTTGTTATAATATATAATGTATTTATAACATTTCAGAGGAAAAAAAACTCTTGATGTGTTTAAATATGCAGATTAGCTTGTTTTGGTTAATTTAGAAGAAATTTACAGATGCAAACAGACGGATGGTAGTAGGCTTAAAACAAACACCATCTAAATGTGTAGGGTTAGGGTTAAGTTTTCTTTCCATTAGAGTAAAAGACATGGCAGCAAAAATGGATCAAAATCTTAAAATTGTCCACTAGATGAAAGAAGTATTCCAATAACACCAAAAGAATTAAAACGATTTATTGATTTGTGCAAAATAAACATTATTAGTGAAACTATGTCCCTCTCCTTGGTGCGGTCATTTATTCTAAATATATAGCTACTTGAAAATAGTAGAAAACATGCACACTGTGGCATAGTTTCCTTTGCTGTTGCCTGCTCTTGTGATAAACCTAGTGAACACTAAAGAAGAACATGGTCTCTGTGTGAACTGATTATATTGTAGAAATCTGTGGAGTATAAAACAATTGCGTGAGTGTAGGGGAATTAAAATAAATTGGTAAGGAAGTCAGAGTTGTCTTAATATATTTAAGGGTTTATTATTTTTTTTAAATAAATAATTATGAGAAGTGCCCTTTTTTCTGATTGAGCCCCTGCCCCCCAAAATGTCTGTGCACGTCCCTGCGTGTAAGGATGTATGTGCGTTTCTAAGTTTACTTATGCAGTAGTTTAATTGCACTTAGGCCTACAGAAAGTGAAATTTCAATATGACTAGTTTTTGAAAGACAAAAGAAATCAGTTCATTTGAAAGAGTTGAAAGATAAACGAATGTAAACAATGCTGTAAAAAACGTTTTTCAAACTTGTAAATAAAACAGATTATTGAGAAAATTATTTCTTCTTAAAATTTCACGATTAATCCAGTGTGTTACTTTCTGTTTCTTTGTAATTGTTTTGTGAAATTTTCTAGCAATTTCTAAGTGAAAATCTCTAGTTCGTCAGAAAAGAACATCTGCGACGTTTTAATTGTAGCTAGATTTAATCAAATAAAGCCTAAACAGAACGAATATGTTGTATATGTGCTGTTTGTTTGCTGTTTGTTTCTGTATGATGCCAATCCTGTTTTGTAAACAAGAGGTTAAGTGGCTGAACCAGAAAGGACATGATTTCCAGTAAATGATGCTGAGAAATGAAAGCGCTGAAGTGTCACATAAAGGTGTCAGAATAACAGCAATGAGGATGTGGGTACTTTCCAAGCCTATACCTTTGTTAAAAAAAAAAAATGGTTTAGCGGAACTTAAAAAAAGTGTAATTTGACCAGCAAATAAAAGTCAGTCGCAGAGAAATAAAATCACGACAAACTCATTTGTCGTTTGTACAGAGAAACATTTAAACGTCTTGCTTTTGTTCACTAGTCTAAAGACAAGTTCAGCTCCTCTTCAACAGGATAAACTGAAAGAAGGTGAGTGAAGAATTATGTTGAAATACATTATAAGAATACTTTATAAGAATGTTCATAAGAAATAAAATACATAAAAATGTCTCACACTGGAACTTGTTTCTCCAATCATTTTAAATAATATTTCAATATTTTACCTGGTCTGAGATCAGTCACAGATTAAACCTGTAAAGATGCCAAGACTGTATGGAAAATGCTAATATTAATAAAACATGACGATGTAGAATAAACAGGGCACGAGCTACAGGTTCAGAATAGCAAGTACTTATTTTAAATACTTTTGTTTTTAAACTTAGCGTTTAAAACACAAATAAATTATTCAGATTAATAATAATGATAATAATATTCGTATTTTAGTTTATTTCTATAAATTTCCATAATGCATATATTTCGATAACACATTCTCATTTTTTGACGCTGGTTAACATGAACAATGGCTTTTATTAACCTTTATTAAAAATCATGTTAGTTCACAAGTGCATTAACTAATGTTGCTATTCTGCTATTCTATAATCTCCGATTATGATATTCATAAAAATACAGAAAAAAAGAAATCGGTTAAATATACGGATACTTCTGTCAACCCTATAACACAATACAATGCTTGATTCAAAATACAGGTGAAACACCTGTTTAAAATATCAGAATTGTGAGATGTAAACTCGAAATTAACTGTAGTATTATTATTATTATTATTTGGAAACAAGCAACCCAGCTTCCATACTTTAGGGACTTTTTATTTTTAATTAATTAATTAATTTAATATATATATATATATAGAGAGAGAGAGAGAGAGAGAGAGAGTATTAAATAATGTAAATTCTGCATTCAGCATCTTTATTTCTCAAACTGTGCATCTCGGACGCTCGGTGTAAAGTTATCTTTATTCTTTATATCTTTATTTCTCAGCATGTCAGCATATTTTTGTGGTAGTTCACATGCAGTAACTAATCTCACTGATCTGTTTTTCTCATCTGGTTGTCTTTAGTATGGATTCAGTCGGAGTGAATGTGATAAAAACTGCAGCTCTTGGGAGATCCTTCGAGTTGGGCATGCTGTACGACTGCAGAAAAGACGCATTAATACCAGGTACCAAAATACATATGGCATTTGTTGAAAGTGCAATAATGCAGTGTCTCTTAGCGCGTTACGAAGACTCTAAAGTTATACACCTTAACTGAAGATATACCATAGGCGTGTTCCCCGAACTCCTTAGGAGGTCCTCTTACATGCGACGTTACCAGGTGCTGTCCATGGCGCTGGTGCTGAATTGGTTGACATCGATGGCTCGAGAAACTCTATGCAGGGCTGCTTCACTGCGTTATGGGTGAAAGCAGTGGTCTTTATAAAAAATCACTTCAGAAGTAGAAACTGTATTTATCAGGACTAATATGGGATCTTATAAAATAATCCAAATTGCAAGCTAAATCTATGTTGTAATTTATCTATATTCTAGCGTGCACGAGTTTAATGCGACCATTTTAGAACATTATTTTAGAAGGTATTAAGACGCGTCATGCAGCTGACAGATATGTGTCGCGTTTATTTTGTGTTTCCTTTTTTATTCAAAATATTCACAAACTTGTTAATTATATTATGAATTTTATGATATATTCCGACTGTAAAATATGTGGAAGTGAATGTGTTTTGTCGCGCGATGAGTTTGCACCGCAATTCAGAGCTGTCGGGTTTACGAATTTTTTCCCGAAATATATAGATGTAGCCGGTGAACTGGGAGAAGAATAGAGTAAACTTTATTGTTTCATACACAATGTGTATCTGAATAAAACACTTCGTCAAATTATATAATTGAAAGGGTTAATATTTCAGCTTTCACAGACATCTGTGTATAGAATATGATTTTAACAAACTATAAATGTCTTTTTTATGTGGCCTAGTACTTCATTCAAATGTGTATTTAAATGTCTGAATCCTAAAATAAGCCTGATGAGGTTAAAAACACTGAATAGTTGTGATACATGACAAGCGCGTCTGTCTCTGGATCAGCGCTAAAGCACATCTGAATTTAGCAGTGAATCTTTGCATTTTATTCTTTGTCATTATCCTAATTGAACACTGGGTGTATTTAAACGTAATTCTGTTAAATATTATTACAATTTAAAATAACTTTATAATAATGTTGTAATATATTTTAAAATGTAATTTATTCCTGTGATCAAAGCTGAATTTTCAGCATCATTACTCCAGTCTTCAGTGTCACGTGATCCTTCAGAAATCATTCTAATATGATGATTTGCTGCTCAAGAAACATTTATGATTATCAATGTTGTTGTTGTTGTTGTTTTTTTATTAGATGATTATTAGATGAATAGAAATTTCAAAAGAAATTGAAATTTACGCTGATGTCTATAGAAGCTGCAATAACAACCCTTTAAATTATAAAATTTGAAGAAGGCTTTTATTCATATCATATACACATTATTTACTCTATTCTTCTCGCAGTTCTCCAGTCACTTACTTTTATGTATTTCTGGGAAAATTTCATAAATCCGACATCTCTGAATTGCGGTGCAAACTCATCGCGCGACAAAACACATTCACTTCCACATATTTTAAATTCATGACATAGTTAACAAGTTTGTGAATATTTTGAATAAAAAGGAAAAACGGTATAAACGCGATACCTACATATCTGTCAGCTGCATGACGCGTCTCCAAGGAATTAATACCTTCTAAAATAATGGTCGCCTTAAACCCACACTAGAATATACATAAATTACAATATAAATTTAGTTTGCAATTTGGATTATTTTTATAAGATCCCTTTAGCGCTGATAAATGCAATTTCTGAAGTGCCTCTTTAACGCAGTGAAGCAGCCCCTCCATAGAGTGATTTATCGATTCTCGAGCCATTGATAAACCAATTCAGCGCCAGCGCCATGGTCAGTACCTATGGCAAGCCGTTTGGACTTTTATCCATTCTCAGGATATGAATTCTTGATATCAACAATTCAATTCTTGATATCAGTAATTGTACTTTCACTATAGAAATGTCTCCATAGGCTGCCATTCAAATTCAATTGTTGATATCAAGAATTCATTTCTTACTAGTTGAAATTCCAATTTCACATATCAGAAATACAATTCTTGCTAGTAAAAATCATACATTTTGATATCAATAATTATATTGTTACTAGTAAAAATGTGAATTTTTGATATCAAGAATTCAGTTGGCACCATGGTTGAAATGTCACTTCTTGATATCAACAACTGAATTGCTACTAGTAAAAATCTTCATTTTTGATATCTGAAAATGTATTTCTGATATCAATATAATTTCAGATATCTAAAATGGCTTTCTTACTAACAATCACATTCATGATATCAGATATAACATTGTCTCTAGTGACAATCAAATTATTGATATCAAAAATGAACATTGTTACTAGTAGCAATTCAATTGTTGATATCAAGAAAAGATATTTGCACTAGTAACAAAGTAATTAATGATATCAAAAATTATGATTTTTACTAGTAAGACATGCATTTCTGATATGTGACATTGGAATTTCAACTAGTAAGAAATTAATTCTTGATATCAACAAATGAATTTGAAGGGCAGCCCATGGTGACATTTCACTAGTGAAAATACAATGACAGATAATTCTAGTTTTACTAGTGGAAATGTAATTCCTGATATCAAGAATTAAATTTTTGATATCACGAATTCATATCCTTAAAATGAATAAAAGTCAAAACAGCTTGCCATAAGCACCTGATAACATTGCATGTAAGAAGATATACCTTAAGCAACCTCCTAAGGTATAGTTCGGATAACACGCCTAGAAAAGGTATATATTCAGTTCAGGTATAACTTTAGAGTCTTAGTAGCACGCTAAGAGACAATGCTATCGGAAAATCCAGCCCTGATTACAATCAAATGCATCTCCCCCCTTCATTAAGACCCAGAGGGGACATACTTTTTAATTGATACATCCAATAAGCTTCTCGTTGTACGTTTTTTTTCTCTATATTTCCACCTCTTCTAGATTTTGTTACTTTTTTAATACATATACAAGTTAAATCTTTAATTTCATGATCGTGAAAATGTCCGGCAATTGGCAAATGGACATCACAACTCCTAATCACAGATCAGTGTTCACTAATACAAGTTTGTAGTGGACGACTAGTTTTTCCTGTAAATTAATGGACAAGAGCATTTACATTTGATGTGGAGCAAGTAATTAATGATTTAACAAGATACACTTTTCCAGAATGTACAACTGATTGATTTTAATTATCTTTGAGCAGGCCACACAAAATAATTTTTTGATGATCATCTCTGTAATGAATTTGATGAATTTATCAGAATTTTTAGGAGTTATAAAGTAGATAATTGCTTCGCTCTTTATTGGGGAATAGATGTATATAATGAGGAGACATCTAATGTAGCCAACTAATCATTTTATTCAATTTGTATTGATTGTATTTTAGTCCAAAAGTTTTTTTTTTTTTTTTTTTTTTTTTTTTACATAAGGCTGTAATTCATAATCAATAAACTGGGAAACCTTTTCTGTTAGTGAACCTATCCTCGAAACAATGTAGGGAGGATCTTTAGGAATTTTTGAAATGGTGTAATACATGTATAACTGGATGATAATTTTCCATAAATTAAAATTCCTTCTCGGTTTTTACATGATTTATTACATATAATTACCCCTTAGCAGATTTTGACTAATATGAAACATTTGCAATTCAGCAACTACCTGCTATGCATTCTAATACAAGTAGCTTTGTTGACAAGTGTGAGTAAGGGCAAAACACACAAGATACAATACCTTCAATTCCCTGTAGAAATAAAGATCTGCAGAAAAAAGTCACATATACCATGCAAAATGTAACAAGTAATTGCATTACTCATCACAAATGTATTGGAGTAAAGAGTAAATATACTTATTCAAGAATGTAGTCACATAGACAGTAAAAGTTAATGCTAATATCTTTGATACACAGTAAAACTACGAACTTGCCAAAAGATACTTAGAGTTTTTTTCAAATTGCTTACACAGTTTTTGAAACTATGATGCCAATTCTGAAAACTCAAAACCACAAAGCATGCAATATGCAAAACATCACACATATCTTGCAAAAACAACACTTCATACGGGAGTTTGTCAGCACTTACACATAAGTGAAGCTGCTGTGAAACAATCTATATTGTATAAAGTGCTTTAGAAATAAAGTTGACTTTCTGACTTGGCTTGTATGCTTATTCAGTACATATACATACATATATATATATATATATATATATGCAAATCTTAATCTTAATTGACTTTTCACCCACTTCCTTCACGTCTGCAGTTACATTCACTCTTTTCCCAAGTCATCTGTAATTTTTAATTGTCAACACAACTGTATAATTTGAGAGAACATCATAAGCTGACTTCATAAATTGATGTTGATTTTCCTAAAAAATTTTTTTTTACTTACCATTATGGTGATTCATGTTCCCTTTGGTTGGGCACTCGGAACTTTCGTTAAAGATTTTATTATTCTCTCCATCTTGGTGCAGCAGTGCATCAAGAAATCACAGTTTGTGGTTTCAAAGGAAGATAAGTAATAAATAGATCACTTTTAAGAGGTGATTTGGTTTCCAACTCAACATTGTTTAGTTAGATGTTCAATTTTTGTAATCAATAGTGATGTTTTAAAATGTTTGCATTAACACTAATGTTATCAAGGTTTTGTGAAACTTTTAATTGGGTATCTGTAACAGCAACTGTGCTTGAGCTACACACAGATCTCAACATTCAGTGTGCAAACCACAACAATGTTCTTTTTTTTTTAGTTAGTTAGTAGTACTCTCCTGTAAGTGAACTATAGTAGTCAACATTTGAAGTGCATCAAAACCTTTCATCAAAGTTGTCCTAAAACCTTCTTCTTAGGACAACTTTGATTAACTTTTTTGATCCACTTCAAATGTTGACTACTGTATATAACAAAGCTTTTGTCAGTACAACATACTATTTCTCTTTCTTTTTACTTAAAGAAAAAGTGGAAACCGATTGCACATAGTTTTCTAAGTCTCCATAGCTTAAAATGGCAGGATTAAAACCATGTTGAGAATAATAGTAGCTATTTAAGATATTTGCTTAAAAAACTGTTAGTTAAATGGAATTCCTCTAGTAATCTTACTATTAAATCTTAAGTAAGATTAGTAAATATTCTAGAGTATGTTAACTAGAATTGACATTAACTATATACTTAATTTACTTGGGAAGAGTTTGCTTTCTTTACTTTTAGCAGATCATTAACTTAACTTAAGGTTTCCCTTCAAGTTTGCTTTGCAAAAATATGGCATTCGGTTTCCAAACTTTTTCTAAGTAAACTGAACTTGTTAGAATTTACAGCATATATATATATATATATATATATATATATATATATATATACAGGTGCTGGTCATATAATTAAAATATCATCAAAAAGTAGATTTATTTCACTAATTCCATTCAAAAAGTGAAACTTGTATATTATATTCATTCATTACACACAGACTGATATATTTCAAATGTTTATTTCTTTTAATTTTGATGATTATAACTGACAACTAAGGAAAATCCCAAATTCAGTATCTCAGAAAATTAGAATATTACTTAAGAACAATACAAAGAAAGGATTTTTAGAAATCTTGGCCAACTGAAAAGTATGAACATGAAAAGTATGAGCATGTACAGCACTCAATACTTAGTTGGGGCTCCTTTTGCCTGAATTACTGCAGCAATGCGGCGTGGCATGGAGTCGATCAGTCTGTGGCACTGCTCAGGTGTTATAAGAGCCCAGGTTGCTCTGATAGTGGCCTTCAGCTCTTCTGCATTGTTGGGTCTGGCATATCGCATCTTCCTCTTCACAATACCCCATAGATTTTCTGGCGATTTTCTGGTCAGGCGAGTTTGCTGGCCAATTAAGAACAGGGATACCATGGTCCTTAAACCAGGTACTGGTAGCTTTGGCACTGTTTGCAGGTGCCAAGTCCTGTTGGAAAATGAAATCTGCATCTCCATAAAGTTGGTCAGCAGCAGGAAGCATGAAGTGCTCTAAAACTTCCTGGTATACGGCTGCGTTGACCTTGGACCTCAGAAAACACAGTGGACCAACACTAGCAGATGACATGGCACCCCAAACCATCACTGACTGTGGAAACTTTACACTGGACCTCAAGCAACGTGGATTGTGTGCCTCTCTTCTCTTCCTCCAGACTCTGGGACCCTGATTTCCAAAGGAAATGCAAAATTTACTTTCATCAGAGAACATAACATTGGACCACTCAGCAGCAGTCCAGTCCTTTTTGTCTTTAGCCCGGGCGAGACGCTTCTGACGCTGTTTGTTGTTCAAGAGTGGCTTGACACAAGGAATGAAACTCATGCCTTGCATACGTCTGTGCATAGTGGTTCTTGAAGCACTGACTCCAGCTGCAGTCCACTCTTTGTGAATCTCCCCCACATTTTTGAATGGGTTTTGTTTCACAATCCTCTCCAGGGTGCAGTTATCCCTATTGCTTGTACACTTTTTTCTACCACATCTTTTCCTTCCCTTCGCCTCTCTATTAATGTGCTTGGACACAGAGCTCTGTGAACAGCCAGCCTCTTTTGCAATGACCTTTTGTGTCTTGCCCTCCTTGTGCAAGGTGTCAATGGTCGTCTTTTGGACAACTGTCAAGTCAGCGGTCTTCCCCATGATTGTGTAGCCTACAGAACTAGACTGAGAGACCATTTAAAGGCCTTTGCAGGTGTTTTGAGTTAATTAGCTGATTAGAGTGTGGCACCAGGTGTCTTCAATATTGAACCTTTTCACAATATTCTAATTTTCTGAGATACTGAATTTGGGATTTTCCTTAGTTGTCAGTTATAATCATCAATATTAAAAGAAATAAACATTTGAAATATTTCAGTCTGTGTGTAATGAATGAATATAATATACAAGTTTCACTTTTTGAATGGAATTAGTGAAATAAATCTACTTTTTGATGATATTCTAATTATATGACCAGCACCTGTATATATATATATAAGTATACCTTGTGTATATGACTTACAGAAGGTATACTTAACTAAAAATGTTTCAGGAAACAGGTATTAATGTTAAGCTACAGCTTAAGATATAATTTAAGAACGACGTAGACTTAATGAGGCAGACCATGCAACATGCTCAGTGATATGGAGTAAAACACTTTTCTTAGATGTAGCAAGTTCATTGGCTGCTGATGCAACAGAAACCTGTATAGATAACAATGTGATTACTAGCAGATTGAGTAAAGGACTTATGAGCCTGCACCATTTAGAGTTTCATGCCAGAACTTTGTATTAAAAATAGTTACACTAAAAATGCGATATGGTCACATGTGTTTCTGGTGACCTCTGTATGTTTTGGTAATCCGATCACAATGTTTTTGACCTGCTGCCACCTGTATTTAACGCTGAACTGAACGAATCACAAAAACACATCGTAATGCCAGGCGAAAAACAAAAGAAACCAAATCAACAAGAGCTTTTAGATATAAAATGTGATTCTAATAAATTCACTGCAGATGCATTTTTCCTTTTTCAGGCTTTAGATGTTGGAAACCAGAGGATCTTCAGAAGAATATTTCCTCTCGTAGCCAAATTGCTACAAGATTCAAAGTCACAGCTTCAGACTCCATTAAGGATAAATCTAAATTACTAAATATTGGTGGCGAATTGAAACTGAGTCTTTTAAGTGGACTCATCAGTGTAAGTGGAGCAGCAAAGTATCTCAATGACACCAAGAAGTCTTTCAAGCAGCAGAGACTGACGCTACATTATCATTCAACCAGCGAGTTTAAAGAACTGGTCATTAACCAGTTGCCTGCTGAAAATATTCCTGATGATGATAATGATATTGCCACTCATGTAGTGACAGGAATACTGTATGGAGCAGATGCCTGCTTTGTGTTTGACAGAGAAGTTTCTACAAATGAGGACAAAACCACAGTAGATGGAGAAGTAAACATGGCCCTAGATAAACTAAAGGGCATCGCTTCAATAGCTGGAAATGTTAATCTCAGCATGAATGAAGACCAACAATCTTCAGTCAAAAACTTCACATGTACATTTTATGGAGACTTCCAGTTACAATCTAACCCAGCCTCTTTTGAAGATGCGATGAATGTTTTTGCTGATCTTCCAAAACTACTGGGAGAAAATCAAAAGCTGGCAGTTCCTCTGAAAGTTTGGCTTTATCCTCTGAACAAACTTCACTCAAGATCCTCAAAACTTCTGAAGGAGATCAGCATGGATCTAATCATGAAGACTGAATCAGTGATTGAGAGTTTAAATACAGCTGAGATGAAATGCAGTGATCTTCTAGAAGACTCTCCTGCTCAGACATTTGATGCATTTCATGATAAAATTCTGGAAATGAATCAAAACTGCAACACATATAAGTTGACATTGGTGAAGAAACTCGGCTTTCTGCTGCCAGACATCCGCGGGGACAAGATGAAGGAAACTGCACTGAATGATCTTCTACAAGAAAATGACAAATCTCCATTCAGAGGAAGTGATCTTGCAGAGTGGCTGGAAGAAAGAGAAAGAGAGTCTGAGATCATTAAATCAGTCCTCGGACGGCTAAAGGATTATGGTGCACAGGTGGAAGACAACATAGATGCCATCTGGATGGGCCTGGATGTTGGAAACCTGGTGTGTTACACGTTTACATCACTGGACTGCTCAGATGTGCTTCTTTCTAAACAAACTGCCTACTTGAGTCCTTCAACACAAGGAGAAACTGATCAGAAGATCCCTGATTCAAAGCAAACTTCTTGGCTCACTGCTGAGATCAAAAATACCATGAAGAGAAACTTGAAGATATTTAAGAACTTGGTCAATTCAAACAGCTGTAAACAAGACAGGTTCATTGTGTCATCAAGAGAAATGGAGAATCATCCTGGTTCCTGCATTCTCCTGTATGAACATGGATGTGAAGAAGCTGTTTGCTTTACTCCTCCATCCAAACCACCCCGTCCAATCACTGAAGAGGTCAAAGGTCAAAATGTGGTTCTGAAGGTTCCTCCATCATGTCCTGCTACAGTGGAGCTCAGATTACTGTATAAAGCGAAGCAGGACACAGACTGGACATCTGAACCTGTGCTGAAGGATCAACACACAGTTACTCTGACTGATCTGAGAGCAGGAACTGAGTATGAGATCAAATATGCAGCGCTGGGGAAACTCAACTACACCGTAGACAGTGACGTGATCAGAGTCATCACAGAGGTATGATGATCAGCTGATGATTAATTAGAAATATATGCAGCTTTGTGACAGTGAGTTTTTATAATTAACTTATCCCCTTATTGCCATTTTCTCAAATCAGTATCAAATGTGTTTTTCAGAAAAGGAACAGAGCAGGTACAGGTGAGTCATATACTTTTTCATATCTACTATGGCAGTTTTACACCTATGCTGTGAAAATAAATGCTGTAGATATGTACATTATATAGGTTATGGTTTCCAAAAAAAAAAAAAAACATTAGCGTAAAATGCATAATATGGATGAAAAAAACAATGCTTTAATATCAGATGAAATTGTTCATTTTGTGTATTTTTGAAGAATTTCACTGTAGTAATTGTCTTTAGCAGACAGTGATGATGTGAGGATTGTGCTGCTGGGAAAGACGGGTGTTGGTAAGAGTGCAACGGGAAACACCATACTGAGACGAGAAGCTTTTAAATCAATACTGACTTCACGCTCAGTGAAAGAAACATCTGAGTTCAACAGAAGACAGATCACTGTGATTGACACTCCAGGCCTGCATGATACTGGAGTCAGTGATGTTGAGACCTGGAAGGAGATTATGATGTGCATCTCAATGGCGGCACCTGGTCCACATGTGTTTCTGCTGGTGATTCAACTGGGACGATTCACTCAAGAGGAGAAAGACATAGTGAAGTTGATCTACGGGACATTTGGAGACAAGTCCAGAATGTACACCATGGTGCTGTTCACCAGAGGAGATAAACTAAAAGGAAGAAAAATTCAAGATTACATTGAAGATGATGAAAGTTTAAAGAACCTCGTCCATCAGTGTGGTCACAGATACCATGTGTTCAATAACAATGAGACTGAAGATCTGACGCAGGTTTCTGAGCTGCTGGATAAGATTGACTGTATGGTGGCAGCAAATGGAGGGAGTTTCTACACCAATGAGATGTTCCAGCAGGTGGAGAAGAAAATCAAAGAGGGACAAGAGAGAATACTGAAAGAGAAAGAAGAAGAGATCAAGAGAATAAAAGAAGAGCTGAGAGCCAAGTATGAAGCTGAAATAGAACAAATGAAGAAAGAAAATGAGAGAGAAAGACACGAGATGCAGAATGAAATAAGTAAAACTACAGAGGAGTTTAAAAAGAGAGGACAAGAAATCAAGAATGAAAAAGATAAGAATGTACAAAAAGAGATGAAGAAAATACTGGAAGAGAAACAGAAAGAATTTGAAGAGGAGAATAAACGTAAAGAAAAATCTCTAGGAGAACAACAACAGAACTTTATAAAATATATGGAAGAAAAACATGAGAAAGAAAAACAAAACCTACTGGAAATAATTCAAAGAGAAACAAGAGAACAAGCAGAGCATGAATATAATGAAAAACTTGACAGACGAGTGGCTAAAGCTTTAAAAGAAGCTGAAGAAAGACATGAAACAGAAAAGGCTAAAGCTTTAAAAAAAGCTGAAGAAAGACATGAAACAGAAAAGGCTAAAGCTTTAAAAGAAGCTGAAGAAAAATATGAAACAGAAAAGGCTAAAGCTTTAAAAATAGCTGGAGAAAGACATGAAACAGAAAAGGCTAAAGCTTTAAAAAAAGCTGAAGAAAGACACAAGAAAGAAGTGGAGGAAGCCTCTAAAGTTGAAGAAAAAAACAAGGCAAAAGCTTTAAAAGAAGCTGAAGAAAAATATGAGAGAGAAAAGGCTAAAGCTTTAAAAGAAGCTGATGAAAAATTCAAGACAGAAAAAGCTAAACTTTTAAAACAAGCTGAAGTAAAATTCAACACAGAAAAGGCTGAAGCTGAAGCAAAGACTCCATACAGATCAAAACGAGCTAGTGAATGGAGTCACTATGTTCCTGTTATTGGAGGAGCTGCTGGAGGTTTATTTGGTATTTTCGAAGACATCATATACTAATATTCTCAATATCAAGCTCAAAACCTGAGCAGTGAATTTAGGTATATTGGGACAAATTTTTGTTCAATGTATTAACTCTTTCTAAAATGCAACAGTTATTAGGATGTTTTGGTTATAGTTGGACAACATTTCATTCCCAAAAGGTCATTGCTGTCTTCAAATACTGGTTGGAGACATCATTCCCAGATGGTGAATTTCAGACATGTTATTGGTTCTGAACCGGGAACACACGTTAATGAGACAGTCTGTAGACTTCATTGGGTTCAGTGACATTCTCATTGTACATGTAAGAGATAATGTACATTCAGCCGGTTGTTATCACAGAATAAACCCAGACAGGATGATCAAGACCCCGACTCTTATTACACAGCTACTTGTAAATAATTACACACATTAATATTGATTTGAGTTGAATTATTTTATTAGCTCTTTCAATGTAATGCTTCTAAATTTGTTCCTAAGAAACTTAGAAAATTTCAGACAAGACAGACATTTAAGGCATAATATAAAGTTTAAAGTAGTGCTTTTGGTAGTGACATTTTGTCAACTATAAACTTAAAACCTTAACCCTTGCATTTTAGAAAGAGTTATAAAATTACATTGAACAAAAGAAACAAATTTATTGTACACAGGTATCATAATCAGAATGAGCTTTTAATGCCAAGTATGGCATTAACACACACACACACACACACACACATGTGTGTCTTGGTGTCTTGGTGAGAGGAGAAGCTTCTAGTGCAGTTATGATTTTTCGCAATATACCTGAAATCTACAGGAAAGAATTAAAAGAGAAACAAGGGAACAAGCAAAGCGGGGTGGCGTGTTCATTAGATGTAAAATTGCTAGAGAAGACTAGATGGATACATACACTATATTGCCAAAAGTTTTTGGGACGCCTGCCTTTACGTGCACATGAACTTTAATGACATCCCATTCTTAATCTGTAGGGTTTAATATGGAGTTGGCCCACCCTTTGCAGCTATAACAGCCTCAACTCTTCTGGGAAGGCTTTCCACAAGGTTTAGGAGTGTGTTTATGGGAATTTTTGACCATTCTTCCAGAAGCACATTTGTGAGGTCAGGCAGTGATGTTGGCGAGAAGGCCTGGCTCACAGTCTCCGCTCTAATTCATCCCAAAGGTGTCTGTCGGGTTGAGGTCAGGACTCTGTACAGGCCAGTCAAGTTCCTCCACACCAAACTCACTCATTCATGTCTTTATGGACCTTGCTTTGTGCACTGGTGCGCAGTCATGTTGGAACAGGAAGGGGCCATCCCCAAACTGATCCCACAAAGTTGCTTTTATGGAAGCAATTGGAACACCTGAATTCAATGATTTGGAGGGGTGTCCCAATACTTTTGGCAGTATAGTGTATTAGTCATTGTAAATTAGCTCATAAGGAAGAACCTTGTGTTTTAGTGACTTAGAGGCCAACCTCATGATGAAGATATGGCGGTGAGGGCTACGATCATTAGCTTACACCAGACTATAGTTTAGTTGTCAGACAAAGGGTCTATATGGTCTTTGTTTATCTCAAAATAATTTCAAGTTAAAAGTTCAAGCCTTATCATACTGAGGACACTCAGTGTCGACAAACACCTGCAAACAGGAACTTCAGACAAAGAGACGGAACAATCTTCGACTTCCAGGACATTTAAGGACAAAAATGATGAGCTTCAGAAGATATATAAGAAACAAGACAAAAAAGTTAGACTGACATCAACTGTTTTCAATTTTTGTTTTGGTTTTTAATATTCATGCAGGGGTGTTTTTAAATCGCATACTTGTTCTGCACATTTTAAATCAGGCCAATCAATGAATGGTTTTTAATTATGCTGAAAGATGTGATCAGAAATAACATGATGTGGATTCAATGATTATCATTGGCTAGAAGGTCATAGTGATGCCACTCTGTCTTTGACTTTACACATATGCCAAAGCTCTAAAAGTTCACAAATTGGCAATTGTTTGCACATTCATTACCCATGTCTGATTTGATCTCTATAACTTGACAAACAACATGGGCAAATGTGTAATTTAGTCAACAATCTAGCTAAAGTTCTTCAGGAACAAGTTGTTAAACTCAATGAAATTGTCCCCCTCATCTGAAATAGAAAGTCTAAGTGAGATACTTGGAATCATTTGAAGCATTTTAGCAGCTGTAGTTTCAAGATTGTTGATCATATTGCTCCTGTACATTACATCTCATTGTTGATTTGTTTTGTCAGATGACTTAACTGCAGTAAAACAACAGTCTATGACACATTCCCCCTAACAGACGCCGGTATGCGGTATGACAGAAGAGACCTGTTCTTTTCTTTAAAAGGACATGTAGAAGGGAAGAGTACGGTCAGATCACCTGAGCTTTTCAAAGTATGTTTTGATAATGATTATGAAAGTTTGCTTGCATTCAATCAGTTTGTGTTTGCATATATGATTAAGAGGGGGGACTAAAGGATCTAATAATTCTGTGTAGTTTCAAAAGAGCAACCATATATTTGTGTTTTGGTTTATTTTCTTTTATTCATTTATAATCTTTTTATTATTCCATTTAATCAAATAACCATTTTTAATAACCATTTATATACTAATTTTACTGATACTTATATCATTCTGTCATTTTCTATTATTTTTCCATTCCTGTTTAATCTTGTTTAGTTAATGTTAGGTGCTGTTGTCTTCACAAGCAAGCAAGAGATGTCTCCATTTAAAGGTTTTTAACATCACGGGAGGATTTTGTGAAGCAGCAATTATCCATTGCTTGTGATATAATAACTGAAGGATTTGTGCTGGTCAGATGAAGTTTGACTGAGCATTGAAACAGACACAACTAAGATTACTCAATAAACTTTGCTTATTTTACCTTCACTTCGTCTCCTGCTTTCTGCTTCCTCTGTCTGCCTCTTGGGTTGATAGAGAACTGTTAATACAGTTTTGTATCAGTAAAACACTAATTTTGTGTGTACAAGATTCAATCATAGATTGAAAACTTATGAGAATTCTGTTCTCCTTTATGGGTGGTGTCTCTTCAAGATATCTGATAACACTCTTTTCTCCCCCAAAACCAGGTGTACAAGACTTGCTGTTAACTTTTAGGTACCAAATAAAAAATCTGCAGACAGGTTTATTGCCCCTGAATGTTGTTTTAAAATATTACAAGTTGTGGAGGGATTCCAGAAAAGTAAAGACATCAAAATCTATTCTCAAACATAAAAAACACAATTGATTTTCCTGCTAAGACAAAAGCTGAGATCAAACACCAATAAAATGCACTGAAGATAGATCATACGGAAGGCTTAATAAATGGAGCATGGGGCAGATCGTTTGAGACCTTTTTGATTTCTGACTATCACTGCCTTAGTAAGTTTCAGTTTTCGTGAATATACAAAACCATGCTTTTTGTTATGAGTAAGCAGAGCGTGACCAACTTAAAGGTATTCACCCTACATCTTCTGTCTAAGACCAGAACTGGTCAGTTTGTGTCCGTGAGTCTGTGACTGGCGCAAGTTCTCTATGCGATACCGGGTCCCTAATGAACGAATGATTGAAACTATGGGATACCCAGAATAATCAAATATCTAAATTAATACATGACAAATGATTAATTCCTAATTAGAAACACAATCTAAGAGTAATAATCATTTGAAATTGGAGTCAGATAAAGTGCACAGCTAAAGTAAATTTGAAACCAAATTCTAAAAATTAAGTGAACTTCACAGGAGCGCTGAAAAGACATGCATGCATTATACCTTCGCCTAGGCCGTCGGAATCAGTTTTTACATGTGCAAGCCTCTAATATGCCTGCGTTCAATAGCAATACTTCTGATGAAATGTAAACATAAATTTCCCAAATGACAACAATCATTGCAATTAAAATTAAGCAAAAAAAATAAGTTTTATCAATGTAACTGTTATACAGTGTGGCAAAAATATGAAAGAAATGTTTTTATTGACTAAAACTAGACTATATATGCTTAGACATTTAGTCGACTAAAACTTGACTAAACAAAAACAGGACAAGGTTGACTAAATGTGATAAAAACAAAGTTACATTTGACACAGGACTAAGACTAAGATGAAAAAAAAGCTGTCAAAATTAACACTGCTCACTACAGTGGCATGTGAACAACCCACGAGGCATGCCGTTTCCAAGATCAAAGTTCTGAGGCGTCGTGCCATCACAATTGTCCTTTATCAAACTCAGATAAACTGGCAGCTTTTTCCATTCCCAAACTGAACACTCTACTGTCCGAAAGTCAGGGTGTTTTTGGGTGGTATATATACTGCTCTGTGTACTGCAACTGTGACACTGTTCGGCTGCCATGCGTGCTCATTGCTGTACCCTGGGGGTGTCCAAAATGTTATGGCTCATTGGTCTATATATAAAACAGTTTGTCTTTTCAAATCTTCTATCAGGTGTCACCTCAGAAATCTGATGTAATTTCCGGTAAGCAGTGTATATTTTAGTAAATGTAATTAGTTACTGTACTTAAGTATCTTTTTGGCTACTTTGTGGATGTACTGAGTATCAAAGATATTGGCAACTTTTACTCTCTACTTGATTACATTTTTGAACAAGTAAATGTACTTTTTTACTAAATTACATTTGTAATGAGTAATGCAATTACACATTACATTTTGCATGGCAACTAACAGCTGGTGATGAGGCTCAAACCAGCATGTCCAGTGCAAGTAGACTTTGACTATTTAAACTTAACATTATTTTATTTTTCCCTTTTATTTTTGAGCACTTGAGCTTAACTGAGACTTGAGAGTTTGTAGACGTTTAAAAGGTTGTTGTGTCAACCTTGTTTTACTGCAATATTAAGGTGTTCATTTTTATTTTTATTTTAGAAAATAAACATGATTTCTCATCTTACAAATCATCTGTTCACTGTTTTTCTCTGGCATGTTTCTCAGGCATGGAGTACAAGTACATCTTTGAGCCTACAGTACATTCAGCATGAGTAAAATTCTTAAGTATTGTTAAAATCAGATACCCCAAGACTTTTACTCAAGTTATATCGGAATTAATGCCTTGTAACTTGTAATGGAGTAATTTTCACTGTAAGGTTATCTGTACTTTTACTCAAGTAGGGTGTTTCTTCCAAATTCCTGATCACCCATGAGATTGCACAGAGAACAACGACAACCCACAATCACTAACTGTGACACTTCAGCCTGAGCATCTCACTTCTACTTGTCTGAATCTCTGACTGACTCAGGCTTTCTAAAGGTTTTATTAAGATAAATGTAAGACTTGAGACCTTTTAAGACCAAGTAAGTAAAGTAATAAACTGAAATATGTCAATATGTTTGCCAATTGTTCATGTTTAGGGAACAATGATCTATATTTGCAACACTTCAAAGTTAGAAAATACAACTTTCTGCAGATTTTCATTACTCTTTAATTGAAGTTTGACTAGTGTTGCTCCCAGCCACTAGAATATGGAAATAACGTTGAACCACACTGCAAAACAGCTGTTCTTCATCAGTAATTTTATTTCATTTTCCAATACAAGAAGATTTTTAAATCATGATATATTTACTTGAGAAGCAAAATGCATTCAAACATTCATATGCATTTATTTCATTTGTTGCAGGCAAAAAAAAAAAAACTTTAAAAGGATCACAAGATACAAAATGAGCACAACTAAATCAATGCAGATGACTAGCTTGAATACTGTATCCTAATGTTACACATGCCTGTAATAATTCATTCAGAGAAAATGAAAATGTTCAAAAAAAAAAGAAAAAAAAAAGATAATATTCACACATTCACTCTTATTTGTGTCTAACAAAACTTGTCTCGTCACATTCAGTTATGAATTACATGAATCATGTAAATGATATATTTTAAATACAAAATGGTGAAATTTGATTTATAAAAGTTGATCACTTTGCAACACTGGACATTTCTGTCTGTCGTTAAACATTTCTACAAGTAAAACAGTTGTCAACTGTTAAATGTTTAGCTTTTTATGTGTCAATGCACTCTTCGACTGTTAAAACTAAAGCATTTTGCTGGAACTCACACTCATCTTTAGCGAACAGTAAACCCCACCCTCTTTGATTTGATTGGTCATCTCAATCATTTTGACATTAATGAGAGCTCTTAACCTGCTGAAGCAGACCACCCTAATTTAAATTGTCCAGTGTTGCCAATTTAGCAACACTGGACAAATGGCGTGCAGCATCAAGAATTTCAAATACTGGGGGGTGATTTTACTTACTGCTCTGGCCCGCTTTCCCAACTGAATGATGGATGAGGGTTAGAGGATTTTTTGTCAAAATGTGATTTTTTGACTCTTAAACTAATTTGTCCCACATTACGCATTAAAAACTCTACAAATGCTTTACTAACAGTATTGCCAGCAGCTGTACCAACAACACCAACAGTCTTGCCAGCAGCTGTACCAACAACACCAACAGTCTTGCCAACAGCTGTACCAACAACACCAACAGTCTTGCCAACAGCTGTACCAACAACACCAACAGTCTTGCCAACAGCTGTACCAACAACACCAACAGTCTTGCCAACAGCTGTACCAACAACACCAACAGTATTGCCAGCAGCTGTACCAACAACACCAACAGTCTTGCCAACAGCTGTACCAACAACACCAACAGTCTTGCCAACAGCTGTACCAACAACACCAACAGTCTTGCCAACAGCTGTACCAACAACACCAACAGTCTTGCCAGCAGCTGTACCAACAACACCAACAGTCTTGCCAACAGCTGTACCAACAACACCAACAGTCTTGCCAACAGCTGTACCAACAACACCAACAGTCTTGCCAACAGCTGTACCAACAACACCAACAGTCTTGCCAACAGCTGTACCAACAACACCAACAGTATTGCCAGCAGCTGTACCAACAACACCAACAGTCTTGCCAACAGCTGTACCAACAACACCAACAGTCTTGCCAGCAGCTGTACCAACAACACCAACAGTCTTGCCAGCAGCTGTACCAACAACACCAACAGTCTTGCCAACAGCTGTACCAACAACACCAACAGTCTTGCCAACAGCTGTACCAACAACACCAACAGTCTTGCCAACAGCTGTACCAACAACACCAACAGTATTGCCAGCAGCTGTACCAACAACACCAACAGTCTTGCCAACAGCTGTACCAACAACACCAACAGTCTTGCCACACTGTACCAACAACACCAACAGTCTTGCCAACAGCTGTACCAACAACACCAACAGTCTTGCCAACAGCTGTACCAACAACACCAACAGTCTTGCCAACAGCTGTACCAACAACACCAACAGTCTTGCCAACAGCTGTACCAACAACACCAACAGTATTGCCAGCAGCTGTACCAACAACACCAACAGTCTTGCCAACAGCTGTACCAACAACACCAACAGTCTTGCCAACAGCTGTACTTACAACAGCTGCACCAGCGTGCCCAGCAACAGCTCCAACAGCTCCAACAAGAAAAGCACCACAAACTGCTCCAACACCAATTACAAAAACTAAAAAACTGAACTTAAGCTTATTCTTTCTATAATATTGTTCAAATCCACTGTGACTTTGTGCTTTGTAAAATGTTCTACCTTTCTCCTTTCTATCTCTCTCATTCTCCTGTGGTTTTATCCATTTTTCCTCTCTCTGTCTTTCTAGATCAGATCTCTGAGCTTCACACTCTGTTCTGATATTCTGCATTCTGACATTTTCAATCTCCTCCTGTTGTTTTCTCCATTCTTCCTCTCTCTGTCTCTGCTCTTCTTCCTCTCGTCTGAATCTGTGAGCATCTTCAAACATCTGATTGCTGTAGTGTCCTCCTCCATTCTGCTCTATCATTGTGTCAATCTTCTGCAGTAGATCATTCACCTGCTCTCTGTTATTCTGATCTCTATTGTTGAAGACATGATATCTGCCTCCACACTGATCAACTAGATGTCTTAAATCACTGTTCCACTCAATGATCTCCTCTACTGTCTCTTCTTCAAGCAGATCGCCATGAGTGAAGAGAATGATGGAGTATTTTAATACCTCCTGACCAAACAACATCTCAATCATCTGAGGAATCGCCAGTTCCCGTTCAGTGTATCTGTCATTTCCATGCAGAACAATGAGAAAAGCGTGAGGTCCAGGACTGGATATATAAACACTTCTCGCTATCTCTTTCTCTAACTCTTCAGGTTTCATCTGTGTGTCAAAGAATCCAGGAGTATCAACTACAGACACAGATCTGCCTGAAACAGTGACTTGAGCTTCTGAACATTCACGGGTTACTGAACTAGTACTCATCTCAGATATAAACTCTCTCCGTCCCAGTATTGTGTTTCCAGCTGCACTCTTCCCAACTCCACTTTTACCCAGTAGAACAATCCGTCTGGATAAATGGCAAGTGAAATCAAGATCAAGAGTGAATGTTGTGACCGTTGTGATCTGTCTGGGTATCCCTCCTCCTTCTGATGCTGTATCAAAAACAAAACAGATGTAGGCTAAATGGTAATTTAGATGCATGAGTTCATGAACAGGACAATGCTTTTTCTTGAGCATTTTTGCCAAAATGATATAGCCTTGAATATAGGATTGAATAATCAAAGCTACTTGCATTGTAAAAAAAAGAAATCAGAAAATCAGCTATATTCTATATCTCTACCATTTTTATAAACAGTATTGCTTATTTGAAACCATGAATGGAAATAAATTGTAAAAAAATAAGTAAAAAATTAAAAAAATAAACAGTAATTTTACATATTGATCAGGATTTAATTATTTATAAAACGGATAGTTCCGGCCCTTGATTCTGATTGGTTGAGCCGCGTTCAAAGCCGTTGTAAATTACTCTACAAACATACACCTGTGACCTCATTAACTGTGAGGTCTATTAAAACATGAAAGAAAAATTGACAGCTAATTTAGTCAAACTGACGGATAAGCTTTATTTGTACGGCAACCTTATGATTTGAAAGATTTGTTTTGATCTTTTTGAATGGAAGTTCCCCAAACCGGAAGTTCCACCCATAATTCAAAACACAGTAGGGTCGTCAGGAATAAGGTGGATAGATACAACACAGCTATGACTGATTCACCCGACGGTTCTGTGTATCACTGTACAACACTCTTAGCAACGTACACAACTGTTCTCATACGATATTGTTCATTGAAGCTTACTGTTTTATGTATAAGTATTGTGAGAGAGATGTCGAGTATGAAAAAGAGCATAATTATTTCTCTTAAAGCGAATTCTATTTCTGAAATATTTAAGGTGCTTATGCTACTTTCAACAACAAGTTGATCTGAATTGTTCACTTTGATGGATATATCGGATTTTAGAATGTTTTAGACCATATTCAATTGCAGGCGTTAAAAGTTTCAGATCCACATGTCATAAATCTTTGGTGTAATCTCACCTCGAACAAAAACGTCCCCCTTTCAGAAATGTTGCCTCCACTGGTACTGCCTCATTAAGAAATGCTGCTTTGCATTATTTAATAAGCATCTACAGCAAACATGTGAAACTCAACTCCTGGAGGACCAACATCCTGCAGAATTTAGTTTTAACAACCTGAAACTTTCTAGTAATCCCGAAGACCTTAACCCTTGTTCCAGACTAAAAAGCATGTTTAAGATGTCTTAACTGAAAATAACTTGACCTGGCGTATCTTAAAATATGCCAGTGCCATTTGTAACGTCTACCAGAGGGTTTGAAGTCTGCCCAGACGAAAAATAGAAAACAGGAGACGAGAAGAAAAACCCGAGGCAAATGAACTGGTAGTCCCACGAGACTTTATAGATGATTCACACAATAAGCACTCTTCACATACATGCAAAAGAGTGAGAATAAACAGGGAAAGAAAACACTCTGATAAACGCTACGAATCAAAGTGGAAAAGTAACATTATTACACTGCAACATCAGTCAGCAGTAGAGCAGTCATCTCTCTCGTCACGCGGGCATTCTCTCTCAACTCTGCGTGCGCGCTCACATGAGAACAGCGTGCACACTACAACGTACGCCACAGAAGAAGTTAAAGGCACATCAACATTAACGTCATGAACAGTATTCAACATAATTTCGGTGGCCGTTACACATTATTTTGTCTCAAAATGCAGACCAATAATGCACACACACCCACACACCCCAACAACAACAAAATACCTCGAACACACTGTCACGGCTATCAATTATCAAAGACCATTAAGGTTTTCGGATGGTTTGTGTTTTCTTCCCTCTAATTTCAGTAAGTTTGGCATTGATGGTTGCACCAATTCTGGCAGGCACCACATGAGGACACTTTCTGCAATGTTGCTCCTGTGAGACAAACAAATAAAGGCAAAACATTGCTGTTAGAAAGCAAAGTGGCCCACAGTCCATGACTACAGATCAAGTTAGACAAATCAACAGCAGCATGGGGTGGGGATCTTTTGGATCTGGACTTCCAAATGGAACCAGAAAGTTGTGAGTTTGACAGGAATTGCCACTATTTTCGCCCTGAGCAAGACACTTAAAAGATTAGTTCACTTTGAAATAAAAATTAGCCCAAGCTTTACTCACCCTCTAGCCATCCTAGGTGTGTATGACTTTCTTCTTTCTGATGAACATAATCTGAGAAATATTAATAAATATCCTGACACATCCAAGCTTTATAATGGCTGTGATAGTGATCTTATACACCTAGGACGGCTTGAGGGCGAGTAAAGCTTGGGCTAATTTTCATTTCAAACTGAACTAATCCTTTAACCTAAACTTACTCCCACCGGATCACTTTGAATATAGTAATAACAACAACAACAGGGTTTCAGCACTTCATTGACTAGATAAACTAGTACACTACCTGTTCTGTTGGAAGGGCTCTGTAATTACTCTGTGGCAAATCCTGTTCCATTTTCCAAGTCAGAGCTGACTGATGCTGACGAACACTGAGACTTCAGGGCCATCTTCACTTCATTTATCAGATTTGGTAGCTCTAGCAACAAAAATATAACAAAATAAAATATGGTAAAGCAATCTTTTATACCTATTTACCAACTCAACTACCTCCTGTTTACATATGGTCATCTAAGCTGATTAATTTAAAGTTAATGATGTGTTTCCTTTGTAGTATATACTGACCATGCAGCACTGTCCTGGGCCTTTAACGCTCCAAAGACTACATCTCGACTCACCAGATGGACCTTGAGGCTACAACGGTTCCAATTCCGGGTTCAGTATAGAAAAGGGAGAATGAACGTGGTACCTGATGCTCTATCTAGGTCCAGCCAAGATCAAGCAATTGTGGCAGCATGTGTACCAAAAAGGACCTCCCCATGGATCTTTGAGTTGCCTACATCATTGGCTGAAATAGCCCAAGCCCAAGGACACCCACTGGGCCGCCACTCTGGGATTCGCTTCATGTTGCTGAGACAAAAACACTTAATTAATAAATTAATAATTAATTAAGAAAAAATTGATAGCGATAGAGGGAAGGAGAAAGGCAGAAGGAGGGGCAGTAAATTGAGAGACCTTAGAGTCTCTAGTGTATACTTCTCTATCACACACTTTCTTTTTCTCTTTTACTGTTTGTATGTTGCCATCTAAGTCATAAGCACATATTTTTCCACTATAAATGTGCCTAATCCAATATGAATATCATATTTGGAATGACTTGGAATGTTTAAATATCACGATTATGTGCATGATAGTGTGCTTTAAAGTTTTTGAAGAAAAAAAATGTCTTTATTTAAATCTATGTTTTACTTTTAAGCGTAAAATGCTATGCTTTTCTCACTTGTTCTCAGAATGTTTGCCTGATGGCTTTAATTGTTAGCTTGGTGTAATAGCATTGCTGGGATTATCTTGTTTTTTTGGACTGTTTTTTTGGATTGTTTTTTGTTCTGAACTCTGGTATTTGGTTCTATGGGACTTTATAAGTCTCATTCAAGGCACCTTTTGACTCATGGACTCAATTCATTTCATTCTTTGAGTTATGAGGGTTGTATGTGTTCTGAATGATGTTTGTTAATACATGCTTTGATCAATGAGAGTCTTGCTTTATTAAATGGAGAACATTAAGGTATACAGACCAATACTAACCTAATAGAACCCCGTGGTAACAATGAGACTTAGAGAAAGAAAAGTTTAATTTGTTACAAGCCATGTCATACCAAATGTTACAGAGGTTAGATAAGTTTCTGGTTTCTTGTCATATACTTAAAAACAATGCAATTAATTACCAATAATTATTAAAATTATTTGTCTCAACTTTACATAGCAAGTTGAATAATAATATTGAAACAATAGCAGTTCTACAAAATTTTTGAAAGTTTGAAGTGCAAAGACAGTAAAAACTAAGTAAACCACCAAAGAGTTTGATAGCTTGCGTCTCTGTCAAGGTTGTGCTTGATACTCATCAACAGTCATTCATTTCTCTGTGGTTTGGGAATCACTGTCCTTTTCCTTTGGGTCTGTCAAGGAACAAGAAACAAGAGATGGAAATGATACGCATTCATCTTCTTAGATATTTGTCTTCTTACCTCTACAAATGTAAACAGATGAACATAAAATGGCTGTACCTGAAGGGGAGGGAGGCAGATCTCAAAGGAGATCTGTTAATACTTTAAGGGTCCATAATTATGCACGTGTTAAGCACAAACACACTAATAATTAATTAACATATAGGCTAGTAAGGGCATATTAGCCATTATTTAAAATGTATTAAACATTTTAAGGATCCACATTCATGCAGTAAATAAACAAAAATAAGCTAGTAATTAATGATTAACTGAATGTACAGTAAATGCCTTTTAGTCATTATTTAGCAAACCATATATTATTTTTGTGTAGTAATGTATTTCACCAATTAAATAAACTGAACAATGAGAAGCTAGTAACTGTTTAATTAGTGCTGGTTTTATTTATAAATTGCTAAAAGTGTGTTACAAAATTTGACCCCCTGTTGTAAAGTGAAAGTTATATTTAGGTTTATTGACCAGAATAAACAATAATTATCACGTTCACACACATAGAAAGAAAGACAGGCCTTGCAAAACAACAATTCACTTTTGATTCAGACATTTCCATAAATCATATGAATAGGCTATCTCAAATTGACACAATCAAATAAAACATTAATAGGCAGTTATTAAACACACTGACACTCATATAACACTCTTTATCTCATTTCATGACACAATTATCATGTTTACTCGTGTTAGCTTTAGCCCATGTGCTAATCAGTTCAGCTCGCTCTGTGTGGACGCGGCCTACTCAAAACGGCTCAGAATTAATCATTTTTGAAACTTTGACATGTCATTTACATTATATTAGGATTAATATCTGGAATTTCACTCACTAAAGCAAAATAGAATCATATCTTTATTCACACAAGGAAGATTACTCACGGTGCTTCAACACTCTGGGACCCGCTCCGTCTCTCTCTTCTCTCTCTCCGACGACATCACTTGAGGCTGACGCATCGACTTTCAAAAGCTCCACTTTCAGTGCACTCATTCAATCACATTTCCAGTTAGATCAATGGATTTTCTGGAGAAACGCTCCGTGCTTTGATCTGATCTGCTCTGACTCTCTCTCATCTGCTCAAGCTGAAAGCAGCGCCGGCGCGACCAGTGGGCGGGACTTATGAATGCGCCGCTACTATTGGCTCTTAGGGGTGTCTCTCACTGCAGCACGATCAGTGATTGGATGAATCTCTTTTCCTTCTAGAATTTCTTTTCCTTTTCTTAACTTTTTTTCTCTTTACTGGTAGCCTGGGTACCCGGGTTACATCAATCAATCTGGGTCAGAATCAGATCTGATTTCAACCTCTTATTTGAGTCTTTTGGCTCAGTGTTACCATAATTGTTACAGCCACACCAGTTCATTTGTGTGCGTGTGTAAACTTCTTACTTGCATAGTGGCTGAATTCTTGATTATTTCACATTTGCAAAAACTTGCTCTGTGTTATAGTCACACTAGTATGGGTTGGGTGTATCTGTTTTGCACTCTTGATATTTTAGAGCATGACCCCTTCATTGCTGTGCACTTTTTTTCTGCACAGTGGTTGATTTGTAGTTTGTACCACCAAAAGATTCTCTGAGTTTTGGTATTTTTCCTATTTCCCATTAATTTCCTATGGCGGTCTTTTTTAACAGCGAAGGAGCAAAGTGTGACTTTTTTTCCTGACCCTTTACCATATCTGAATCATGACCATGATTTTTGTGTTCACATAGCTAATGCGAATAAAGTCACCAAGTGTCATCCCACATTAACACGTTAATCTAATTAATTCGTTTTGAAATTAAAATGTTAATTTTGTAATGAAAATATGTGCTTGTGTGTGTAGTTTATATGTGTTTCATCTAAGATTTAAAGTCTATGATTATACATTATATGACTGTGATTGACAGGCGATGGGCTCCACTTAGGACAAGATAAGAGCGAGGGCATGAGTGAAGAACAGCCTTAAACTGATGCACTGTGTTTTATACACATCTTAAGAGATATGGTGGACATTCATAGGCCTATTAAATTTGCATTATTTTCCTGTTTTTTCATCATGAAAATCTATAAGGCTTTAGTTGTATGTGGGACATAGCCTGTATGATATATAGGATTGAAAATACATAAATAGTATGCAATTTGTATATGCGGTTTTTGCAGCATATATGTCCCTTATAATATTCTGTTGGAACATATACGAATCACAGATGTTTTTAACAAAACTTTTCCATACTCTTGCCTGTTCACTTTCTGACCACAACTGTGTGCAGTAAACAGTCCTCGTGTCAATTATGCTGACAATAGATAACTGACAAAAGTGTTAATGCTATAGTATGAAAGACACAAGACTGCATTTGGATGATTAAAAGTTATATTCTTTATAAGGATTTATTTCCGTCACACTGATGACTACATTTATAGTTTTGTTACAGAGCTGAATAACTTGTATGCAAAGCCACGGATAATGGCTTCAAAATGAACAACTAATAATTCTGCTGAATAATATTCATCTGAGGCAGACAGTCAATCCTTGTTTGCTGGACAACAGGTGAGCCATGGGATCATAGCGTGATATTACACATAAACATCTAATAATGAGTGTGTGATGTGAATGAGTGTCAACTTTATGAATAAAAATGAGCGCAAATCAAGCTGCTGTTGCCTCTCCAAGCATCTCTCAGAAATCAGAGCATGCAAGAATAAAATACTAAAATACTACATCATACATGGTCTACTATTCTGTAGGCTATATATTTGATTTATCTTGATATATTTGATTTTTGATATATTTCAAACAATAAACATGCAATATAAGCACAGCAAGGTCACAAATCATCTGTGTCGCATCTCTGTGCATCTCAGAAACAAAACCAGCGCTCTGTCAAGAGTAGGTTAATAATCAACTAAGATACATATACATTTTCTACTACTTGATATGTCTATCTAAATATTTTAAAGTTTGTATGGCTACATATTTCTCTGTCTCTCTCTCATATTTATACAGGTATATTCTTTATAATTTGATTTGCATTTGTATGCATAGTAATTTTTTTCAACCACTGAATATTTTCTCTTAACTTCCATATTATATAATCAGCTGTTGTTTATATAGAGTCCAGAGTGACATTACTCAATACACAAAGTTCCTATGTAAATTAATGTTATAATCATAATAAAATAATTATTTTATCAATTTGTGACAAGCAGGGCGGGGCGAGAGCCTTGAGGGAACGGAGGAGTCACCACCATTCACAGTGGGCAGAAGCCTGCTGCCGTCCGCCATGATGGGGAGGAGCAGGGAACGGGGGACTCGCTGCCAGCTGCCCTCAACCAGGGCTTTCAGAGAGAATGTCCCTCCTTCCTCCTGGGTTTTGGTACCAATGTAACGCAAGGTTAGTTGATCAGGGAAGAAGGAGGTGGGAACTGGTGAATGTGCAACACACTTAAATAAACTAAAAAAAAACAAAAAAAACTATAAAATAAACACAAAACGAAAGTAAAATGGTGGCAGTCCCTCATGGACGACTGCCGCACACACATACATAATGGCCCGGTTTCACAGACAGGGATTAGCCTAAACCAGGATTAGAGCTTAGTTCAATTAGTATATTTATAGCTTTTATAAATGTACACTAGATAAAAAACATTACTGGTGTTCATCTTGAGACAAAACAATGACACTGACATATTTTAAGATGTATCATCACTGCTTTCAGTTAAATAGCTCATACATGCATTTTATTCTGGGACTAGATTGTCTGTGATACCGGGGGAATAAAACATATCATAAAGTCTAGGCCTGGTCCTCTCTCGTCCTTCACTGTCATTGCTCCTCCTTTTATGCTTCCGGAGCTCTTCCGTGAGAGATACGAGTCCGGTGCAGCGCGCAGGTGACACTCCTTAGCAATCACGCCACCGGCCTCGAGCCGTTCCCTCATGGCTCTCACCCCGCCCTGCTTGTCACATAATTATACAAAGCATATTTGTTCAGTAATAACTAGCTGAAAATTGAACTACAGCACAATTAATAAACTCTAATGAAAATCTGATAAAAATGAATAACACTAAATATTCATGATATTTTTTTTAAGAAACTGTGGATGAACTATTTCTTATCCAGTGTCATGTCTGTTATGCTGTTCTTGTCATCATATTAAAGGATTAGTTCACTTCTGAAAGGAAATTTTTTTCAGGAAAATTTTATTTGAAAGTGGACTAATCCTTTAAAGGAGATAATCTTGTTTAATTTGGAAATGAATTATCTGAGAATTTTGATTATTGTAGATGTAATATTCATTTTTTTACTGAGAACCAGAGATCTGGAATCTTTAAAGAAATAAATATATAAAAAAAAAAAGTAAAAGTAAAATGAAACATTTCTACACTCAAACTTAAACAAAACCAAAATAATACAAACAGAACTGGGGCATTATGCACACTGATATTTTAGTGTGATGATTTGTCTCAATCTACCTGAACTCACCCTCCAGTTTGATTTTAAGCTTAACTTTTAGAAAAAGCTTTTAATCCAATACGCAATGTCTTCACCAGTACCAACAACTCCTCCAGCAGCTGCTCCAAGAACAGGAAAATAACCCCAGTCACGAGCTCGTTTTGATCTGTATGGTAGTTTCGCTTCAGCTTCATCCAAAGCTCTATCTATTTCTTTCTTGAGTTTTTCACTATATTCACACTCTGCTTGTTCTCTAGTTTCAAGTTGAATTTTTTCCAGGAGTTTTTGTTTTTCTTTCTCATGTTTTTCTTCCACGTATTTTATGAAGTTCTGTTGTTGTTCTCCTAAAGCCTTTTCTTTTCTTTTATTCTCCTCTTCAAACAGTTTCTGCTGCTCCTCCAGTTTTCTCTGCAGCTCTTTTCGTACATTCTCATCTTTTTCTTTCTTGATCTCTTCTTCTTTCATTTTGAATTCCTCTTCACTTTTTCTCAGTTCATTATGCATCTCTTGTCTTTCTCTCTCGTTTTCTTTCTTCATTTGTTCTATTTCAGCTTCATATTTGGCTCTGAGCTCTTCTTCTTTTCTCTTGATCTCTTCTTCTTTCTCTTTCAGTATTCTCTCTTGTTCCTCTTTGATGTTCTTCTCCACCTGCTGGAACATCTCATTGGTGTAGAAACTCCCTCCATTTACTGCCACCATACAGTCAATCTTATCCAGCAGCTCAGAAACCTGTTTTCTATCTTCAGTCTCTTTGTTATTGAACACATGGTATCTCTTTCCACACTGTTGGACAACGCTCCTTAAACTATCATCGCCGTCAATAAAATCTTGAATTGTTGTTTCTTCAAGTTCATCTCCTTTGGTGAAGAGCACCATAGTGTACATTCTGGATTGATCACCAAAAGTCTCCTGGATCATTTTCACTGCATCCTTCTCCTCTTGAGTGAATCGTCCCAGTTGAAGCACCAGCAGAAACACATGTGGTCCAGGTGCCGCCATTGAGACGCACTTCACAATCTCCTTCCTGATCTCATCATTATCAACTCCAGTATCAAACAGACCTGGAGTGTCAATTACACTGATCTGTCTTCTGTTGAACTCAGATATTTCTTTCTGACACTCTCTGGTCACTGAGCGTGAAGCTATTTTTGATGTAAAACCTTTTCTTCTCAGTATGGTGTTTCCTGTTGCACTCTTCCCAACACCTGTCTTTCCCAGCAGCACAATCCTGACATCAACATCACTTTGTGTTTCACCTGCCAAGAGCAAAGCCAAAACAGCTATTGCAGTGATATTCTTCAAAAACAATTTTACTACAAAGCATCTTCACATGTGATATCAAAAGGATTTTTTTCTGTCATTAGAAAATTGTTTGGATTATGAACAAATCAGAAATATGCCTCATAATTGAAAACACTTGTAATAATTACAAGAACAAACACTGCAGTGTCACGTATATTGTACCTACTGATTAATATAATATGCTAAAATGGGTATAACTTAAACATAATGCATTGAAGTTACATTGTGAAATTATTTATGAATTGTGATATACATGACAGTTTATGTATAACAAACTTTTGAACATACCAGCTGTTTTTGTTTTTTCCATTGCACTTCTCAGTTCCTCTATTTCAGCTCTGTGTTTGTTTCTCTCGAGCTCTATTTGATCCTGAAGGTACATGAATGTTGTGTAGGAACTTCCTTTGTTCTCTTGTACCATATCCTCTACATCCTTCAGTAGATCTGGAACCTGTAAGATGTTCTTCAGAAAAAAACGATGACCTCCAAATTTGTGAAGAGATGTCTCTGTCTCAGTATCTGAAGATTGAAATAGACTGATTTTACTAATCAGTTTACTAATCATGTTCTTCTCTTGGATTATGAGCATCATGATGTGTTTCTTGACTGAGCTGAATATCTTCTGGATCTTCTCCATTTCTACTTTGTCTTCATTATTGAGTGGAGCATCAGGAACAATAAAGAGGAAAACATGAACTCCAGGATCACAGCGAGACACGCAGTTGAGAGTCTGACGCATCACTTCCTCCTCTGAGAGCTGATTGAGAGCTGGAAGCTCCACCAGACTGATCAGACGTCCATGAAGATCCACGTGTTTCTTCTCTCTTATAAGTTTTGATACGGTGTTCTTCAGTGTTTCATCACTTCCACACAGCACCAAGTTCAGCTTCTGTTTTCTGGTGACACCTTAAACAAGAACAACCAAAACTTATTTAGATAGCTACAAAAAATAACATTGCTGTTTTTTGTAGAGCTGGAGTAGAAGTATAGTGTGTCTTATCATCTGTATGCTGATGACACCCAAATTTACTTGTCTTTAAAATGTGAGAATGCCTTAAAGCCCATTTTAGAATGAATGAAGCATTTATATGGCACTTTACAATCATATCAGGGTCATACAATCATATTAGTGAGCAGAAGAGACATATTTCAATTGTACAATTGTAATGTTTCCAAACTTTGGATACTGTATGTTCTGCCTTATTTTGTGATCTTTTTACATTAAAAAACCATAAGGACGTAAAGCAAGTGTTTGTAGGCCTGCATAGACCAATCAATCATAAAATTGCCATAAAATGATTTGATATGTTTTTTTATGATATTGATTACATTTTAAAGAAATTAAAGATCCTTTTTGAATTCTAATGAACCACCTTTTTTCCGGACCACAGTTGATATGTATCTCAGTTAGAGTTAAATTGAGCGTCAGTAGGCCTATGTCTGATTGAGCGTCTGTATGTCTGACACAGTGGTACAGGACAGTGGCGCAAAAATGGGGTATGCAGTATATGCAGTGCATAGGGGCGCCGCACGGAGGGGGGCGCCATTGTGCCAAAACATCTTTGAAAATCTTTTTGAATAAAATGTTTAAAATAAATTTAAAAATGATGTTTGTTGAAAAATAATGTTTGTTTAGCATTTTAAATTCAAGTGATATCAACTGCTCACCATTTCGACAAGAGCCATTGCTCTATTACGGACAGTCACGTGTCCAAAATGGACAGAGGAGGGAAGCGTTTCTGGGGCGCAGAACAGAAAACAGAAAACGCAAAAAAGAAAATGAAAATGAAAAACAGTGTCTTAAAATGAGGACATCAATGTCCATGTGGATAACAAGAAATTGGTAAGCGTAACCTATATCACTGTAAGTTTGATGTCTTACACCGGTCGGTCTGTGTGTAGCGCCGCTTCAAGTCTTTTATGAATGATCCGCTGAATCACTTTTGTTACATTCAAAACGCAGATTCAGAAATGAAACACTGCTGTGTGTTGCGTGGAGACGAACAGTTCTGCTTTGTCTTTATAGTTTCATTGGCAAAATTGAACAAACCAGACAATATTTTGTCTAAAATAACACAATATAAACTTATTTTAAACTTACGTATAAAATAAGTATTGCATGTTGCACTCATTTTATTTGGGACAAAAACAGCACTCGTGTAATATTGAAATCCGTTACTTTTGTGATACTGCTTAACTCATATTATAAATATGAGACAAAAACTCAATAAGGGGCATTTTTGCTCCAGTATCTTGAGTTTTATGGCCATTCTAACTGCATTCTGTAAGCTCTATCCATCGCATAGTGAGTTGTTGCCCTGCATTATATTCCTCATCAGATGACCTACATAGGTTTGGGGCGGGGCAAGTGCATTAAAAAATTTAAAGTTTTTTTTTTTTTAAATCGTAATTAATTAATCTAATTAACGTGTTAAATCGACAGTAAAATGCAGGAAGTTTTCTGTGTGTGAGGGTTAGGGGATATAGAGTGGCAAGAATATTGACAAATGTGAGAAAATGTGAATCCTTTGGATTTTCTGGATTAATTGATCATATCAATTGCTCAATGTCATATTCATTAAAGTCACAAGTAGACAAAACACAATGTAGGCTAGGGGGGGCGCCAACCATGATCTTGCATACCCCTCAGCAAATGTGCAGTTGCGCCCCTGGTACAGGACCTCTGCAGATGGATGAATGTGCGCATGTGTGAGGGAGAGATTTTTTCAGTGAGGGCGGGGCTGCAGCACCGCATCATCTCAACAAACTAATGAAAACACGAGCGGAAAAAGCGAATTCACTGACTGAAATAATACAAACCAATAACCCGACATTATCTGTAATAAACCTGGTGAAAAACAGCAGCAAACTACTTATGAAGTTATGATAATTAACCTATATGCAAACAGCATGATGAAGTTTTTTTCTTTCATTTTAGTAGCGAACGTTTCACAAAGTCATTCTATTATGCAGTAATCATCCTCCATAATACAGCATCTACTTTTTAGATTTAATTTATTCCGATAGGATATACAACCTTTTTTTTTTTTTTTTTTTTTCAGTTTGTGAAATGTGTCAACATGCCCCATAGGGCGGGGCACGAAATAACATAACCAAGTAACAGTTTAAAATATTATCTGGAGGAAAAATAAATAAATGAACATATAAAGACTTAAGATGAAAAAACCTCTAGATCCGTTTGGCATTTTTCTTTTAAATCAGAATTTTCGAAAATAAGGCTACTATTTCCTATAATTTCCTTTAACTGAATAATAACATTTTCATTGCCAGTAACAGGCTTACGAAATTAAAAACGCTTTATGTAAAACATATATTTTTATTTAGCCTATTTTATTTTTTTTAAATTAGGCATAAATATTACCTTCTCGGTATTCTAATTTCAAGCCAGTAGTGAAACATAATTTAATTAACAGACAACAGGTTAGATTATGGTGGATATTTAAAGGTTGGTTAATTAGTAGTTAAAGTGAAATCTTACCTGAACTGTGCGCCATGTCTCAGTCTCACCAACGTCTTGGTTTTGAAAGCGAAAGTGTTCAAACGAGCAGAAATAAAGCACACGCGCCCCCCTGTGGAGGCTTTATAACTTTATTTCCTAAATTCATTATCTTGTTTATTTTAACATGTTTTTAACAAATCTGGTTTCGATATTACCAATAATTCTACTAGAGCGTCAATATTCTCTTTCTTGTTCATTGGAGAAGCGTTACGGCGGGTCAAAACAAATAAAGTGTCTTTGAGACTTAACAATTTCCAAAATAAAAAGCTGAGATTTTCCAATTAACTTCATATTTGTTGTATTAAGGAGACCTTAGGCTGTTAGAAATGCATGTTGGTCAAGCTCCAGCACTTTTTGTGAATTAACTGTAAGTAGACAATGTACGAGCAAACCACAAAATATGTCCACCCTGTCATGGACAAAACCAAAGTAGTTTAAATATATTTTCATTGCATAGTTATTTTAAAATGTAGATTTTCAGTAAGATATTTGGATATCCCTTTCTCAACGATACATTTTAATTAATCAGAAAAGTCTTTTGATAATAATGAAACTACTAAAAAATGTTTGTTTTCCTATAAAATATGCAATAGTTGCACTTTCTTTTCTAAATACCATCTAACAACCAAGATATCTGGTCAAACTTTCAATCAATATTAACTGGCCCTCTTTTCTTTATGAAGAAATCACACAAAAGGTTTTGTTAACTTGTTAAAATAATTTGATAATTTTCAAAAAAGATGAAGATGACAGAGTGGACAAGGTGGACAAAAATATGACAGGGTGGACAACAAGATGACAGGGTGGACAAAGACTTTAATCGGTGAATAAAACAGGAATATCAGAGAAACAACAGGAACAAGAAGAAACCCTTAAGCAATATATGATATTCTAAGTATTAAACTAAAACTGCTCACTTGATCCGTTTAAAACCGTGGCTTCATTCATAATAAATCACCACTTTGTGTTGCTCAGAGACGCACAGTTCTGCTGTGGCTTTGTTTGGAACTATTTTTGTTGGCAAAATAAACACAATATCATCAATATTGTCTGTTTTTGTTCTATCAACTTCTTGTTTATTTTACTGTTGTATAAAATAAAAATCACATTTTCAAATCGAGCAGATATTCAGGAAAACAGCACTTTTTCTTGTGTGATTGCTTAACTATATCATATGATATAAATATAAGACAAAAACCCATTCGGGGCATTTTTTATCCTCATATCTTGAATTTAGGCACATTCTAACTACATTCTAACAGGCTTCATCACACAGTGAGTCATTGCCATACATCATCTTCCATCACTATGAAACTGCATGCCATGTAAGATGGCGTACAGGTCTGGGCCGGGCCAGGGTGCACTAAATGCGTTAATTTCAATGTGTTATTTTTTCCATAATTAATTGCACCAAATTAAAATGTTAAATCGACAGCCCTAGTGAAAACATTATCAGAATGTGGCAAAAACAATGCACATGTCATGGAAGGCTTGATGACAGGGTGGACATTTTTGCATTTAATGGACTGACAGTGTACTGTTTAAAATATATATTTTGCATTTCTGAAAAGATTTTAGATTAATTAATATTTCACTATGACAGGGTGGACATGCTAAGCTTGACAACATCCAACTACAAACACAATATGATGAAAATTAGGAAATATAAGTATAGATACTCAGTGTACTTGCAGCAGATGTTTTAACCTCCATTGAAGAAAGACCAAATGGGGGTGGGGATGTCACTGACTACACATTATCTGGTTTCTTAAAGGGGCGTTTACCCCAAAATGACAGGGTGGACAGCAATTTCAGGGAAACTTGCAAAATGCTTAATATTATGAATATAGAATATAAAGGATCAAAATTACTTGTTTTATCAAATAACTTGTTGAGGACAATAAGAACATTCAAAAAGTTTTTGAATTTTGTCATTTATTCACTTTTTACACTCACTAAAGTTAGCTGAGCAGTGTGTGGGACATGCCATAATCACATACATCCAATCAAAGAAAATGGTATAAAATGAGAAAAACACATGTAACCGTCTGGCCCTCTTCGTTTAGAAGTCACACTTGCCTTCTTTACGGTCAAAAGTGACAGAAGCCTTTAAAAGTAACTTTTTTGTTTTTCAGGAAAACCAATGTAATATATTTTTGTTCAATAATATTTTTTGATTAGTATAAAAAATGTTGAGGGTATTTTATGATACTATGCAATATTTATATATTTTTATTATCTATTTTTCCCCATTGAAAATAATACACACTTTTTCTCAAATATATTTTTTAATTACTTTTTAATTAAAGCAGTATTCCTGTAATGACGGGTCGGCAGAATGAGGATCCATTTGCAGCTTTATTAAGAGAAACACCAAAGCAGACAGGGGCAAAGGCAGAGACATAAACAGGGGCAGGCAATGGTCGAGGCAGGCGGCAGACAAACACAGTAGAGTCACAGGCAAGGATCAGGGCAGGCGGCAAACAAACACAGTCCAAATAACAGGCAAGGATCAGGGCAGGCGGCAAACAAACACAGTCCAATAAACAGTCCAACGGCAACAGAAATACAATCCACAAGAAAACGCTCAGTAGTGATCACCGGGGCAAATCAAGACTTCGCAAAGAGTGTGTGTGTGTGTGTGTGTCTTAAATAGCGTGAGTGTAATGAGGTGCAGGTGTGTGCGCAATCAGTCCCAGGAATGAGGGCCTATGGGAAACGTAGTCCGAATGTAAACCAGTCAATATTCAGGTGACGGCTCCCTCCGGTGGTGCGGAGGAGGAGGCACGAGAGCCACATTCGTGACAGAGCCCCCCCCCGCGAGCGGCTCCAGACGCGAGGAAGCGGGCGCCGGGGTCTACCGCGTGGTCGAGGGGCCGGTCTCTCCGGATGCGTCCGATGAAATTCCACTATGAGTGACGGGTCCAGGATATCATCCGAATTGACCCAGGATCGCTCCTCCGGGCCGTACCCCTCCCAGTCGACTAGGTACTGTAGTCTCCTACCCCGGCGCCTGGAATCGAGCAGTTCTCGAACCTGATAGGCCTCCTCGCCTTCGATCGTCAAGGGTGGGGGGTTGCGGGCCTCGGCTCCCTCCGCCTCTCCTCTCGGACCACCAGAGGGTTTCAGCAACGACACATGGAAAGTGGGAGAAACACGGTAATTAGCAGGTAGCTTCAAACGAAATGACACAGGAGTGATTTGCTTAATAATTTGAAAAGGCCCTACAAACCTGGGACTGAGCTTTTTGCATGGAAGTCTTAGACGCAGGTCCCTGGTCGACAGTCAGACCCACTGCCCCACGGTGTAATCGGGATTGGGACGACGACGTCGATTGGCCTGTAGCTCCTGTCGTCTTACAGCTCGTTGGAGGTGATGGTGGGCCAGGTCCCAGGTCTCCTCGCTGCGTTGCATCCACTCGGTTACGGCGGGTAGGTTGGATGGTTCCCCGGACCAGGGGAAGAGTGGAGGCTGGAAACCCAGGACGCATTGGAAGGGCGTGATGCCAGTGGCAGGTTTTTGTAGCGAGTTCTGGGCGTATTCAGCCCACAGCAGATAGCGGCTCCACTCTGACTGGTTCTGCTGACAGTACGTGCGAAGGAACCTGGTGAGTTCTTGGTTCAGGCGTTCAGTTTGTCCATTGGACTCGGGGTGGTACCCGGAGGTGAGGCTGATATTGACATTTAAGTGTTTGAAGAAAGCTGTCCATACCCGGGATGTAAACTGTGGGCCCCTGTCAGATACAATGTCCTCTGGAAGACCATAGAATCGGAACACGTAGTTGCATAAGATTTCGGCGGTTTCCAATGCGGTGGGTAGCTTGGGGAGTGGTATGAGACGGCATGCTTTGGAGAACCGGTCAATTACAGTGAGGATGGTGGTGTGACCACGGGACTCAGGGAGGTCAGTGACAAAGTCCACGGCAATATGGGACCACGGACGTTGGGGAATGGGCAGTGGTTGCAACAGGCCCGCTGGGGCTTGATGAGATGCTTTAGAGGTTTGGCAAGCTGAGCACTGGTTGATGAATTGGGTGGTGTCTAGTACCATGGAGTCCCACCAGAACCGGTTCTGCAGTAGGTGTAGTGTGGCTGTGATACCAGGGTGGCCAGAGCTGGGGAGATCGTGAACGTGGTGTAACACTTTGTCGCGGAGGTGTGCAGGTACGAAGGTGCGATCCGGTGGGCAGTTTGGTGGTGGTGCTGTATGTTCATTCGCTTGGGTGATTTCGGTCATGACGTCCCACTGAACCGGAGCGAGTAGCAGTTTGACTGGGATTATGTTTTCTTCGTTCTCTGATCGTTCCCTCTCCTCCGTCTGACGAGATAGGGCGTCTGCCTTGACGTTCTTTGACCCGGGTCTGTAGGTTACCGTGAATTGAAACCGGGTGAAGAACATGGCCCACCTAGCTTGTCGGGGGTTTAGACGTTTAGCAGACCGGAGGTATTCCAGGTTCTTGTGGTCGGTTAGTATGGTGAACGGGTGTTGTGCTCCTTCCAGCCAGTGGCGCCACTCCTCCAACGCCACCTTCATCGCCAAGAGCTCCCGATTGCCTACATCGTAATTGCGCTCTGCCGCTGACAATTTCCTGGAGTAGAATGCACAAGGGAACATCTTCGCGGGATTACCTTGACGCTGTGAGAGTATGGCCCCAATGCCTGTGTTGGAGGCGTCGACCTCGACTATGAAGGGGAGTTCTGGGTCTGGGTGGCGCAGAATGGGTGCTGTGGTGAATCGTTCCTTTAGTTCTTGAAAGGCGTGCACCGCCTCGTGGGACCAGGAAAGACGTGTGGACTGTTGTTTGGTCATGGACGTTAACGGAGCAGCGATGCCACTGAAGTTCCGTATGAACCGCCTGTAGAAGTTGGCGAACCCCAGAAACCGCTGTAGTTCCTTTAATGTGCGTGGTTGAGGCCACTCAAGCACCGCCCTCACCTTGTTGTCGTCCATCGCCACTCCCTCTTGACTGATGACGTATCCCAGGAATGAGGTGGAGGTGCGGTGGAATTCACATTTTTCGGCTTTGGCATACAGTTTGTGTAGAATGAGCCGCTGCAGTACGGACCGGACATGTTGGACGTGTTCCTCGAGAGTCTTGGAGTAGATGAGTATGTCGTCAATGTAGACGATGACCCAACGATTGAGCATGTCCCGGAAGACGTCATTGATGAAAGACTGAAAGACGGAGGGACTGTTGGCCAGGCCGAAGGGCATAACGAGGGTCTCATAATGGCCGGTGGTGGTGGAGAAGGCCGTCTTCCATTCATCCCCCTCACGGATGCGAATTAGATTGTACGCACACCGGAGATCCAGCTTGGTAAAGTACCTGGCCTGTCTCAACTGCTCCAGGGCTGCGGGGACCAATGGCAAAGGGTAGCGGAACTTCACTGTGATATCGTTCAGACCTCGATAGTCGATGCAGGGCCGAAGACTGCCGTCCTTTTTCTTAACAAAGAAGCCGGATGCCGCCGGGGAGGTAGAAGGTCGAATAAATCCTTTGGCCAGCTCCTCCTCGATGAATGCTTTCATGGCGGCAGACTCAGGCTGTGACAGGGGAAATATTCTGCCCTTGGGGGGTGTCGTACCAGGTAGGAGGTCTATGGCACAGTCACTGGAGCGGTGAGGTGGTAGTTCGGTGGACCTGCTTTTGCTGAATGCGATTGCTAGATCAGCATACTCAGCAGGTATGTCGGGCTCAGTGGTGTCGGACTCGTGAATAGTGACGGTCTGCACAGGTAAGGGAGTGATCCGTTTCAGGCAGCGATTGTGACAAGCGGCGTCCCACTGTACGATCTGGCCCTCCTTCCAGGAGATTAGCGGGTTGTGGGTTCTGAGCCACGGGAGACCAAGGATGACTGGGTTGCTGGGTGAGTGGATGACGTAGAATTGGATGAGCTCGTGGTGAAGGGCTCCCACCTGTAGGGTCAGTTCGGCAGTGACGTGCGCCACTCTTCCACCACCGACGGGTCTCCCATCTAGCGCCTCCACTGTCAATGGAGAGTTACAGTCTGTTAATGTGATGTTGTGTTCATTGATGAATGTATCAGACATGAAGTTACCCGCAGCACCAGAGTCCAAAAGTGCGTGCGTGGTTATGCGTAGAAAGTTATTTGTATGGGAATTTTGAGGCAGTTAGAAGAATAAGCGGTGGGAGGTGGAGAACTCACCGCTTTAGGGTTAGACGGAGTGGGTCGAATGGGGCAGTTGATCTTGATGTGACCAGCTTGCCCGCAGTAGAGGCACAGATGAAGTTGTCGTCTCCTCTCGCGTTCCTCTGGGCGAAGCGGAGTGAATCCGAGCTGCATGGGTTCCGAGGGAGGCGTGGTCTGAGTGGACAGCTGAACAGGGCGTCGAGAGCGGAGAAGATTGTCAATGTGTATAGCGAGGTCGATGAATTCGTTGAGCGATCTTCCCTCGTCGCGGCATGCGAGCTCGGCTTGCAGTTCCAGAGACAGCCCCTTTCGAAACAGCAGTTTCAGCGTGTCCTCCACCCAGTTTGTCTGTGCGGCGAGGGTTCGGAAATTTAAAGCATAATCCGCGGCCGTGGTTTTACCTTGGCTCAGCGACAGCAGTAGGTCCCCAGCGCTCTTGCCTCCCTCAGGATGTTCGAACACTTCCTTGAAGCTTCGTAGGAAGGCCGAGAAGGTGGGAAACACGGAACCATCCTCTCGCCACACCGCCGTGGCCCAATCCAGCGCTCGACCGGTCAACAGGGAGCATACAAAGGAGATTCGACTGGATTCAGTGGGATAGAGAGATGGCTGCTGGTTGACAAAGAGAGAGCATTGGAGAAGAAATCCCTTACATTTAGCGGGGTTGCCGTCGAACTTCTCCGGGAGTGCGAGGCGTGGATTCACGGCGGGAGCGGCAGTGAAGGCTTGACTGACGGAGGCCGCAGGCGGTGGCGTGGCAACCTCGGTGGCGTTGAATCGAAGGCCCTGCAGAGTTTTCACCAGCTCCTCGGTAAGGGAAGTCAATCGATTCAATTGATGTTGGTGAACCGCGAGCTGGTTGGCTTGGGCAGACAGCTCGGAGGAAATTTGCATGATCGCTGCTGGATCGCTGTTTGGCGAAGTCTTCTGTAATGACGGGTCGGCAGAATGAGGATCCATTTGCAGCTTTATTAAGAGAAACACCAAAGCAGACAGGGGCAAAGGCAGAGACATAAACGGGCAGGCAATGGTCGAGGCAGGCGGCAGACAAACACAGTAGAGTCACAGGCAAGGATCAGGGCAGGCGGCAAACAAACACAGTCCAAATAACAGGCAAGGATCAGGGCAGGCGGCAAACAAACACAGTCCAATAAACAGTCCAACGGCAACAGAAATACAATCCACAAGAAAACGCTCAGTAGTGATCACCGGGGCAAATCAAGACTTCGCAAAGAGTGTGTGTGTGTGTGTGTGTCTTAAATAGCGTGAGTGTAATGAGGTGCAGGTGTGTGCGCAATCAGTCCCAGGAATGAGGGCCTATGGGAAACGTAGTCCGAATGTAAACCAGTCAATATTCAGGTGACGGCTCCCTCCGGTGGTGCGGAGGAGGAGGCACGAGAGCCACATTCGTGACAATTCCATGTTAAAATAGAGACAAGGCATTTAAAATCCATTTTTGAAGGTAGATTTTTGAAGGTAGATAGTGCCATTTGGTGAGAGTAAAAAAAGAAAAACTTATGCAATGTCATGTTGTAACCACTAGATTCCTATAGAGCTCTATATAAAGTGGCTTATAAATTCTCTAGTGGTTTTTGGACACAAACACTTATTTTTATTAAGTTTTGCATTTGGATTTATACTTAGACATTCTCAAAGACTACTTTTTGTCAAGGTTTAGATTCTTTTTTTTTGGTTTGAAATGTTGATTTGAAGTGTTGGTTTTTGCATTAATTTTACTACAGTCAAACCTGAACACAGATGAGGGCATTTTGTCACACATAACATCAAAATTCAATAAAAAATAATAAAAATGAACAGGTGTGTTTTATAACAGCTTAATAAATCTGGGTCTGATCTGATGTCAAACTCTTATTTGAGTTTTGGCTCAGTTTTACCATATTGTTACAGCCACACTGGTTCATTTGTGTGTGCGTGTATAATGGTGTGTTGTGTGTGTGTGTGTGTGTGTGTGTGTTTGTCTGTGAATGTGTGTGAGTGTGTGTTTGAGTGGGTGTTTCTGTTTTGTACTCTGTATTTTAGAGTGTAACCTCTTTCTTGCTGTTCATTTTTTTACTGCTTTGTGGCTGAATTTTTGATTTTATTTCACACATTTGTATGAACTTGCTCTGTCTTATAGTCAGACTAGTTCATATATGTGTGTGTGGGGGGAGAGGGGTGCGGTGTTGGGTGTGTCTATTTTGCACTCTTGGCATTTAGGAGTGTCCCCCCTTCAGTGCTGTGCACTTTTTTTCTGCACAATGTCTGATTTGTAGTTTGTACCAACAAAAGATTCTCTCTGAGTTTTCGTATTTTTTCGTATTTCCCATTCATTTCCTATGTCAGTCATTTTTGACCGCAAAGAAGGTAAATGTGACTAATTTTTTTTACGACCCTTTAACATGTCCGGATCATGTCCTTGATTTTTTTGTGTTCATATTGCTAATTCGACAAAAGTGTCATCTCTTTCCAACGAAGCTACGATTTTTAACATTTCAAGATATTAAATTTTTCGGTCAAAAATGACTGAAGAGGGCCAGAGAGACTTATCATTGTACTTGTATGTGTGTAAATGTTTGGCACTGGACAAAAACTCAGGCATTTTGAGTGGTGAGGGGATTCTAACTTAAAGGATTAATTCACTTTCAAATGAAAATTAGCCCAACCTTTACTCACCCTCAAGCCATCCTAGGTGTATATGACTTTCTTGTTCCTGATGAACATAATCAAAGAAATATTAATAAATATCCTGACGCATACAGGCTTTATAATGACAGGATCAATGAGTATGAGCTGAAGAAAAAGCTTCCATCCACATATATCCATCATAAACATGTGCCCCACATGGCTCCAGGGGGTTAATGAAGACCTTCTGAAGTGAAACGATGCATTTGTGTAAAAAAAACAAACATATGTAATAAGTTATGAAGTCAAATATCGAGCATCCACCAGACCGCCTTCTGTAACTTACAATGCCGCCCTGATTACTGTAGTGTCCTCCTCCATTACACTCTATCATTGTGTCAATCTTCTGCAGTAGATCATTCACCTGCTCTCTGTTATTCTGATCGCTATTGTTGAAATCTGCCTCCACACTGATCAACTAGATCTCTTTATTTACTGTCCTCCTGTATGATAACACAGATCTTGTAGAAAACGCCCACAATGCAGTAATAGAGCAGAGATATTAGCGCCCCCTATGACTTTCATAAGCAGTACACTGATGACTCAGTTTTAGCCTTGAACAGATCAGTATTCACAGCACAGGACTCATTCAGTTCAGAGAGCACGGATAGAGATTTCGCTTGCTGTTGTTATTACAAAGTGCGTTCATTTACAAGTGAGTGAATGTTCTTGTTATTCATTCAGTGCTAAACAATCTACATGTGTGAATTGATCACTATACGTGCTTAAATGACAAATTGATTTAATTCTTGCTATACCTGTTCATTTAATAATTGAGTATTGTTATTTTGTTTGTTTAGATCCACTCATATTAAATCACACTCCAAACTTCTCTGTCATATTCTCTGCTCTACAACTCTAAATACCTATACAAGCCTCAAGATATTAGTGTGATTTGTCTCTTGTAATTTTTAACCATACACCGAAACACAATGCAATGCTGTGATTCAAAGTACAGGTAAAAATTATGTGGAAAATCCCTAATTTTAATACAGTAAACACTGTACCTTTTTGTATCTTTTCTTTTTTTTTTAGAATTAAATAATTGCTGAATTCATCAGTTTTATTTCCCAAACAGTGCATCTAAGATGCTTGGTTTATAAGGTTCACATACATTAAGCTCAGTGATGTTTTTCCTCATACTGTACGTTTGTCTTTAGTATGGACTCAGTGGGAGTGAATGTGATAAAAACAGCAACTGTGGGGAGATCCTTCCAGCTGGGCATGCTGTATGACTGCAGAAAAGACACATTAATACCAGGTACCTATTTTACTATTTCTGTTACATCAAATAATGATTACTTCAACAGGGCTTTTAAAATATGACATTTATTCAGACACTAAACAAATTATTTATATTTTATAATAAATATGCTTTAAACAAATTATAAATATGCATTAAAACAAATGTTGAGTTGGCTAATGCTAACAAAGTTCAGCCAAGATGGAGGAATCTCTGATCAGAGCTGTATTTTTAAATAAATCTAGTAGCAGTGCGGACGCGTTTTCCATGCGTTTTTTGACCTCCTTCAGGGTGCACTCAGAGATGTTAAAGTCACTGGTTCGGGAGGTGTCACCCATGCATCACATGGGCCAAGGTCTTGCTCTCTCTAGGTATCACAGAAGGTGAGACTGAGATAGTGATTGACTACACTTTTGGGGCCACTCCTTGCCCTTCCTTTGGTGTCACTCAGCCCAACTGACTATAATGAGAGTAAATATGATTTTAGAGAGATTTGACATGCCTATTTGAAGAAAACATTGTTATCAAGAAGTTTTTGTTTACTGACGATAGCTGAACTGAGCAGATCACAAGAAACAAGATAAACAGACAAATAAACTAGACTTTTTATTAGTGAAGTTGCTAAGCATAATTTAGGGAGGAGTGAGCCCGTCTAATCTTCCAATCAACAGCCAGAGTATATAAGCAGCTGCTTACCTCTCTTCAGTCTCAGCTGTTCCAGCATCCCTCCACCTCCCCAAACTCATCTCAGGTACCTTGCCCTATGTAATCATATCCTATATTTATTCACTGTGTAGGTATATCAGAGCTCGAGTTGAAGCTGCTTCATTGAGCCCCTCCTCAGTGGACAGCAAGCCAAATTAGCTAACCTAATACCCTAAAGATTATACGGGCAAACAAACTTGTTAATTATTTATTTATTTATTTATTTATTTTTTAGATCAAATGTGATTCTGGTAAATTGAGAGTGTTAAGAGTTTAAATGCATTTCTTCTTCTTTTTTACAGGAATCAGACTTTGGAATAAAGAGGAGCTGAAGCAGAATACTTCCACTCGTAAACAAATTAATACAGAATTCAATATCACAACTTCAGACTCCATTCAGGACAAATCTGAATTACTGAATATTGAAGGTGGACTCAAACTGAGTCTTTTAAGTGGACTCATCAATGTTAGTGGAGCAGCAAAATATCTCAAAGACACCAAGACTTCTTTCAAACAGCAAAGACTGACACTGCATTATCAAACAACCAGCAGATTTGATGAACTGATCATTAACCAGTTGCCTACTAAAAATATTCTGAAAAAATATGATGATAAAGGAATAGCCACACATATAGTGACAGGAGTGCTGTATGGAGCAGGAGCCTGTTTTTTGTTTGACAGAGAAGTTTCATCTGATGAGGACAAAAGCACAGTAGAGGGAGAAATGAAATTAGCTCTTGAGAAACTACACAACCTTGTTTCAATAGATGGAAATGCTAATGTGAATATTAACGAAAACTAGAAAAAAGCAGTCAAAAACTTCACATGTACATTTTTCGGTGATTTTCAGCTACAGTCTAACCCGACCTCTTTTGAAGATGCGATGAAGGTTTTCACTGATCTTCCAAAACTCCTGGGAGAAGATCAAAATCTGGCGGTTCCACTGAGAGTTTGGCTTTATCCTCTGAACAAACTTCACTCAAAAGTTTCCAAACTTTATAAAGACATCAGCATGGATCTAATCATGAGGATTGAATCACTGGTTGAGAGTTTTAAATACAATTGAGTTGAAATGCAGTGACCTTCTGAAAGACTCTCCTGCTTTACATTTTGCTGCATTTCATGATAAAATTCTGCAAATGAAGCAAAACTGCTACACGTACAAGTTGAGAATCATGAAGAAACTCGGTACTTTGCTGCCAGACATTCGTGGAGAAGTGATGAAGGAAACCGTACTGAATGATCTTCTACAAGAACATGATGCAACTCTATTCAGAGGAAGTGACCTCACAGAATGGCTGAAAGAGAGAGAAAGAGACTCTGAGATCATTAAAACAATCCTCAGACAGCTGAAGGATTGTGGTGCACAGGTAGAAGTGAACATAGATGCCATTAGGATGGATCTGGAGGTTAGGAATCTGGTCAGTTACACATTCAAATCATTGAACTGTTCAGATGAACTTCTTCAACAACAAACTGCCTATCTGAGTCCTTCAACACAAGGAGAAACTGATGTGAAGAGCCCTGATTTCAAGCGAAAGTCTTGGCTAACTCCTGAGATCCAGAAGATCATGAGGAGCAACTTGAAGATATTTAAGAACTTGGTCAATTCAAACAGCTGTAAACAAGACAGGTTCATTGTGTCATCAAGAGAAATGGAGAATCATCCTGGTTCCTGCATTCTCCTGTATGAACATGGATGTGAAGAAGCTGTTTGCTTTACTCCTCCATCCAAACCACCCCGTCCGATCACTGAAGAGGTCAAAGTTCAGAATGTGGTTCTGAAAGTTCCTCCATCATGTCCTGCTACAGTGGAGCTCAGATTACTGTATAAACCGAAGCAGGACACAGACTGGACATCTGAACCTGTGCTGAAGGATCAACACACAGTTACTCTGACTGATCTGAGAGCAGGAACTGAGTATCAAATCAAATGTGCAGCGCTGGGGAAACTCAACTACACCGTAGACAGTGACGTGATCAGAGTCATCACAGAGATCACATTGATCAAATACATTTAAATGATTGATTAGAAATATTTGCAGCTTTATGACAGTGAGTTTTGAATGCTTTATAGATCATTTCTCCCTGTATTGCCAATTTCATGATTTAATTAGTTGTTAATTTAGAAATGTGCCTTTCAGCAAAGTACAAGGAAACAGCTGTTAAAGATAAGTACTGGAAACAGTAATACGATAACTGTATAATCTGTTATAACACAGAGAGAAAACAAGGACATTGGAACAGCAGGAATCAGAGCAGAAGAAATATATCATCCATTTCACAGACTTCATCTTGAAGACAGGTACCACAATAAACTGAGCTGCAGATGTTCTTCAGATAACTGGACATTCATTACAGTCCCATGAGTCTTGTGCTGAAGAGAAGCTGATTCAGACTTACATACAAAAACTATGAACTACAGAGCAAGGTACATTAAAACTAAAAAGAACAATGAGGAAGATCACACTCAACAAAGAGACAATCACTCATCTGAAGATGAAAGTGATATTTTTCATGAAATGTTTTTGTCTAATGATGGAGTCGGAGGACTCACCCGATGGATGTTCAGATGGCCGTGTTTCATTGTGCTGATGGTTTCCTGAAGCAGCTGATGGTCACTAAACTGTCCCAGTGTCAGTACGCTCTGCCTCTGCTTGTTCCTGATCCATTCACACAACAGACTGAGTTGGACATTCAGACAAATCAGCAGGAGCTGGAAGATGAGAAACACCTACTATGAAACCGTCAGTCGAATCCACCCAGTCTACAAGGCAGATACTCCAATGGTGTTTTTCTTCAGGTTTGGCTCTGTGTCTTCATCCAAGTCTGAGCTGATGAACAGTCTGATCAATGAGAAACACAACACGTTCTTCCACAGGAACTGCCCAGGCAGCATCAGAACCAGAGTCCTGATGGATGGAGTGGTGGAGATCACCTGGTTCTGCCCCTCTGGATCATATGATGATAAATTCACTGACTGTGTTGCGTTCTGTAATCTACACGGTGATGCAGGAGACCATGAGAAACAGCTGCAGATCCTCACTGAAATGGCCTCATTCAATGTTGTTCTTCTACCACGACTTCAGAAGAATGACAAAAACATTATAAAACTTCAACAACTCTACAAGGACTCAAAGCCACTCATTTGTCTTTTTACTGAGTATGAATCTGCTGTAACTGCGATGAAGAAAAAATATAGGATTGGTCTGAAAGACAGAAATCAAGCAGATGTATCTGAAGAACTCAGAAGAGCTATAAATGAGTGTCTCTCAGAATCATCTTCCACTTTCAGACTTGAAGATGTGTCCAAACACTCAGACATCAGAGTAGATGAGGAAGATGATGAAGACTGCAGGAGAGGAAGAGAAGCAGCACAGAAGATGATGAGTTTACTGGAGAAGAAAGATCTGACAGAAATCAAAGAATCATTTCTTCCTCATCAGGGGAAACTGTGGCGTCAGTGGAGTCAGAAGAACAAAGAACTACATCGACCTCGAGGAGAAGAGACTGAAATGGACATCAGTATAAAACAAACAGAGATGAAGAGAATTCGTGAACAGCAGCATGAATCTGACATCAGTGAGTTTATTAAGTTCTTTTTTAAACAAATAAACTCACATGCTGCAAACCAGATGTTTTTCATTAAATGGCTCAGAATCCTCCTGGATGAACACACATCAGCTGACCTTTCTAATCTAAATCACAAGTATGATGAAACATGGTCATCAGTCTTACGACTGAAATATTACGATAAATCTGAACAACTCAAAGATGAACAAACTGAACTTGAGAGAATATCTGAGGAACTTCAAGCTGCAGCCTTTGGTCTGGACCACATCATGCGGGAGATCGGTCAGATCTATGAATCATGTTCATCTGTGAAGAAGAACAAGAAAGACCTGCAGTTTGACTTCTCTTCTCTCCCGAGTCTTGCAGCAGAGATGATGATCTCTGGATTTCCACTGGAGCTGATGGATGGAGATGCTGCTCATGTTCCTCTGATCTGGATCTCTGCTGTTCTAGAGGAACTCATCCAGAAACTGGGAGACCAGAGAGTCTTTGTGCTGTCAGTTTTAGGGATTCAGAGCTCTGGGAAATCCACCATGCTGAATGCCATGTTTGGACTCCAGTTTGCTGTCAGTGCTGGTAGGTGCACCAGAGAGTGCTTCGGCAGAGAGTGCCGTTTAGACATGATTGCTATTAAATGGAATATGATACATTTTACACAGATTTCATTCAAGCCATGATTTGAACAGAAAATAGAGATTTAAATACATATCAAACAAGACACACTTTCAATCAATCATTCAAATGTTATCACATTTACATGAATTGTGAGTGTTCTAAAGCATAACTGGTTACATGTAGCATGTGTAGACACGATATAAAATTTATGCAATTAAAAGATGTTTGATTAGTCCGTTTCAAATTGTTTGGAATAATTTGACACAGTTTATTTGTAGAAACAGTCTCTGTGGGTTTTTCTGTAAAGTTTCAACAGTGTCACTCATAGGTCACTCAGAGAAACAGGCCTGCATTGTCTCTCTGTCTCTTCTGATCTGGAGATCAAGGACTCTTTATCTTCTTGGGCTTAAATTGTGTTGTCTTTTCGACCACTTGGTTTCTACAAATGGCTTAAAGTTTGCCCCTTTCCCTCAGTCAGGAAACATGTGTAGCCATAAAAATACTTTGCAGGGGGTTGTTGATAGACTCACTGGAGTCACTTGGGGCCTGCAATGTTGATTTGGGCCACTGGAATTATGTTTTGAAAGAATCATCTGAACGATTCATTTGTCTGGTTCTTCCACAGTTCCAACAGGATCAATGAGTATGAGCTGAAGAAAGTGCCTCCATCCATCATAAACATACTCAACACAGATTGGGGGTTAAAGGGATAGTTCACCCAAAAATGAAAATTTGATGTTTATCTGATTACCCCCAGGGCATCCAAGATGTAGGTGACTTTGTTTCTTCAGTAGAACACAAATGATGGTTTTTAACTCCAACCGTTGCAGTCTGTCAGTCGTATAATACATTTCAATGGCGACACCATCTATAAGAGTAAAAAAAAAACATGCACAGACAAATCCAAATTAAACCCTGCAGCTAGTGACGACACATTGATGTCGTAAGACATGAAACAATCGGTTTGTGCGAGAAACTGAACAGTATTTCAGTACAGTACAGTAAAAAATATAATTTTTTACCTCTAAAACACCACTATGTCTGACTGCCTTGCACACGGCAACCGGTGCGTGAGGTGTGTACGCGCTCTGGCATAGTTTAAAGGATTAGACCACTTTCAAATAAAAATTTCCTGATAATTTACTCACCCCCATGTCATCCAAGATGTTGATGTCTTTCTTTCTTCAGTCGAAAAGAAATTAAGGTTTTTGATGAAAACATTATACATATAACTTTCCAACATCTTAAGACAATGTTCACAATTAATATTAGCAGTTGTTTTGCATTTTTTGCTGAAAAAAAGTAAGATTAATAGATGCCTACTTTCTACAAAGTCAGAATGTCCAGCACCATGGGTGGACATGTTGGCTTTAGGTCAAACTGACAAAACAAGCACAAAAAATTTTAACCAAGTCATTTGACCCACATACTCCAAACAGACTCAACTATGATAATGATAACAGAATTTTGGATGAAAAATTATTTCTCATGCCTCCTTCAAGAGACTAAAGAGTATGTATCCTGTGGTACACGCTGCCTGTTTAAGGGTTAAACCTGAATGAATTTCTTTCTTCTAATGACCATAAAAGTTATTTTGAAGAAACTTTTTGGGTCACCAACTGTTTGGTTACCCACATTCTTCAAAATATCTTCTTTTGTGTTCACTCTGTTCAGGAGATGAAAGAAAGTAATACACATTTGGAACAACTTGAGAGTGAGTAAATAATGACAGAATTTTCATTTCTGGGTGAACTATCCCTCTTAGCCGGACAAGGGCAGCATGTTTACTATTAAGCTGTTTCTTTAAGACCTGCACGCATCTAAAATACAGACAAGCATCCGATTTTCTCTCAACTGACGCTGTTTGACAGGCTTGTGTGCGCGCGCTTCGGGTGTACGCGCTCAAAAAAAACGCATGTCAGACAAGCACGTGAATGAAATGTTTAACCGGCAAGGCTTTAAAGCACATGCAAATAATGAATTTTTGTGATTGAGAAAAAGTGCAGTATCCCTTGAGTGTAACTCTACCGCTGCGTTAACATGTAATGTGAATGCACGTTGAGTTGTACAGTATTGGGACGAACACAAATACTCTTATCTCGCTGAAATCTTGACGGATTTACCAATGGTTTGGTTTCTTACAAATGTTATTAACGTGGCTATAATTCTGGATGCTTGAACATGTTGAAATTGCAGCTTTTCTTTTCGAAAAATGACTTAATCTTGCAGCATAGTTGTGTATCACGGCTACTTGTGCAAGTTATCAAGGCTGAGACCACAATCGAGCTGTTCAATTATATAGGTTTTACTGACACCAATAACAATTTTATCACAACTAATCTTTTGTCTAAATTACAATATTTGCGGATGTGGTTGTAGTTATTAGCTGGCTAATAACAAGAAGCTTTGAGTGAGACCTAGTAGTTACAGTTTTGCTGCTACCCAGCAATTTTACATCAGTGGGAGAGGCAGAATTGCTCTTTCTTTTCAATGTAACTTAAGTTGCACATGATTTCCAATCGGTTTGGTTTGTTAAAAACATCTTACATTATGATACAGGAAATTGCTGGCTTTATAGGAGAAGATGCCAGACTTTTGTGCAGCCTACGGATGCTCCAATCGCCGTAGTCTCAAAACGAGAGCCCGTGGGATCACCTTTCACCTGTAAGATATGGCAATATTATGATTATATTTGGGATAATCGTTAGTTACTTAGTGGATGTATGTACAATACAGGTCCTGTTACACAGGAACAGCGGGGCTATGACATAATAGTATTACAAGATTGTTGTTGACCCAAAGCTTTTTACAAGTTTGTTTACACAGTCGCAGAATGTTTCTTTTGGACACCTTTTTTTTTTTTTTGGAACAGTGATCTCTGAAGTAGGCACAGTGCAATGTCGAGGGGAAAAGCCTAGTAAATGGCCCAACCCTGAAGAAGTTAAAATAAACATGTAATAATTCAAATTATTTTATTATAATTGTAATATTCATATTATAAAAGTGTATATATATATCTCATGTTGCCATTCTGTACACTGAGTTTTAGTAGCCTATATATTGATTTAACATAAATACTTGGGCGTGTGTATATTCATGTTTGATCGGTAGAAAATTGAGCAAGTTATGGTTATTTAAAAAGTACATGCACCATTAAAACACAATGTTACGAGTGAGCGAGCTGACTGTTACAAGATGGCCGCCAGGTGCGGACGTCGACCTCCATTGGCCAGCAGCGCAGAGGAGACATTTAGCCTTTATTATGTATAGCTATAGTTGCTCTGGTCTTCGTAAACAGCCGCTAGCTGGTGAAGAAGACTAACAACAGATGGAGCTCATGCATCGGTACTCTACTGCTTTTCCTGCAGTTCCCGGATGTGAAATGTTGATTTTTCTGCCGAATTTGAACCACTGAATTTGTGGAAGCGAATTTGTAAAGCAAAATAAAATGGACTGAAAATTGCTAGTAGAATTTTATAGGTTGTATATTTAAACAGAATTAATATTTTGGAAGTGAAATTTGAAAGGTGAATATAAATTATTGAATTTTTAATAATGGAAATGTGTGTGAAATATTTTTAATTGAAATATTCACAGCTTAAATATACGACCATGTTGAATTTCAGCCCATAAAAATGCAAGCCTTAAAAATACACAATGCATCAAAATGCAAGCACAGCTAATGTAATGCACATATATATTTTTTTTCAATTACAGTTTTTTCCAACTGCTTACACACAAAATCTTTTCATGTCACACGATTTTTGAAACCTCTCACTCAAACAGCAGAACCACACACCAAATCTGCAAAACCATACACTAATTCTCGGCCTTTGACTCATTTTTCAATTTCATAAAACACTTTTTGCAAAGCAAAACACACAATTCTCTATGTAACACACAAAAATCTAACAGGAAGTATGTCAAAATGACACTAATTCATTAGTGCCTCACACTAACTCTTCACATGCACAAACACTCATTGCTTTACTTAACACCAACCAGTCATGGCTTTAGAATAGGCCTATAAATAGGCCAAAGGTCAAGTTATAGGTTTTGAACAACTTTTCTGTTGTCTACTTGCTTCCATATTCATCATTTCTAAACCCTATTGAGGATTTTTTTTTTTTTTCCACCTGGTGCTGGAAAGTGCATGATCGTTATCATAGGGATACATAACAACATAACACTTCTCCAAGGAATGGAGGAGGCATGTGGAGACACTGACACTGCTTCCATGTGATTGGGTTTCCATGTTTTATGGGCACTCTCCATAGGCGTAATGGTTTTTATACTGTACAAACTGTATATTCTGTCCCCCTACACAAAGGTTTTACCACTAGACCTACCTATGACAGAAAACTTTCTGCTATTTTAGATGTTCAGAAAACATAATTCTGTATGATTTATGTACAAGCTTGTTTCTTCATGGGGACTTTAAAAATGTCCCCACAAAGTCAAAATGCACTTGTATTACTTTACCTGTGGGGACATTTGGTCCCCTACCAGGACACACATACACACCATTCCTTGGGAATATTCACCTTTTTCAAAATTATGCTAGTTTTTTTTGGTTGCTAGTTTTTTTTTTTTTCTTCTTCTTTTGTACTGTGCAATACTGTATTCACAACCACAAATGCTTACAGTAAAAAAAAAAAAAAAAAAAGTTTCAATCTTGCTTTCAAGCTTACCATAAATTTTTCAACATCTCTCTGCCAATTACTTTCAATCTTGTACAGAAATGTACATAGCAGCTTATGAAAGAAGAGCTTTAGGCTTTGAATAACTGTATATGATATATCCAAAAATAGAATATTATGGCAAATGTGTTTGCAAAGTAAGGCGAATGTTTGCTTTTGTGTTTTGTGATGTGTTTGTGATATTTTCAATGCAGTGTTTCATTTTGCAAGAGATGTGAGGCATTTTGCATTTTGTGTGTGTAATTCTTGGATTTGTGTGTAAAGTTTTGAAAAAAAAAAAAGAGAAATGTTAATGAAAACAAAATGTCAAATGTTTATTTCAAAAACATTTGCCATTAATTTACTTCCATAATTTTCTCCCAAACTGTACAGTAAAATGATATGACAATGAGTACAGTAATAGCCAGGGTGACCCAGAATAAATATCAGTTGAAAGAATGAGCAAACCTATATATATATATATATATATATATATATATATAAAATAGTAAAACAATGTTTATGTGTTTAATAATTATTGTATATATAAAATATATATATAAAAAACATTAAAATCAAAAATTTAAATTTAATAAAAGTAAAATTAATGATCTATATTAATTACCATTACTATTAAGATTAATATTAACATTAATTAATAATGTACAACAATAAATGTATAATATATATATAAAACATTACAATCAAACAAAAATGTAATAAAATCAATAAATAAATGATGTATAAAAATTCACATTAATATTAACATTAATTAATATTCATAAATAATGTGTAATAATTAATGTATCATATATATATATATATAAAACATTAAAATCAATAATAAAAAAAATAATTAAAAATTAAAATTAATAAATGATTTATAATATTTACCATTACTATTAACATTAACATTAATAGATGATGTATAGCACATATACAAACATTAAATTCGAAAATTAAAGTCCTGTTTTTTTAAAATAAAAAATTATTTGAGTCTTAATAAGATGGGGAAAAAAACAATAAATAATTTATCTGATGTCTCTGATGTTCTTGCCCTTTTTAGAGTTGACCAAACTTGACTTGACTAAAACTGTGCATACACTGTACAATTTTCATCTGGTTTCTGAGCCGTACAACTACAGCTAGTGTTTCTTTAACACTCTGATTGAACCCATACAGATGAGTAGTGTTCATGTAACACTGAGGATTTTACTGTGTAGAATGTTAAGTTGATAATAAAAATTAAGTTGAGAGAATTTTTGCAGTAACATCAAACTAACGTTTAAAAAAAATCTTAAAGGTTAGGTATCTTTAAGAAAATTGGACATTTTCACATCAAACACAATTTCATAACCAAAATTGGATGTTTGAAAAACATTCTTGAAACAAAAATTTGTTAGCTGGAGTCTGGAGTCTTTTTAATATTTTTTTTTGAATTAGTATTTAATAAATAAATTATGAATATTTGTGTTCTCTCCTGTGATCATTTGGGTTTAATCCGAGGTGTTCTGGCTTTGACAGTCTAGTACCATATAGTGCTATTTAACTTTAACCTAAAGGTGTGGTCTGACCTGATTCACAATAACCAAACTCCACCCTCTTACAACACTGACCAGGAAGAGGCTGCCTCGTTGTTTCTCTTTTCTGTCTGTTTTAGTGTCTTGACAAAAGCAAAAAACGAATCAGCGATCAGTAGAGAATGAAGAGAAATACTTTCTAGAATGATTTTTCAGCTGTTTGTTTCAGAACAGACAGCAGATCATAGTGATTCTTGTACTTTTTCATATTTGCAACATCATTCAGAAAGTGAAAGTAAATACTACTGGAGATACAAACGGTGAAAATGGATTCACTCTCTGTAGAAGAACTTTCTTGTCCCGTGTGCTTGGAAATCTTCAAGGCTCCTGTTATTTTATCATGTAGTCACAGTGTCTGTAAAGAGTGTCTTCAACAGTTCTGGAACACCAAGGAAACTCAGGAGTGTCCTGTCTGCAGGAGAAGATCCTCAAAAGAACATCCCCCTCCTAATTTGGCGTTAAAAAATTTGTGTGAGTCGTTCCTGAAGGAGAGAAATGAGAGTCGTGCATCAGGATCTGAGGAAATCTGCAGTTTACACAGTGAGAAACTCAAACTCTTCTGTCTGGAGGACAAACAGCCTGCGTGTGTAGTGTGCAGAGATTCACAAGAACATGACAATCATAAATTCAGACCCATCAGTGAAGTGGTTTCATCATATAAGGTAAGGCAGAGTAATATTTGAGAATTAAAGCTTGTCATAAATAAATGTCTCAGTCACATTTTGCTAATATATTACATGAAAATATTGCAAAAATCGCTGGTGTATTATATATTTTCTCTTTACATTCTAGGAGGAGCTCAATACAGCACTAAAGTCCTTACAAGGAAAACTTCAACACAAAGAAAACATCAAAAGACAGTTTGAGAAAACAGTTCAACACATTAAGGTTACTGAATATTTTGACATAAATACAAATTTTAAGAACAGTCAAGTTGTACTTTTACAAATTACTTAATTCCCATTAAGACATTTATCAAATAAAATCATTCAAATAAAACAAAGCCACTGATTGCTGGTTGCTTTGGCAATGTGTGGGACTAACGCATAAGCAGCAATCACACTGACTTCACACTGGTGATTTCAGTGACTGAACATCAGGGCCATGAACTGCACATACATTTTAAGCAGCAGGGAGGGCAGAAAACTTGACTGACATTTTTTAGAGGGACAGTTGTTATGCTTTCAGATTAAATCACTTATTAATATATTATTTTTATAAGCCATTTAAAACCATTTAACACTTTTTGTATTAATATGTTAATATGTATTTATATGTATTCACCTCCTGCAGACATTGAACATTTACTGCAACTAGTACTTCAGAAAATTAAAGTTGTATATAATGAATTGCATCTTTAAATTGACTGAAGTGATCATGATTTGTTTTCAGTCTCAAGCTGAGCACACAGAGCATCAGATTAAGCAGCAGTTTGAGAAGCTTCATCAGTTTCTCAGAGATGAAGAAGAAGCTACAATCACTGCACTGAGGGAGGAAGAGGAGCAGAAGAAGCAGGTGATGAAGGAGAAGCTGGAGGAGATGAACAGACACATATCAGCTCTTTCACACACAATCAAAGACATGGAGGAGATGATGAAAGACAATGACGTCTGCTTTCTGAAGGTCTGATTTCAGATCATTGATTGATCATTGGTTCATTGATTGAGTTCTTGATGATAAATGGTGTGTTTGTTCTGCAGGAGTTTCCAGTCTCAATGGAAAGGTGAGTGATCTGCTCCTGTCTCTGGTCTCTCTGGTTCTGATCCAAAGCCACTGCAGTTCTGACTCCTGAATGTTCTTCCAGAGTCCAGATCTCACAGCCGGATCCACAGATGGCTTCTGGAGCTTTGATTCATGTGTCACGTTACTTGGGCAACCTGCCGTTCAGAGTCTGGAAGAAGATGGAGGACATCGTCCAAAACAGTGAGTCTGACTGCAGACGATCTGAGCTCCCACACATACAGACAGACAGACAGATAGACAGATAGATAGATAGATAGATAGATAGATAGATAGATAGATAGATTAGTTTAAAGGGCTAAATGAGTTTAAAAGTGCTTTTATGTATTGGAATTCTTGCCATTTGGAGTTTTGAATAGATTTGGATCATTTGAACTATCCATCAATATAAGTCTATTGAAGTTTTGAACATCATTTTTAGAAAAACTTAAAGATCAGTTAGAAAAGATCTAGGCTATGTTCACACTGTCAGTTTTTGGGTTTGACAACCACATTTACTGTTGTGAGTCTTGAAATATCCCTTTCAAACATTAATTTACAGTAGCCTCTCGAATACTGTCTCTATGAAGGATATGCAGCAGGAGTCAAGTCCGTATTCTCTTAACAGTAGAAATAGCAACAGTGACTAAAGTAATGTCAAAGATGGCGATATCCATAATACAAATTCTTGACACTTTTAACAAGACAACAGTTCAGTCGAGCTGCGAGTTCATCCATCATATCTTCATTAACTAACAGAAGCTTCTAAATGGTGGAAAGCCAAACACTGGAGTGTTGCGTAAGGCACAAAACTGATGCGAGCAGGTTTGGTGGAGAACAGTGACAGCTCATAGAACTGCAAAGCTCTCTGTCGTTGTAAGTTACCAAAAACCAGTGCTTGTGTGCAATTTCAAACACGGGGCCCTCCTCACACCGGCACTTTTTTCCCACTTTGAGCACTGCCGAAACAATATATGAATAGATGGACAGATTGCAGTTTTTTTTAGCCGATTCCTATTTCTGTTTTTTTTTGTAAGTGTGACCTGCTGATACCGATTTTTGCAGATTCCTATTTTCTTTCAAAGAATTGAAAGAATATCAGTCACAGCATACACAAACAAAAATCTACTTTTCTGCAACGCAAAATTTTATTTCCTTAAAAAACAGTAAAACGACAGTAATAAAATAAGAAAAAATAAACAAATTTAAAACAACAGCAGAAATAAATGCAATAGAATAAAGAGAAATAAACATGGCTTTTTAGGTGGGTATACAGTAGGGGTGCAACGGTTCAGATTACTCACGGTTCGGTACGTATCACGGTTTTAGGGTCATGGTTTCGGTACGGTTCGGTATGTGTATGCATGTTTAGGAAAAAAATGGCTACTGTCAAATTTAAAGCAAAAAAAAAAAACTTAATTAATTATTAACACACACCTGTCACAACAGGCTTCTTTACAAAAATAAAAACCTAAGCAGTTTTTTACCCCTGCAAAAATCAACATTGTAACTTAAGAGTGCTTGCATTATTATACTACATGTATCAACATACAGTGCTTTTCAAAATCAACATAAAATATCTCAGAACACTGGGTCACTCTTTTATATTCTATGCCACTATCTTCAAGTTTTTTTGCAAGAAGATCAGTTTGTTAACATTTTCTGTTGCAAGTCGAGATCTGCTTGCGAAAACAATGTCTCCTGCAGTGGAGAACACTCTCTCGCTTGGCACTGATGTTGCAGAGACACAAAGGTATTGTTTTGCAAGTTTAGCAACATGAGGATACTTGTTCTCATGCAACTTCCACCACACAAGTGGATCTACATCTGGCTCAATGCAATCTTCTGCCTTGTAGGACATCACTTCCTCCTCTATGATATTGGCAAAAGTCTTTGTCTTGTCAGGTGCAGCAAAAAACTGTCCAAATAGCTCTGACATTGCAGACTTCTTCTGGGGAGGAGATTCTGGGGGCTTCTGGCTTGTGGATGGCCCAGCTTCTGCTGCAACAGGCTGACCCTGCATAAACATTGAAACAATTAATAGTTAATTGAAACAATCTAATAGTTAATAGAAAACATTTTACACATAGTTAAACATGTTTTAATTATTATTATTAAATTATTATTACAATATAAATATCCTATTCATTCATCATAAAAAATACCTGCTGTTCAATGATCTCTCTGATGACTCCACTGCAAATATTGAAGCACAAGGCTGCATTCAAGTATGGCAGAGACTTAAAACTTGGATCAAGGAATGATGCTCTGTTGAGATACTCCTGAAGGTTAGGATCTGTGTATCTGCTTTCTGAGTGATGGCTGCCTTGGCATCTTTTATGGTTGGACTGTCGTCATCTACAGGCTGCATGGATTTTAGTATCATTGTCTTCAGAGGGTGGACCATTGACAGAGAGGGAGTTGTTTCAGTGCTCAAGAGTGCGGTGATTGTCTTGAGGGGTTTAAGCAGATTAATCATTTCCTCTACTAGTTTCAGTTCACTGTCAGACAGCACTGCAATGTCCTTGACATTCTTCTTAACATTTTTGTCCATCAGAGCAGAGTAGATGGCAGGCTGCTGCTCCAGATATCTATCCATCATGTCATAGATGGTATTCCATCGAGTTGGGGAGTCATGTATTAATTTGTGAACAGGTATATTTAGCATCTCCTGCTTGACTTTTAGGGCATGAGCAGCTGTTGTGCTTTTATGGAAAAATGTTACAACTTTTCTGACCTTACTCAACAGACGGCTGATCTGATGAAGTGCTACTGCCTTCTTGGCTGCAAGATTGAGAATGTGTGCAAAACATCCTATTTATGGCCCTAGTCCAGCTGCTTCTTTTATGGCATTCACCATGTTCTGTGTATTATCTGTGGTGACTGGAATGGTGATGTTAGGTCTCTCTAACTTCCAGTCTGTCACTGCACTCATCAGTGCATCAGCCAAATGGCTACTTGTGTGGCTTTCAAAAAGGGGGCATGTTCGTAAGACAGAGCTTTCCATTTTCCAATCCAAAATGTAATGTGCTGTCACTGTTAAGTAAATTTCAGTCGCCCTGGAGATCCAACTATCAGTTGTCAGAGCTAAATGTTGTGCGTTTGCAAGTTTTGCCCCGTTTTTGCCACGTGTTTCGCGGTACACATGCGTGCCGAACCGTGGGAGGAGAACGGTACGGTTCGATTTTTTACCAAGAACCGTTGCACCCCTAGTATACAGTAATCAAAAAGCATATCTAAATAATTGAAATCATGAAACGTACAATTTAACAGCAATTAAAGTGTCATGAAACCCTAAACTAAATTTTCTGAGATTTTAACAGAGGTATGTTTGTTGAACATCATTGAATACAATTTTAGCATCGGTTAGATTTAATTGTAGGGGGAAAGTGGTTAATTTTGAGATTTTTCCACTATTTTCGTCTTCTGGGTTTAAAATCTACACCGTGTCCATGTCATAGGTTGTGACATGGCGGTGCACTATAATACTCCAACGAGGCATCGGTGTCTCATAATTATTAATGAGACTGAATTTTCTTATCCTATGATAAGACACTGTCTCCTAATTATTCAGGACACCACGTGGTTCTTTCACATGACAGACATGTCAAAGTGTTAGATCGTGCAGTAGATGAGAGAGGCGTTCATGGGTCTTAAGTGTTTGTTTTTGTGGTGTAAAAGTTCGGGTGTGTTGCATGACTTTTCCCACAATTTATTCCAGTTCCATCCTCAATTGGATGGAACTGGAATAAATACTTTGAATGTTGCGATCCTGTCGGACTTATGATAGCTACCTGAATCGTAGCAAAGCACTGTTGGCCAGAGGAGAACTGGCCCCCCGACTAAGCCTGGTTTCTCCCAAGGTTTTTTTCTCCATTTAAACACCTATTTGCCACTTGTCTGCCACCTGATGTCACCTGATGGAGTTTGGGTTTCCTTGCCGCTGTCGCCTCTGGCTTGCTTAGTTGGGGACACTTGACATTTGACTTGACATTTGATATTCAACAGTGCTTTGATCTGCCTGCATTGACACTATTCTTTAAGAGCTGCTGTGCAGCCAAACAATGTACCAGTTATCAATGTAAAGCTGCTTTGACACAATCTACATTGTAAAAAGCGCTATATAAATAAAGGTGACTTGACTTGACTTGACAATGCTGCCAGGGCTAGACTGGCTGCGGGTGGTTGGTTGGCCATCAACTACCGACACATCAAAACTGTTTGTGTTTAGCAACAATAACTGGAGAAAGGTGGACTTTGGCTTTATTCATCCTCTGACAGGCGCTTCAAACAGTGAGATCACATGCAATAAGCTAGAGATGCATTAATGGATCAAAAATGAGTGTTTGTTTTTGCTTTTTTAAGAGTTTCTGCGTCACATAAGTTTGAAGCAAACAGTGAGATCATATACAGTAAATGAGAGATGCATTAATGGATAAAAAACGAGTGTTTGTTTTTGCTTTGTAAGAGTTTCTGCGTCGCACACGTTATCTTCAATATCTGTCTTCGACACAAACATGATGCATCCTCACTGTGAGTCTTTACGGCTCTTTAACCGATCAAACAGCTTATAAAAAAAAAATAAATAAATAAAAAAAGACGCAAAATAAGTCTCAAAAGTTATCAAAGGTGCAACAGCATGTTCGTATTCGATGCAGAGAACAAAATGCGAATGGCTGCTCATTTATTTGTGTAGTAAATTATAGCAAATACCATGTGTATATTGCGTTGCATGTAATAGTAATTTGTAGCGTGCATTTGTTGGAAGCTTTTTTTAATGCTTTTAATGAGAGCAAAATAAAACTGTCTGAATCAGAAGCCATTAGTGTGTTGTCACTCTCCCCTCATCCCCCTCCACTCCGCAGCTTAACCACGCCCACTTCTGTAGCATTTTTCAAAACTGTGGTGAGAACGGACTGCTGCTGAAACAGGGAGTTTCATGACCCTAATGAGTTCGTTTGCCCATATAATCTTTAAGGTATTAGGTTAGCTAATTTGGCTTGCTGTCCACTGATGAGGTCCTCAATGAAGCAGTCATTGACCAGCTGTGGCAGTGACTTCTAAAATTACTCCTGTGGGAGTATTTTGGGACTAGAGGTTTGAGTACGTGGTTGGAGTACCCCCTGCTGCAACGTACGCAGCATGGGGGCCCATGAACTCAAAAGTACATAGGGCCCCTGTATGACAACAGACAAGGAAGGAGGTCCTCATCCCTAAAGGGAAACAGGCCACTGATATCCAGAGCAAACCTGCCTGCTGCAGAAAATGGGAGCCTACAGTATATAGATAAAATGCAGAGCTACCGTCCTTCCAAGGTGGTTTGGTTCACATAAGGACATGAGTGCCCGTTGCAACCCTTATGGAACATACGATCCTTGGTACCTCCAGTCTGCTTGTTCAGATAGGAGGGCCCACACTACAGTCAGAATGGGAGAGTCTCCATGGTTAAAAACATGATGATTCACACTGCGATTTAGAAAGGGAGAGCCCCCACTGTGCTTGAACGGAAAGCTCACACTACGATTCGACTGGGAGAGCTCCCACTGCTTTTTGAAGGAGAGCCCCCAATATAAATAAATGGGAAGCTCGCTCTGCAAGTCGAATGGGAGAGCATGCACAGTATCTGGGTCGGAGAGCCCACACAGCAATTCGAATGGGAGAGCCCACTCCAGGAGTGGTAGCTAACGCACATCCAAAAAGAGAGAGCTATCACTGCATTCAGATGAATATGAGCCCTGCGGGGCTTGGTAAGTGGGGAGATGCAAAAATAGTAGGGAGAAGCGGTCCCAACTCAGAAAGGTGCTAGTGTTAGTGATGTAGATCCGATCAAACATATGTTGTTTCGAAGGTGTAGGACAACCATCTACCAATCATTTTAATTTGGTGTTTGGATAGGCCCCTCTGGGCTGCTGTGGTGGCTGCACCTATGCAGAAAGATGGGAAGAAAAATAGATGGTTTTGGGATTATTTTGAACCACTGTCTGGAGACACTGAGGTTTTTATTGTTGATAAAAAGAGAGTCGAGAAGAGGTGATTTGGGATTTCCTCTGGTGAAGAAAAAGGGGCTATGGACTGGTATAGTTAAATGGGGGTTGGCAAATTGAAAATCGAATGATCATGTTTCAATTGATCAGATTTGTTTTGTTTGATGTTGAAATGTATGGTGTCATGGTTTATTACTTGAAGGTCAGTGAACTTGAAATAGATAGCTGGGTTGAAGTATGAGTTGGTGGTGAGTTCTGAAACTGAGGAAGTCTAAGAATGCCAAATTTAACAAGGCATCTGGGGTTCTTGTTTTGTTGGAGGAAAACAGACCTGAGCAGAGAGTAGTTAGGCAGATGTTAAGAATGAGCATCTGCGATTTGATTTTGGTGACCTGGAATATGTTCGTCAATAGGGTTGGGGATCGTGAGAAATTTTCCGGTTCCGGTTCCGGTTCCGATTCCGCCTAACGATTCCGGTTCTGGTTCCATTAAAATAATTAAACAACTAATAAAAAAACAGTAGGGGAAAATGCACAATATGCGACTCAAACAGTCCTTTTTGTGTTTATTATTCCTGTAAAATGACTGTTAATCTCAACATATTCGCTAACACTTTACAATAAGGTTCATTAGTTAACATAAGTTAACTACATTAACATGAACTAATAATGAACTGCATTTCTACAGCATTTATTAATCTCTGTTAATGTTAACTTCAACATTTACTAATACATTATTAAAATCAAGAGTTGTATTTGTTAACATTAGTTAATGCACTGTGAAGTAACATGAACAAACTATGAATGGCTGTATTTTTATTAACTAACATTAACAAAGATTAACAAATACATTAACAAATGTATTGCTCATGGTTAGTTCATAAATGAATGAACCTTATTGTAACCTGTTACCACAAATGAGATAAGATGCTTGAACACACGTAAGATTCAGACAGGTGAAACAATATTTTTGTGAGTTGGATTCATAGACTTGTTTCTGAAAGAATGATTCAGATAGACATTTTTAACAGTAAATTTGTTGCCACCTAGTGGCGTAACAATGCAAGTTGAAGTGTCATTTGCTTTTTAGCAAAAGAATGTCATAGTGTAGTTTTGTGCATGTTCAGTTTGTATTTATTCCCAGTTCGTACTTCATTCTATGACAATCATTTATTTTGATTATTCCCCAAAAAATTTATTCAGACTCATTTATTCAAATTGTGTAAGTAAAATGACACGTGAAAGACTATGTATAATAATAAATTTACATTGTTTTATACGCTTTTCATAGCACAAACTGATTTATTACATGAAACAGTCCAAAAGTAGCTGGGTCGTCTGGGACGCAAAGGCAGTTTTTTCCACCTTTTGACCACAAGATGTCGTTAGTGTGCACCGTGTTGAAAAGCTTTGAGTAATGAAACTTTTTACGATACACTTGAGGGAAAGCCTCAGTGTTTCACAAAGCTTCACTTTGCCATCACTAATTGTTGCCGTTGCCTGTCTGCTGTGCCCTGTGTAGTAAATACTGTGTAGAATTAGCGCCTTATTGTTTCCCAATGCTTCAGTTAATTTCCAATGAGATAAAGTTGCACTTGCACTTTGTTGTTCGCCGCTGCATTTTATCAGGAGAAAGGGTCTGAAATGATTTAAAAAAAAAAAAAAAAAAAAAAATAGCTCAAGCATCACTTAATCAACATCATAATATCTTTACATAAGAATGAATTCTCACAGTTTTTCCGTTGCTCATTTCACCACTTCTGTTCTGGAACAGGTGTAATGGTTTGTTTCTAGAAACATCTTTGCTAAGACGATTCAGACAAATGCAATTCCATTCATCAATATAATGGCTTTGCATTCGGTTCTTATCAATCATATCAATCGTGATTTTAACATTATAATTGTATTATATGTTCCCAGCAAGCAATTTTATGTCTAATAGACGTCAAAACATAGCCCGGCCGTCTAGGCTAAAACGAGGCAAAATTTGGGATATCAGTGAAAATCTAATAGACGTCTAACCATAACCCAAGAATAGACTATTCCTCAATTAGACGGCTATTAGACGACTACATATTTATGTCTAATAGATGGTGAATATGGGTCTAGGCTAAAACAAGGCTGAATTTGGGCTGTCAGTGAAAATCGAATAGACGTCTAACCATAACCCAAGAGTAGACATCAAATATACAGCTAATGAATGACTACATCTATACATGTAATAGACAACAAAATAATGGCTAAAGGATTCTTTTCACTTAAATATAACAGGTTCTCATAAATGACAATCCTCCCAAACAAATGAAATATAAAGGTTTTATTTAGAAAAAGAACTCAAGATAATACAAAATGATAAAGAAATAATGAAAATTAAATTTTACAAATACAATACAAATAAACATTTAAAAAAAAAAAAAAAAGGAACATTTTACAACTTAAAATAATAAAAATATAAAAAATTGACAAAAAAAGTTAAAAAAGGTTAACAATGTTTTTTGGTTTATAAAACAACCTGATTAATTTTCGTTTCCATAAATTCCATGTTTTACGTACAGCACTTTGAATTGCCTTGAAAACTGTTGTTGAAATGTGCTATACAAAATAAACTTGCCTTGCCAAATCAAAAACTCATATTTTCATATCATAATGATCAAAAGATTAAAAGATATACGAGGCTTCCGTAACAAATAATAATAGGGTGCACAGGTTTCATGTTTACCCCCTTGTATTTAGATAATTAGAGAGTTTTAGGACACAAGTAAATGTACTATACATGTGCATGTAGCATGTTAATCTAACCACAAATTGGCTTACTCTGAGTCCCGTTAAAATGTCACGGTTCCTACACATGATAAAACATGATGTACATAAATAATGAACGCATGTCAAAATGAAAAACACAGATACTTACAAGACCAAAAACAGGAAAGAATTTGCTTTAACATTTGCTGTTGCTTGCTCTCTGTCTCCAACAGTTGTAAAATGGTGGAAATGTTTATCGCGAGATCTGGCAACAGTGATCGAGAGCTAACTTTCAAGTCTGGCGTTGCCAGTGGTCATGTCTCAGTAGAGCCACAGTTGCCATCTAGTGGTTGAGAATTGTAATTGTAAATTTTTATTTAACTTAAAATTAAAGACAGTCATATATGTGTGTGGTGTATATATATATATATATATATATAATATCGTAGAATGTGTAGGACTGTGTGACAGCAAAAATATGCTGTTTCAAATGTATACTTGCATTTGATGGTATATCATGAATCCCACAAGCTTTGTGGCCGAAAATTACTTAACACTATTTCGGTTAAACTCATTGCTGGTGTGAATCAGGGCTATAGCCAAGCCATAAAAATTCGACTATTGATCGATTTCGCCTGGTGGACTAAAAGCAGACTGCACATAGCCTATCCGATTCAGAGCTAAATCGTGACTACAGACAGACCATGTCATGAAATGCCACTTACATCTTGTAGAAATCATTGACATTGCGAACATGATGGGATATCAACCATCTCATGCATTTCCTGTCCAAAAACTACAATAAATCAGGATTGACTATATGTGGGCTACAAATAGCCGGTCTGACTACGAGCTAAATCATGGCTACGCACAGCCTACGCAATAGAACATGTCAAAGATATGAAACCAAACACCTTGTATTAATCACTGTTGACTTTGCTTACATGATGCAATATTATACATCTCGCAAGTTATTTTGGCAAAAACGACATGTAATCGAATTAAAGATTATTTTGGCTAAAAGTGGGTTACTCATAGCCGGACTATATCGGGTCTATAGTTAACTGAGACGGCGAAATGACGGCTATTGCTTGCTGGGTTTTAATATACATTCTGCTCTCCAGTCAGGGTTGGAAATTTCATGCCGGCAAAAATGCTCCTGATAGTTCGTGACACGAGCAAGAGCGTTGTTTTTGTTTAGTTTCTAAATTCATCTGTTTTTTAACAAATTGGGCGAGTCACTGACTCACTAAGCCATTCATAAAAACAGTTATTTGCTAAATGAATCAGCTGTTTTGAACGAATCGGTTGAAGGATTCGGTGACTTAATCATTAATACTTGCTGCAACCTACTGGCAACTTTAGTCTCCCATCTAAAAGTAGGCCTACTCCATCTTTTCCATTTATATTTATATATTCAGATTTTTATATTTAAAACATTAATCTTAATAAATTATTTATGGCATTATAATTGAAGTGCAAATGCATAAATGCTATGTCACTTCATGCAGCTTTGAAGGGATTTTGAAAGGATTGAAAAGAACTAGAGAAGCAGAAGGAAGTAGTGATTATATGAAACTGAAGTTTCAAAGCATGTATCAAGTACGCAGCGCAATTTCTCATGAAGCTCCATGCCGGAGCGCGTATGTTTTCAGAGAAGCGGGTGATCAATGGAAAACAAAGTCTCAACTTTCTTTCCAGTCACATGAATGCTGTGTGTTTCAGAACGTTTGAACCCAGACCACTACTCTACAGGTTTATGGAATTTAAAGTCCATTTACTAACCTTTATATATATATATATATATATATATATATATATATATATATATATATATATATATATATATATATATATGAAGCCTATAGGCTTATACGATTTACTTGATTCAAACAACTCTGTTAATATTATTATAATTGGTATTATTATAATTGTTATAATTAAATTATTGCGACACTTTAGTATGGAAATTATATTATCAGAAAACTACACATTTAACATTGTCAGGCTTTTATTTGAGCTTAATGGAATGACTGAGCTGTATATCTATAGTCTTTGGCTGCACTCAGGTTTATGGCGGCTGTAAAAAAAAAAAAAAAAAAAATTACCTGCCACGAGATGGTGCTGTTTTCAACCCTCCTGATGCTTCGAATCTGTCCCGAAACAATAAGAGAAAAGCTTCAAGATTCAAGAGGCTTCCCTAGAAGGAAGTACAGTTGGTTCTTACTTGGGGAGTGGAGTTAACTGCATATGGGAAGAGCTGGAGAAGCAGCGGCACTGTTTTTGCGGCAAGAATCGGTTGCAACGGTTTTCGGATCATCAGTACACAACTGAGAACTGCTTCTTTCGGACATGTCCGATTTGAGAAGCGATGAGCTGATGATACTGCGCATGCAGGGGCGGATTAAGGTGGTCAGGGGCCCCTAGGCTGCTCTTTGTGTGAGGCCCCCCCACCTTAATCATTATGCTTTCTTGAAAAAATGTATTTAATGCCATACATGGTCCACACGCAAATATTAAGGTTAACTGGCACACGCTCATCGAGACAGCCAATACTACAGTTTTTCTTCTATGTCATTTCAACTGGTGGACCATCACAGTAAGACAATTACCACCACATTGCATAGGTAAAATGTGAAATTGAAAATCATAAATCATATAAACCAATATATAACATAGCATAGGCGGAGGGTGAACCAACTCTAGGGTAAGGCTAGATGCGATTCCGCCATGAAAACATAGAGTCTATGTCATGAAATAGTTACGTGTCGCCTATCAGCAACCTATACACATCCCAATATAAATGCAAAAAAATGTGATCTTCAAATTCTGAATGAATTAGGCCTATTATGGAAGCCCGTTTCCACCATTAAATAAAAAATTAAAAACCGTAATTGCGACTTTTTCATCTCAACATTGTGACTTTTTATCTTGCAATTCTGACTTTTTTTTATCACAATTGCGAGTTATAAAGTCACAATTCTGAGATATAAACTTGCAATTGCAAGAAAAAAAGTCGGAATTGTTACTATATTGCGAGTTTATATCTGGCAATTCTGACTTTATAACTCGCAATAGTGAGAAAAAAAAGTCAGAATTCGGAGATTAAGTCGTAATTACTGTTTTTTTTTTTTTTTGTTTTTGTTTTTTTTATTAAGTGGCGAAAGTAGACCCTTTACAGTTTGTATTACTCTTATCTGTATGACCAAAATGACGGAGTATTTTAAGTTATCGCACCTGCGCCTCCATGTCATGCAGCGAGCGCGCTCTCCACACAAACGGATATGCACCAAATAATAGTGCACATTTATCTAGGACTACCAGGCTAACATTAGCGGACTTGTAAAGTTGCTACTACTTACATGTTTCAAGTGATAAGCCGTATTTGATGGTCGATGAATGATAGGCGAATGTTTGTATTTCCTGCGTTAACGATCTCTCCCTCACGAACTGCGTGACTTCGCCACGTCTTGATGTATCCAATGCCTTGAAGTATTATGTCAATTTAGGTATTTTTTTCAGTATATCTTGTTCACGTTGTTGTTTTAACCTTTGTATTTTCCGATTTTTTGTGCTCCACTATCGTAATTTCTTTCGGACATTTTGCCGCTATGCTGCCTAGCAATAGCAGTGACGTAATGAAAATGATTGACATGATTTGATCAGCAGCTGATTGGACAGATGTGACCCAAATGTCACATCTATCCAATCACCTGATTTTTTAATGTTTCTTATGGGCCAATGAGGGTCTTTTTTTGTTCGCGCTGTAAATTAAAAAAAAAAAAAAAATAGCCTGGCCAATCCGGGGCCCCTGCACACGTGGGGCCCCTAGGCTGCAGCCTAGGTAAGCCTGTGCGTTAATCCGCGCCTGTGCGCATGCGTGATTCAGCGTGTGATCTGAAGCTACAGAACAGTAATGACTGTCATAGCACCGGTTAACTAGGACAACTGATGCTATGAGAGGACACGAATGAGGGGCCAATCTGGCGAAACGTAAGTTTATTTAATTACAAATAAATCGTAATGTAAGAGAATCATGGTTTCTGTGCAGACTAATTTATTCACTTTATAACTGTAAAACTTTGTTTGCACATCACTGCCTGTATATGTGTTTGGATGCTTTAGATGCAAAATTAAATTGTAAGAAACGTTAATGTTTTAACGTTAATGTTTGTAATAATGTTTTAGTTGACTGATGTTATGATTACTGACTTTATATATTTGAATGTGTTAAGTGTTTTTCATCCCGGCCCGCGATTGACGACGTCATCGCGGATGACGTCATTACATCGGAGCGTAAAAGAACCGGTGAACCAGTTTTTTCAACCGGTTTATTGAATCGAACTGTCCGAAAGAACCGGTTTGCGAAAAAGAACCGAACATCACTAATGTAAAACGTACGACGGAGGGGGGCGGGGTCGGGCCAAGATGACGACTGAGTAACATGCATGTGCCGAAGCTCCGCATTCAACTTTAGTTAACAGAAGATTTAATATGTAAAAGTACACAAAATAACAACTTCTTTATTGATTTGAGCAAGTCGTTATTCGTTCTTTCGTTTTTCTAACTTTTCAACGAGCTTGATGGATGTAGATAAACCTACTCGTGGTGCCATGCACTCGTACGCCAGGAAATCTCTGGATGCTGCGTTCAAAGTCAATGACGCTTCAAATGCCTCGGGACTTAAAGTTCCCTTACCTGAAACTCCTAAACCGCCTTCCAAAAAATCAAAAATGGGTGACAGAGCGGCATCGGATAATCAGACGGTTTCCAATTCGCATCTGATGGAAGTTTTGCAGAGAGTTGAAAATATGCAAACGGAAACTCTGAATCGTATGCAAACTCTGGAGGCAACGGTTAAAGACAATACAAGTTCGCTAAACAGCGTGACTGAGGCGCTTGAGTTTATGAGCAATCAAGTTGAAGAGGTATCAAGCAAGGTAAATGCATTACACAGCCGGGTGGAAACACTCGAAAAGGAGAACAGTGTGCTACGTGACAAAAGCGAGGAACTAGACGCTTACAAAAGGAGGTGGAATCTGCGAGTGGCCGGTATTCCGGAGCAGAGAGGAGAAGATGTCCGGAAAATCCTAATCGACTTATTCGGCAAAGTGTCTCCGGAGATTGCAGACCAGTTTGTTTACACACTTGATGTCGCCCATAGACTGGGCCCGCGCTCTGAAGGAGCGCACTCGAGCCGTCGCATCATCGTACAGTTTCTGTCACGCAACGTCCGAGATAAAATCTGGAGGGATGCCAGAACCGCGGCCATCCTCAAAGAAAGGAAGATCCGAATTTTTGAAGATTTAACCCAAAGCACCAAAAACGCCAGGAACAAACTTTGGCCACTTGTCGAACGAGCGCGAAAGGAAGGGAAGAGAGCAGGCTTCAGAGGCCCCTTCGCATATATTGACGGTAAAAGAATTTCTGCAAGTGATCAGAAAGGCTGATTGATTTCGGTGCACCAGTCGACCTCTGGTACTCACGGGTAGGCACGAACTGCTACGGGTTTTTTTTTTTTTTTTTTTTTTTTTTCCCTCAGACATGATGGATAGACTTTGATTTAGTGTTCTTGATCTTTTTTCACATGATAGATCTTTTTATAATTTTATTTTTATTTTGGGACTAATGTATTAATGACAACGATCATAATGGAATATTTCCATTTAAAGGCGTTTTCAGCCGACCATATGCTCGTTCTGAAGAAGTATCTACAAAACTAAATGTCTAATAGAGGAACGAAAGTGTTAATAAACAGACAAAAATATAAAAAGGAAGATAAGCGAGAAAGACTTGTACTCATGCCTTTACTATTGTCCTTTTGTATTGCAGAGTCAGGCGATCTGTTGCTTTTTTTTTTCATATTATTCTAGAGAAGTTTCTTCTGTTCTAATTGATATCCTGTTCTGTACCTTGTTCGTTAGGTATTAGATACTCTTGTTTTCTTTTATGTCTTTGTCACTATTTTCTTTAAATGCCAGGGGTTTGAAAAACAATGTCAAAAGGAAGGCTTTATTTTTGTTTTCTAAGAGGCACAAAGTAGATTTCTGTTTTTTTCAGGAAAGTCACTCTACATCTAAAGATACCAAATTTTGGAGGTCACAGTGGGGCAATGAAATTTGGTTATCGCATGGGTCAGAACATTCTGCTGGAGTAGGGATAATGAGGTATAATTTTAATGGTAATATTCTAGAGACCAGTATTGATCCTTCAGGACACTTCTTACTAATGATAACTGTCATCAATCATTTTATTTTGATTATTGTCAACATCTATGGATACAACTCTGTTGCAGAAAACTGTGATTTCTTTAACACGCTAGATCAAAAACTCTCATATGCATTAGGAAAATATCCTACTGCCTTTCTGATTTTAGGAGGTGATTTTAACATAACAATGAATAATATGCTAGATAGGTACCCTCCAAGGAAAGCAGTTTCTCCAAATTCAAATCTTGTAGCATTTATGGATAAATTTGACTTAGTTGACATCTGGAGAGAAATGTATCCGGATGTAATACAGTACACCTGGAGTAACAAAGACCATTCAAGGCAATCAAGAATTGATTATTGGTTGATTTCTAAAACATTAAGTAGTAATAATATCTCTATTAATATTAGCAATAGTCCACTGACTGATCACAATGCTATTTATATGGTAGTTAATTTATCGCTATTAGCAATTCCTACCTCCAAACCGTTGCTCTGGAAATTAAATAACTCCCTTCTTAAATATGAAAAGGTCAAGCAACAGATTATTGAACTAATCCAAATTTACTGGGAAAGGGCTAAATCACAAAATAATTATGGACGTAATTGGGAGCTTTTAAAGTATGAATTAGGCAAATTTTTAAGAAAATTTGGAAGTGATATAGCAAAGCAAAAAAGATTAATAGAGGATGAAGTTCTTTCACAACTTTCTGCTTTATCATTTAAGGAACCATTGACGGACATTCAAAGTATTGAATATTCCAAACTACAAAATAAATTAGATGACATGTATAGATCCAAAGCTAAAGGAGCCTATGTTAGATCAAGAAAAAAATGGCTGGAAGAAGGAGAGCAGAATTCAGCCTATTTTTTTAGGTTGGAAAGATCCAACGCTGTGAACGCTTCTATTGATCGTCTCCGTACAAATGATAAAGTTCTCGATAATCCTAAGGACATAGCTTCTTTTTGCTCCAAATTCTATTGTAACTTATATACATCAAGATATTGTGATAATTCTGCCAAATCCTTTTTTGAATCTATTAATCAAAATAAAGTTATTTCTCTAGAGGACAAAGAAGCTTGTGATAACGATATATCCCTATTAGAAATTCTACAGGCTATTAAGAGTCTAAAAAATAATAAAAGTCCTGGCTGTGATGGTTTAACCTCTGAGTTATACAAGATGTTTGCCGATAACTTATCCCCTTTTTTACTAAAAGTTTTTGAAGAAAGTTTTGATTTAGAAGTACTTCCACCTACATTGACACAAGGAGTTATCACCTTAATACCCAAACCCAATAAAGATAAAGAATGTCTAGAAAATTGGAGACCAATTACCCTCTTAAATAACGATTACAAAATTTTAGCCCTGATTTTAGCAAAAAGAATTAAAGATGTCCTTAACTGTATTATCGATGAATCACAATCAGGTTTTATGGAAAAACGTCACATTACAAATAATATAAGATTAGTCCTAGATATCTTAGATTACGAAGATCTCATCCTTAACGACAGTTACATGCTTTTCTTAGACTTCTACAAAGCCTTTGATTCACTCGAGCATAACTTCATATTTCAAGCTCTTGCCAAATTTGGGTTTGGAGATTCATTTTGCAAAGCCATCAGGACATTGTATAGAAATAATAATAGTGTTATTAAATTAAAATTTGGAACCTCACCTAGATTCAGTTTGTCACGCGGCGTAAGACAAGGCTGTCCTATATCTCCATATTTATTCTTGCTCGCCTCTCAATTTTTAGCTCTGCATATTTTCAGTAGTAATTTACAAGGTATAACAATTGACGATAGAAAAATTATTATTAGCCAGCTGGCTGATGACACCACTTTGTTCTTGAATGATGCCTCTCAAATTCCTTTAGCTTTAAGATTGATTGATTTCTTTTCCAGAGCTTCAGGTCTCTATTTAAATATTAACAAATGTGAGTTGATGTCTGTTAAAAGATGTAATGCTCCCTCCATATGCAATATTCCTGTAAAAGATCAAGTTACATACTTAGGAATTGTAATTAATAAAGACCAAAAAATAAGATGTAAACTCAATTTCGATCCTCTAATAATGAAAACCCAAAAGAAACTAAATTCTTGGTTGCAGAGAGACGTGTCGACAAAAGGAAGAATTTTACTCTCTAAAGCCGAAGGCTTGTCGAGACTAACATATGCAGCTCTTTCCTTGGAGGTGAACAAAGGAACATTAAAAAAGGTTGATAGCATGTTAAACAATTTTGTTTGGAAAAATAAAACCCATTTTATTAGAAAATCAGTATTGATGAATCCACTAAAACAAGGGGGGTTGGATTTTTTAGATTTCACTACTTTAAACAACACTTTTAAGATTAATTGGCTTAAAAATTTCCTTAATAACCCCTCCTCACTTTGGAATATTATCCCTAACTATATTTTCTCTAAAGTTGGTGGCCTGAATTTTCTCCTTCTTTGTAACTATAATATTACAAAGATCCCTGTCAAACTTTCTAATTTCCATAAACAGATGCTCTTGGCTTGGTCCCTGATATACAAACACAACTTCTCTCCACACAGATATTACTTATGGAACAATAAGGATATTCTCTACAAAAATAAGTCACTTTTCTTTGACAACTGGTTCAAAAATAACCTCCTGTTAGTTGGACAGCTTTTTAATTCACAGGGCAGACTTTATAACTATTCAGATTTTTTACAGAAATATAAAATTCCTATAACTACTAGTGAATACGCTATTGTTTTCAATGCTATTCCTTCTGGTGTGTCTTTTCTGTTGCAAGGTTCTACATTTCCATGGCCATGTACTCACTCTTTGAACCTAGCTGACACAATGATCGGAAATGTGTGCTTTTCTGTAGAGCAACATAAAAATAATTCTAAAATCAGAGCTCTCTTCCAGAGAGAGTTAATGACAATTCCTTATATAATACCATATTGGAATAATATTGTAGAGAATTTACCGTGGGAGAAAGTGTGGTCCTTGTTGCATAAGTATCTGCTTACTAATAAAGTAAAAGAAATAACATTTAAATTAATTCACAAATGTTACCCGACCAAAGCCTTTCTTAAGAAATATAAGTCAGATATTAAAGTGAATTGTTCTTTTTGTCACTCTGCTGAGGAAGATTTCATTCACTTACTTTGGCAATGTACCCACACAGAGAAATTTTGGTCAGATGTGTTATTATTTATCCAATCATACTTTATAAGTGACTTTTCTTTCTGTTTTAAAGATGTTTTCTTTGGATTGTTCGACTACTCTAAAGAGAATATAGGGAAATATTACATAATTGATTTGTTTCCTACTGGCTAAATTTCACATACATAAACAAACATTTACTGGCTCTAAACCTCTCTTTTCTCTATTCAGAGATGATCTAGACAGGTATATCGAAACTATCCAATGCTCTATTAATCCCAAAGCTATGAAAACTGTTTCTCTTTATTCATCCTTTTTGTTCTCTTAAGGTTTACATAGCCTGTATTGCATTGTTGTTGTTTTATTACCCTGGCAACTTATATGTGTTTATGTATTTTTGTTTTTTTTGTGTGTGTGTGTTTTACATGTATCTGTATTGATTTAATGCTCTGATGTTTTGTATTGTTTAATTTAAAAAAAAAAAAAAAAAAAAACGTACGACAATGGGCGTTGACATGTTACGCAAAAACGTCAGTTTGGAGCCTGGGCATGCGCAGAAGGAATCGTCAGTGGAGCCTGGAGGCGGAGTCACGGTATCAAACTTCCGCCCAGACGACTGCGTCATCATTGATGTATTTTAAATAGGCTATATAAATTATACACAATTTAAAATTCTACCTATAAAATAATAGGCTGTTCTGTTTCTAGAGCAATAATATTTTTGAAACAGCAAATTCAGAAGATAAACTCAATATAATATGCCACTAGAAACAACTCTAAAATGATCTTGGTCCATTTTAAATAAAGTTAAACTAACGTTACAGGAGATCGATTGCTGCAGACCGTGCTCTATAATTAATTAGAGTAGGCTATCATTAGTTTTGTCCTGCTAATTATTATTTTATACCCAAAAAAATAAATAGTAACTGCCAGATAATGATCACCTGCTTTTTCCCGTCATGGCTAACGTTAGGCGTGTTATCTTAACATTTATTAATTAGCTTATAAAGCTCAGAGAAGCTGTCATTCACAACTGTCAATCATGAAGACATGCCCCGTTTCTATAGCATCAAATTGCTAGCTAAAATCAAACTTATCACAAAAACGAACTATTGAATATATACCAGCGTGATAACAACCTCCTTAAATGACCAAAACCATCTTTCGGAAAATTTTATTTAAAGCGTTATTTATTTATTTATTTTTATTTAATTTTATTTTATTTTATTTTTATTTGACTCATTCCCGTTCGTTCGAATGAAGAGGGCGAGGTTTATGACCTGTACTGCATCCAGCCACCAGGGGGCGATCAAAGAGCCCGCAGCTTCACTTTTCAGGACGTATGAGGCACACCCGATGTTAACCCTGAAATGAGGGAAACTCAGAGTTTCCAATTTCAGGGTAAGTCAACTCAGAGTTCAAGTTTTAACCATAGAGTTGGTTGAACCTCCTTATTGAAACGGGCCCCGGGTCGGAAGAGAAACAGAAGTAGAAGAGGGCTGGGTCTTGCTTTTATGAGATGTTGAAGTGTTTGTTGGCATGCTGGAACTGTTGTTAGAACTGATGAAGATCGTAGAGTTGAGCTTTGGGTGATCTGCGGGTGAAATTAATCCAGAGCTGCAGAGAACTTGACGTAGGCTGTTGACTGACCATTTGAAATGGGTGGATTAGCGGCGGTAGAATGAAGAGATGAAGTCTGTCAAAAAGATGGATGAGGCGCAGTTAAACGGGCGATCTTGAGGGTGGAGGAGAGAGTGGTCTTCCGGAGCTTGGTTTGTATGAGTGCTCAGAAAGAGCATCCGTGTTTGGACCTGTGAGATCCGATCTTACGCGAGATGTGACTGTTGGTGTCTCAGGGAAAGTTTGTCTTCTGAAGGGAGATTGTGGAATTTCCGGGGTGTCGGACATTGTTCAGTACGGCACTACCGGATGTTGGAACAGCTGAGACTGAAGAGAGGTAAGCAGCTTATGTACTCTGGCTGTTGTTTGGAAGATTAGATGGGCTTGGTCCTTCCTAAATTACGTTTAGGAACTTCACTTCATTTTAAGTTTAACAATAGCCAAGTTTCCATTTTTGCGATGTTTTGTTATCGACAATGCAAATATGTGCAAAAAAAATTTTGCGAAATTCGCTGTTTCGAGGCTGTTTCCATTGGCCTTTTACTGATAAAATGGTGTACGTGATTATGTCATCCCTCAAAAAAAAAAAAAAAAAAAAAAAAAAATTCATGTTTTATATCGCAAAAAAAAGCTGCCCTTCAGTCGTTTCCTTACATAATTTTGTGCATATCACAAATTCATATCTTTTGCATCCCAAACATTTGTAAAATGTTTAAGGGTACATTGTACAGACAATTGAAATATGCCAGTATTACTTTTCACATATTAAACAGGAAATATAAGATGATAACAGTGAATTGGAGCAGGGGCCTGTTTCAATAAGGAGGTTCAACCAACTCTGAGTTTTCGGTTTCAGAACAGCTGAATTGAGTTAGTTCAATCAACTCTGAGTAAGTTGACTCTGAGTTAAGCGCGTGCACCACGACTATGAAAAGCCATCATCAATGGAGCTCTGATATTACGATTCACCATGGCAACAGCACGTGACAAAATTATCTTTTTTTTCCGTTTGCATTAAGATTATTTTTATTATCACAATGGCAGATAATTTTACTTAAGTAAAATGCACTTAATTTAGATCCCCCAAGGAAACAAGACTAAATATCTTATATAATTTTCTTATATAGAAAATCCATCTTGATTTAAGAATTTTTAGATATTTGTACTTGAAACAGGACAAAAAATACTCCGTAAGAAAAGCATTTCGCAGCGTGAATGAATGAATGAATGAACTATTTAAACATCACTTGCACTTTAAAAAGGGGGAGGAGACAGAAACTCGGGGTTTACCGAAGAAAACCTGCTTCCGATCAGGTTAGGTTCACAGAGTAAGTTACCATGGTATGAATGAATCCTTGCATGGAAACTGGGCTAATGACATTTTTAGGGCTCTTTAAAATACTTTTTATTATTCTCAAATTCCATTTAATATTTTTTACCAAATTCTGTTTTTCATTTTAATTTTTCTGGATTCCATTTTCATAATTTCATCAAAATCATGTCTAATTAATTGAATTAATAACAATTAACTTAATTTAACTTAATAACTTAAAGCTGCAGTCCACGATTTTTGGCCCTCTAGCGGTTAATAAACAGAACTGCACGCATCTTGCGGAAGAACATTGTAGCCAGAGCTACTTTTCTCTGTGTATGTCTATGGCGAGTCACACAGTTACTGTGATACTCTGCAGCGGGTCCTACCAGTCCGGTCTAAAATAGTCTGAATATAAACATTTATTATAAGTGTACCATAATGATTCAGGGTAAGACAAAATCACGGTTTGGAAAATGGATTTGTGTTCTCATTATATAATTTTTGTAAATTTTGAACACAAAAAAAGTTACGGACAGCAGCTTTAATCTATGATTTTTTCCCCAGAAATTCAATGTTATGTATTTTACTTTGGCTGGGGTGCAGGCTGAGGCCTGTGCAGCCCTAGCTGGAGAGGCCACAGAGCAGCCAGCTACAGAGGATCAGTCGGGAGCAAGAGAAGGTGGTCACACTAAAAGTAGGGTAAAAGTAGAAGGTCCTTTTAGCTATAAAGAACTAAAGGGAAAGATAAATAAACAAATTGATTTAATTAAATTTCAAAATTAATTAAATTAAACTTGGCTGAATAGAGATATTCAGGCTAAACAAAAGTAAGTAAATGAAATAAAATAAAATAGAGGAGGAATAAGGTTGAAATAAGGAGTAAAATTAGAAATTCCTTATAGCTCTAGGAAAGTAAAAGGATAGGTAAATGAACAAATTGATAAAATTTAATGATGCATTTGATATAGGGAAGAGGCGTATTTAACATTCTCTTATTTGTCTGATTAGCCCAGCTTTCATAAAACGGGCCCTACAGTTTACTGAAATATCAGTTGTATGGTTATGGTTAAATATCTGGGTATGGTATATGGTTTGTTGATTGCCTTTAATTGATTACACCTTTAATAAAACATTTGTGAATGGTTTGTTCAAGGTGTTTCATTGAATCAAGTTTTAGCTGCACTTACACTCGCAGGTGAAAAAAAAGTACATATATGTATTTAAAGTGCTCTATTTTCACACTTTAATTTTGTACTTAACACGCTAAAAATTCTTCTTTAGTACTTCTTAAGGTAATCTTAAGAACATCTGAGTGTACTCATCTGTGCTATTTCGAGACACCATGAAACTACAAGTACTACAAATGGTAACTAAATACATTTTTTTTTTTTTTTTTTTTAAAAACGGAGATAGTATATGTCCTGGGATGCATGTTCATTTATAGATCAGTTTGTCTATAAATGAATACAGAAAAGTCTGTTTCAAGGGCTAGTTTCCTCGCCTTTCCTTTGTCAATTGCGCTCACTCCTGTTGCGTGTCCTCATGCTGGCAACCTGTGTTAGAGTCGATTCTGAGGAGGAGGTGGCAGGGAAACAACGATCTCCAATATTTTGAATTTGGATGTAGTACCTATTTCAACCACTTGATGTCAATCCTACATACCGCACCTTTAAGGACTCAAATACAGGTCTGACAATTGTATTTTACTGCTGTGTGAACATGGCCATAGAATCTGAGTCAGAAAAGTCTAAAGGTCTGAGCTGAGTTTGGTGGCTGTTAGGGTTGTAAGTCAAACACAACAGGCAGGAACAATAAGCTTTAAAAAAAAAAAAAAAAATACACAGATGATCAGACGCAGACCTACAGTTTTTTCATCTGCAGCATAAATCTCAACAGATCTAACATATTTATTGTTATTTCAACTTTTCTCTTGATGGAACACACATGTCTGAATCACATTTATTGTTTGTAGTTTATGCCGTTAAACTGATGATAGATGACGAGTGTCATAATTCATGATAATATGTGTTGGGTCACTCCTGATCATTATAGAAACATCATAATAAAAGCATTGTTGATTGTGTCTCGATTATGTCTCATCAGCTCCCGTGATTCTGGATCCAAACACTGCGAATCCATGGCTCGTCCTGTCTGATGATCTGACCATTGTGAGAGAAAGCGGGAAAAAACAACCTTTTCCGGATAATCCAGAGAGATTTGACTGTTATTATTGTGTTCTGGGTTCTGAGGGTTTTAACTCAGGAACACACTGCTGGGATGTGGAGGTTAAAGAGACTTTATACTGGACTCTTGGAGTAACTACAGCATCAAACCAGAGAAAGGGATGTGATTTCTTTAACACTGATGTCTGGAGTGTGCACTATAATCAGGATGGATGGTCTTCAGGTTCTGGTTTTCTTATTAATCAGGAACTTGATCGTGTGAGAGTGTGTCTGGACTATGACAGAGGAACGGTGTCATTCTCTGATCCTGTAACTAACAAACATCTACACACATTCACAACCACCTTCACTGACACACTCTTTCCATTCTTTAGTTCTGATTCTCTGAGGATCTTAGCCTCCAGTAGTCAGTAAACATTACTCCTGTAGGCAGCAGCTTGTCTGTATGGGCAGGCTGGGCTGAGCTTCATCAAAATATTCATACAAACACAGACCTCTATATACAATAATCAATAATAAATTGCAAATATGTTCAACATTCTGCAACAATTTTTATTTTTTGGGGGATCTTCTGGATAATTTAAGTCAAAGTGAGCAGGATATATTAAAATTTAGCATATAGCTTTTGCAGGCATGTATTAATGATAATAAAAATAATAATGCATTTTATTTCTAATGCGCTTTTCTTGAACTCAAAGTGCTACAACACATAAAAAACACATTAAAAATACAATAACAATATCAACAGTACAATAAAAAAATTAACACTTTATTAAAATAAGCAGAGTTCTTAAAACAGTCCAATGTTGGAGAGTCTCTTATCACAGACGGTAGGGCATTCCATAGACGTGGAGCTGAAACAGAAAAAGCTCGACCACTTATAGACTTTAATTTATATAATGGCTGCTGCAGGATACATGACCCAGAAGAGCGCAGAGAACTAAACTGCAGAGATAGGCAGGGGCAGTCCCATTAACCCATTAATAGCTTTATATGTTAAAATCAGTATTTTAAATTCAATATGTGCTTGTTGTAAAGTATATAGTAGTCTTGAAAGTTTGTTAACATGGGGATGTGTAGCCTACAACACTCACATATAAACGTAAAATAAATAAATAAATAAAAGCCTTGTGTTATCCATTGCTGCACACGAATGAGGTTAGCTTTGTGTTTACATCATCTGT